>NC_080038.1:143990002-144306121 GCF_030020395.1 Manis pentadactyla
TTGCTTCCTTCTGTATCTACCAGAACCCAGCCTAAGAAATTATATCTTTGCCGGTATGTTGAAGCCCACAGTGAGTGTACAAGTTTCCTTAGGGTGCTGTGACAAAGTACCACAAACTGGATGGGTTAGATTGCAGATTCTGGAGGCTAGAAGTCTACAGTCCAGATGTTGACAGGGTTGGTTCCTTCTGATGCTCTGAGGGAGAGTCAGTTCCCCACCTCTCTCCTAGCTTCTGGTAACATCAGGCATGCTGTGGCTTACAGATGACCATCTTCTTCCTGTGTGCCCACATTGTCTTCCCTCTACAGTTGTCTGTGCCTAAACTTCCCCTTTTTATGAGGACACAAGTCATATTAGATTAGGGTCCAATCTAATGACCTCATTTGAACTCGACTGTCTTCCTAAAGACCATATTTCCAACAAAGGCTACATCAGGACTTCAACACGTCTTCTTTGGGGACACAATTCAACTCATGACAGTGGGCATCCATAGTTGTGAGATGACTTCATGGATGCAAAAATTTATGTTTTTGGAGTAAAAGGTCACCTCCTAAAGTAGTTGGTAGTGAGAACTCCAAATCACCTTCTCTAAAACCGCTCATGCAATTTCCTTAGAACAGCACACCCTCGTGTGCTTTCTTTCTAGAAAAGGGGGTTAAATTACAGTAACATGATGACACATTTTTTCTCTCTCTTACTTTCTAATTTTGCAATCCTCTAAGCAGACCTTTCTAGAGAGACTGTATAAAGCATAGCCTTTTTATTTGTGCCTAGAAGAAATAAGATAACTGGTTAGTGACGGAAAGATTTCACTTTATCCAATAAAGAAAAAAACGTTTCCCATTTTGTTTTTGGGCGACCAATATTCACTGCCTCAGCTACTTAACCTGTATTTATTGACAACCTACTATATGCCAGGTTCTAAGTCGGCACTGCAAGCACAGCACACACAAACGCAACTGCTGTTCTCACAGGGCTGACTTACAACAGGAGACACAATTACTCCAGCCCAATCTCGCCATCAAACGCTGCTTCCTTCTCTAGGGTTCCGCTTTCCTGGTCTGGCCAGACTGCACAGCACAGTCTTCTGACTTCCATGGCTTCTGGTTAATGATTTATCTTCTTCCCTCTCTAAAAAATGGCTTTCAGAGCACTCCTTTGTTTGTGGGTCCAGCCATTCCCTCAGCCCTCCCCCCAAGGCTTGGCCAGGACAGTCATCATGCTTATTGCTGCCTTTTAAACCCAACTTAGATTTTCCCTTCACAGTCGCCTTTGAATTGTTTCCAAACTGTTCACGTGCTCACTAGACTAGTGATTGTCCACATTTAGTGGGCAATGAACAGGTTTAGTGGCTGGTCCATTAATCCAGGCAACATATGGTAGTAGCATGGACTTAAATGTTGGTAGTAGAAATTTGGACAAGAAGGTGGTTTAGAGGAGCAGTTCATCAACTTTAATATGTAAAAGAATCACCCAAGATGTGGGTTTGAGTGCATATTTCCAGGTTTCACTCTGAGCAGTTTTGATTCAGTAGGAAGACCACAGTAGCCCCAGTTCATGCTGAACTACAGCACAGGGTGCTTGCATGAGGGGCACGCATGTTAGGGCCAGAGAAGTCAAGGCCACGTCCCTGGGAGCCTTCAGTGCCAGGCTCAGAAATCTGTACCCTGGACTTCCCGATCCACGTGACTGGTGGGAAGCTATGGGAGGCTGTGTGGTTCCGGGAGAGGCCCCCTCACAGCCTGGGTCTGGTGGGAGCATTTACCTTGCCAATGTGGGGAGGAGGAGCCGGCATGGCATCAGGGATCCCAGCCAGGGCACCGGCACAAGAGTCCCCTGGAGGGCGGGGTGATGAGTGAACGCCTGGGCCGGGACACTCTCCTTCCAAATGCATCCCTGCTGGATGCGCATGGAAAGGAGAGAGTTGCTTCCCAAAGCCTGGGGCCAAGAAGGAGGGGAAGGAACTGCTCTTTTCCCGAGGGCTTGTGGAATTTTGCTGATGATTTATTGAAATTCTTCCCAAAGCTGGAATTACCCAAATAACTCACTGAAGCCATTCCGAAGGGATCTGATATTGCAGTTTGCTTTAAGAAGTCAACTCTGCAGAGATGGGTGCAGATGTAATTTGTTGTAGTTGGAAAGACAGAGATTTTCCAAAATTTTATCCTTGGAGGCAGAATATGTTAGTGCTGAGTAGGACCTTAAAACTCACTTGGATCTCACTAATTAACAGGGAAATGCAAATTAAAACCACAAAGATATATCACCTTACACCAGTTAGGATGGCCAACATAGGAAAGACTAGGAACAACAAATGCTGGTGTAGATGTGGAGAAAGGAGAATCCTCCCACACTGCTGGTGGGAATATAAAATAGTTCAACCATTGTGGAAAGCAGTATGGAGGTTCCTCAAAACGCTCAAAGTAGAAATACCATATGACCCAGGAACTATACATTTAGGAATTTACCCTAAGATTGTAAGGTCCCTGTTTCAAAAAGACATATGCACCCCTATGTTCATTGCAGCACTATTTACAATAGCCATGAAATGGAAGCAACCCAAGTGTCCATCAGTAGATGAATGGATAAAGGAGATGTGGTACATATACACAATGGAATATTATTCAGCCATAAGAAGAAAACTAATCCTACCATTTGCAACAACATGGATGGAGCTACAGGGTATTATGCTCAGTGAATTAAGCCTGGCAGGGAAAGACACGTACCAAATAATTTCACTCATCTGTGGAGCATAAGAACAAAGCAAAAACTGAAGGAACAAAACAGCAGCAGACTCACAGAACCCAAGAATGGACTAACACTTGCCAGAGTGAAAGGGACTGGGGAGGGTGTGTGAGAAGGGAGGGAGAAGGGGAATAAAGGACATTATGATTAGCACACACAATGTAGGGGGGGGCGAAGTTGCAGGATGAAAAATTAATGCACAGAAATCTGTTGCATTCCTGTATGTTAAGAACGAATTAGCAGAAAGAGAAATCAGGAAAATAACTCAATTTACAATTGCATCGAAAAGAATAAGATACCTACAAATAAACCTATCCAAGGAGGTGAAAGACCTTTACTCTGAAACTCATGAGAGAAATTAGAGAAGGCACCAAGAAATGGAAATACATCCCATGCTCACAGATAGGAAGAATGAATATTGTCAAAATGGCCATCCTGCCTAAAGCAATCTACAGATTCAACACAATCCCTATCAAAATACCAATAGCACTCTTCAACGAACTAGAGAAAATCATTCTAAAATTCATATGGAACCACAAAAGACCCCGAATAGCCAAAGAAATCCTGAGAAGGAAGAATAAAGCAGAGGGGATCTCAGCTTCCCAATTTCAAGCTCTACTACAAAGCCACAGTAATGAAGACAATTTTGTACTGGCACAAGAACAGAACCACAGATCAATGGAAGAGAATAGAGAGTCGAGATATTAACCCAAGCATATATGGTCAATTAATATAAAAAAGGAGCCATGGATATACAATGGGGAAATGACAGCCTCTTCAACAGCTGGTGTTGGCAAAACTGGACAGCTACATTCAAGAGAATGAAACTGGATCATTGTCTAATCCCATACACAGAAGTAAGCTTGAAATGGATCCAAGACCTGAAACCATAGAACTATTAGAAGAAATCATAGGCAAAAATCTCTTGGAATATAAACATGAGAAACTTTTTCTTGAACATGTCTCCTCGGGCAAGGGAAACAAAACAAAAAATGAACACGTGGGACTACACAGAACTAAAAAGCTTCTGTACAGCAAAGGACACCACTAGCAGAACCAAAAGGCACCCTACAGTATGGGAGAATATGTTTGTAAACGATTTAGCTGATAAGGGGTTAACATCCAAAATATATAAAGAACACACATGCCTCAACACCCAAAATACAAATGACCTGATTTAAAAATGCGCATAATACCCAAACAGACACTTCTCCAAAGAAGAAATGGGGATGGCCAATAGGCACTGGAAAAGATGCTCCACATCATGCTCCTGCTGATGCTAATCACCAGGGAAATGCCAATTAAAATCACAATGAGATATCACCTCACACCTGTTAGGATGGGCACTCTCCAAAAGACAAGAAAAAACAAATGGTGGTGAGGATGCGGAGAAAGGGAATGCTCCTTGTACTGTTGGTGGCAAAGTAAATTGGTTCGACTGTTGTGGAAAGCAGTATGGAGGTTCCTCTAAAAACTAAAAATAGAAATACCATTTGACCCAAGAATTATACTCCTAGGAGTTTACCCAAAGAAAACAAGATCCCTGACTTGAAAAGACATATGCACCTATATGTTTATTGCTGCACTATTGGCAATAGCCAAGATATGGAAGCAACAACCTAATTGTCCAGGAACAGATGAATGGATAAGGAAGAAGTGGTACACATACACAATGGAATATTATTCATCCATGAAAAGAAATCCTGCCATTTGCAGCAACATGGATGGATCTAGTGGGTATCCTGTTCAGTGAGAAAAGCCAGGCAGAGAAAAACAAATAGCAAATGGCTTCACTCATTTGTGGAGTATGAAAACAAAGCGAAACAGAAGGAACAAAGTATCAGTAGACTCACAGACACTTAGAAGGGACTAGTGGTTACCAAAGGGGAGAGGTTGGGGAGGGTGAGTGGGGAGGGAGAAGGGCATTAAGGGGCACTACAGTTCCCAGTCACAATGTAGGTAGGTCACGGGGATGGCAGTACAGCACGGACAACGCAATTAGTGACTCTGTATCATCTTGCTAGGTGATAGACAGTGACCGCAATGGAAGGGGTGAGGACTTGATAATATGGGTGAATGTTGATCCACTGTGCTGTGTATGTGAAACCACCATAAGATTGTATATCAATGATACTTTAATAAAAAAGGAAAGAAAAAAAGACAAGTGAAAATAAAAAGGCAAAGGAGAATGCTGTCATAAAGACTGATATCTGGAATATATGAAACGCTTCCACAAAGCTGTGAGGAAGTTCGCCCTGCCCAACTGCAAAGTGGTCATGACACCCACATAGGTACGTCATGCAGAGGGACACTGCAATGGCCGATCAGTGTAAGAAGGAGCTCAATCCCATTAGCCTTTGGAGAAATGCAAAATAGGACCCTCCACCCACCCCCGTGTGATTTTACACCCACTAAAATGGCAATGTTAAGAAATCTGATTATCCCAACTCCTGGTGAGTGTGTGGAACAATCAGAGCGCAAGCTGCTGGTGGAGTCTTAAGCTGGAAACCACATGGCTGAACCCAATACTCACCTAGCCTGTGACCTAGCAATAGAGGCCTAAAGTCCTTTAAGCTCCTTAAAACTCCTTGACTACTTTAGACGCTGCAAAGCATATATGCACGTGTGCCAGACATTAGCATATTTGTAGCATCCCTTCTTTGGTCAAGGCCCCTGAAGAGGGAGGTGTCCAGATGTCCACAGACAAGAAAATGGGGGAGTGAATGGAGGAGTGGTTCCACAGTGGCACGTGCTACAGCAGGGACGGCAGAAGCACTGTGGCTACGTGGAATCATGAAGGTCCTGCTAGCGACACAATGTTGACTGGAAAAAGGAAGTGGCAGAGAACTGCACAGAATGTGACCCAGTTTACTGTAATGCCAGGCGAGACAGCAGTAGGCATCCCTGTTAACTGATGCACACATGGGCCTCTGGAAACACGTGGAAAACGGAGGGAGGTGGTTTACAGAGGACACTCAGGGGATGGCTGTTCCTCTGCGAGGGGCAGGGGCAGGCGGGAAGGACCCCAGGAGGGGACTGACTGCAGTTGGTAGACCCTCCTTCATCGGGAAGGTGGCGGCTGAAGCGCCTGTTCTACACTCTCGATTCCTTCTGTGATTTTCCAGAAAGACAACCTGTGAGATGTCTCTGAACAGAGGAAACGGAAATGACCTGTCCCCGGCTCCCAGTCTCCTCCCTGGCGGACTAGTCACTCCAGGGGCGTGGCCTAACCGAGGCCCCGCCTCCCGCATGCGCACTGTGCCGGCCAATCGCCGGTGTTCCTTCGCAGTTGAGCGGCTGGCTCCTGGCTGAACGAAGGCCACCGGGGGAATGGCGCTGAGGTAGCAGTTGGGCGGGAGGGATGGAGAGAAGGTCGGAGAGACAGAGGGCCGGGGATCGGGGTGCGAGGGAGCCTGGGGGTGAGGCGGGGGTGGCAGGGGCAGACAGAGGGATCCTTGGCGCAGCCAGATGGCGTGGGGGTTAATGGGCAGCGCTGCGTGTCCATGGCTGGCGGGGGTGGGGGTCCTTAGGTGTGAGTGGGCCAGGGAAGGGGCCAGGGCGGGCGGGGCAGACACTGGGGGCCCCTCGGCGGGGCCAGGGGGCGGTGGGGGCGGCGGCGCTGCTCAGGAAAGGTGTGCGAGGGTTCGGGATTCATGAGATATGAGCCGGGTGGGGTGGGAACGGGGCGCCTGAGTCGTGAGCGGGCTGAAGACGGTCTCCTGAGGCGTGAGCTGTCCATGGTGGGGGCAGGGTTCCTGAGACGTGAGCGGGCCGGGGGCGGTGCTTCTGATGCGTGAGCGGGCGTGTTGATGGGGGCGGACCTCCTTAGGCGTGAGCGGTGGGGGGACGGGACGCTGCAAGGCGATGGAGTTTCTGAGGTGTGAGTGGGCCAGTTGTGGGGGGCTCCTGAGCAGTCAGCAGGCCGCGGCGGGGGCGGAGCTCCTGAGGTGAGCGGACCACAGTGGGGGCAGGGTTCCTGAGACGTGTGTGGGCCAGGGGCGGGTCTTCTGTTGCTTGAGCAGGCTAGGGTTGACGGGGGCGGGGCTCCTGAGGCGTTAGCCGGCTGCGGCAGTGGCGTGCCTCCTGAGGCGTGAGCCGTGCGGGACGGGGCTCCTGAGGCGTGAGAGGCGAGGTGATGGGGCTCCTGAGGAGTCAGTAGGCTGGGGGTGGTGGGCTCCTGAAGGGTCCGCAGCCTGCGGCGGGTGCGGGGCTCCTGATGCATGAGCGGGCTGCGGCGGGGACAGGGCTCCTGAGGCGTGAGTGGGCCAGGGGGGGTACTCCTGAGGGGTGAGCATCCCGCGAAGGAGGCAGGGCTCCTGAGGCGTGAGCGGGCCGGTGGCGGGGACTCCTGAAGCGTGAGTGGGCTTTGGTGGGGGCAGGATTCCTGAGGCTAGAGCGGGCGGAGGCAGGAGCGGGGCTCCTGAGGCGTGAGCGGGCCGGGGTTGGTGGGGGAGGGGCTCCTGTTGTGTGAGGGGGCTGGGATTGTCTGGGGAGGGGCTCCTGATGAGTGAGCGTTAGGGGTTGGTGGGGGCGGGGCTCCTGAGGCGTGAGCGGGCTGCGGGGGTGGGGCTCCTGAGACTCCTCTGAGGGGTGAGCCTTGCGGGATGGCGCTCCTGAGGCATGAAACCGCCGATGGGGACGGGGCTCCTAAAACATGCGTGGTCCGGGGGCGTGGCTTCTGAGTCGTGAGCTGGGTGGGGGTGGGGCTCCTGAGGGGTGAGTGGGCCGGGGTCGGTGGAGGCGGGGCTCCTGTGGCGTGAGTGGGCTGCATCGGTGTAGGGGCTCCTGAGGAATGAGGGCAGGGCAGGGGCGGGGCTGAGGCGTGAGGGGGCGGGGCTCCTTAGGGGTGGGCGTGCTCTGGAGTGGCGCATGTCCCCTGAGGCGGGAGTGTGCAGGGGTTGGCGGGGGCAGGATTCCTGAGGCTAGATCGGGGGCTGCGGGGGCGGGGCTCCTGAGGCATGAGCTGGCCGCGGTGGGGGCAGGGCTTCTGCGGCGGGAGCGGAAAGGTGGAGCGTTCCTGGGTTGGTGGGGGCAGGGTTCCTGAGGCTAGAGCAGGCTGCGGCAGGGATGGGGCTCCTGAGGCATGAGCGGGGTGCGGTGGGACATGGGCTCCTGAGGCGTGAGCGGGCTGTGGAGGGGGTGTGGCTCCTGAGGAGTGAGAGGCCAGGGTTGGTGGGGGCAGGATTACTGAGGCTTGAGCGGGCTCCAGTGGGCGGGCCTCGTGATGTGTGAATGGTGCGCCGAAGGGGCTCCTGAGGCGTGAGTGGGCCAAGGGGGGGGTTACTCCGGAGGGGGTTGCAGGCCGTGGTGTGGGCAGGGCTCCTGAGGCGTGAGCGGACCGTGGGCGGGGGCTCCTGTGGTGTGTGGTCGCTGCGGCGGGGGCAGGCCTCCTGAGGAACGAGCCGTGGTGGGGGCAGGATTCCTGATGTGTGAGTGGGCCGGGGTTGGTGGGGCGGGGCTCCTGATGCGTGAGCAGCCGGGTTGGTGGGGGCGGGGTTCCTGAGGCATGAGCGGACTGTGCTGGGGGCAGGGCACCTGAGACTCCTTTGAGGCGTGAGCCTTGCGGGAAGGGGCGGGGTGGAGACAGGGATCCAGAGGCATGAGCCGGCCTTATTGGGGGGCGGGGCTACTGAGTGAGCGGGCTCCAGTGGGGGCAGGGCTCCTGAGACGTGAGCAGCGAGGTGGTGTGGTTCCTGTGGCATGAGTGGGGGGGGGGGGCGGGGCTCCTGAGGCCTGGTTTGGTGGGGGCGGGGTTACTGAGGCGTGAGCGGGTGGGGGAGGGTTTCCTGAGGAATGTGCGGGCCGGGGGCATGGCTTCTGAGGCATGAGCTGGGTGGGGGCGGGGCTGCTGAGCGGTGAGTGTGCCGGGATCAGCGGAGGCGGAACTCCTGAGGCGTGAGCGGGTGGGGGCGGCGGGTGGACACCGGGGGCTCCTCATTGGGCTTCCGGGCCCTGAGGCGCTGTCCCTACAGTGTCCTCAGACCCCGCGGGATAGGGGGAGGCCCCTGAAGTCAGGGTGGGGGCTGGGGGGAGGGGCCGCCGGCACCATCTGCTTTGTCCGCTCCTGGTCCAAGAGGAGCCATGAGGACACGCAGTCTGATCTGCGCCCGGGCCGATGCCCGGCATCGCGCACTGACAGTGTCCCCGTTCCTTTAACGTGTGCTTGCTTGGTCCCACAAGGTGCAGGACAGTTGTGTCCACCGCGGAAGACACCTCCGGATGATGCCGGCTGGGAGGAAGCACCTGGAGAAAGCTGAGAAGGCCTCGAGGGAGGCTGAGGACATGGCAGCCTGTGACCCTGGCATACAAGAGTGGAGAGAGCTCATGGGGCTAGAGGAGGGCCCCGAAGGTACCGTCTGTCTGACCCCTTTGCCGGTACAGCACGCAGCGCAGGGACGGTGCCGCTGGGGGCACTGCTTCTGAGTCCTACACATTGTAAACAGCAAAATCCATGTGTGTGGGAAGCAGTTTCGTGTACTGGAGGTCGCCCACCTGATCCTCCTGTCCCAGACCAGGATCACAGAAGCTGTACAGAAGCTTCTTGATCACAAGAGCTGATTACAGAAGCAGCTCTGCTGCCCAGGGGGTTAGAGTGCCTAGAGTTCTGCGGGATTCCCAGCTGCTGGGCTAAGTGTCCCGGGATGCTTCCATCCAGCTTTGGGGTCCCTGTCCCTTTAAGACTTTCAAAAAGCACTCGCTTTTCTTTGTCCCTGGGGTGCTGGCTGCGGGGACCCGCTCACAAGTCTTGCTGTCCTGTTTCCCTAGTTTTCAGGACCCCACGCACACACTGTGTCTGCGCTCTGGTGCGGATGGCTAAGGCTGGCTATGTAGCAGTCCTGGTCTCCCTCTCTCTTCCCGCTCCAACTCCTCT
Source organism: Manis pentadactyla (assembly GCF_030020395.1). Taxonomy (NCBI): domain Eukaryota; kingdom Metazoa; phylum Chordata; class Mammalia; order Pholidota; family Manidae; genus Manis; species Manis pentadactyla. The sequence goes on from NC_080038.1 coordinate 143,999,619, forward strand.
CCTCCCACCGGGAGCTGGGGTGAGGTGCGCTCGGGTCCCGCCGGGCCGCGGCTTGTATCTTACCCCCTTCGCTAGGCGCTGGGTTCTCACAGGTGTGGATGTAGTCTGGCTGTTGTGCTCTGTCTTCTGGTCTCTCTTTTAGGGAGAGTTGTATTTGTTGTATTTTCAAAAATATGTGTGGTTTTGGGAGGAGATTTCCTCTGCCCTACTCTTGCCGCCATCTTAGCTCCTCCCTCTAAGTAACTTTAAATAAAACTTTTACTCTGCTTCATTACTATTTCTCTGCCCTTCAATTCTTTGTTGCAGCAGGGACATGAACCGAGGAAAATACACAACGCTCCCCCGTAACAGATATTCTCCATCAGATTATAGAAAGACTTTTTTGTAGATAGACTATCAGATTAGGAGAGTCCCCCTCTGTTCATAGTTTGCCATTTTTTAAAATGCTGAATATTTTATCAAGTGCTTCATCGACATCTATTGAAATTATAATATAGGTTTTGTCCTCTAATCAGTTAATTTGGCCAGTGACATTTGTAGATTTTGCAGTCCTATGTAGGGCAAGCCAAACTTTGCTGTAAACCTAAAATGGCTCTAAAAAACGTCTATAAAAAAACCCCACCAGGGAGCCTAGTAAACATAAAGTTCTTCATGTAATTGTAGATTAATGATAACAACGAGAACAAAAATCCCCACCAAATTGCAGAAGCATCTATACAATACAGTATAATTTATGTAAAGTTTAAAAACTTACAGGAGTATTTACATATTTATGGAAATGAGTAGGAAAAACACAAGAACATGAAAAAGATGAAACATGCTATCATACGGTATAAAATCAGAACTCTTTATGAAACGTAGTCGGTGTTTCTTGAAGTAGATTTAAAATAATTAAAAGGGTTGTTGCATTTGGATCTATAAACCCAAATGGGCCAGCAGTATTTTTACGTATGTCTATTTACAAGTTGTTTTCTTCCTCTCAAGTGACTTCTTTCCCCTTCCGGTCATTTTTTAAAAACCTTTCATTTTTAAGTCACCATAGACTCATGCATAGTTGCAGCGCTGATCACCTTTGAAGCTTCTCTTCTTGCTGGCTCAGTTTTGTGATTCCATCTTTTCTTTACACATTTCTATTTCCCATGTTCTGTCTGACCGCCAATTTTAGAAGTCCCCAAGGGTTTCAGCCTGTTCTTATTTCTGCCGACAGAGGCACAGTGCTTCATTTCCTTGTATACTTTAGTGAAGATTATGAGGTGTTTTTTTTGATTGATCTTAATCTATGGACAACCTGGAGGCCTAAACTGAGCTCACTTTTCTCTAGAGGTTTGCTTTTGCCTCTGCGGGATGTGCCACCACCCTGGATCCGTCTTTGTTCCCAGCCGGGTCCCAAGCTCAATGTAGCGATCTCTGCCCCACCTCCCATCACGGTAAGTGTTGCTCATGGTGGCTCACTGGGCCCTTCAGAGACCTTTCTCTTGGGAACTGGCCTGAGGAGGATCAAATTGCTGCTAGCTTCCCCTACCTTGCTAGCTTTGAATTCTGAAGAAAGTCCATTAGCTTTGCTCTGCCTCCTCTGCGAGGTTGGTAGGGGATTACAGACGATGACTTAAGTCTGACATGACTGGTGCACGTTGAGTTTTATGGCTGTCTGCTCAAGTGTTCTTGATTTTTGCCCAGGACTCTATAAACGCCCAGTCTCCCTGTCCAACAGGTCACCTCCCATCCCCACCTCTACAGAGAGGCCAGAGGTAAAACAGTACAACACAGATACTTTATTGTTTACAAAACATGAAAACCTAGGCTCCATGGTACTTGAGTGATGCTAGGGGGTGGGAAGGACAAGAGAAGTCAGTGAGCCCTGGCTACAGGCTGTTTGACTGGGCTCCACTTCTGGCAAATGGCTGCTCTTCTGCCTGCAGCCTGAGGCTGGGCCCTGCCCAAGAGTCCCACACCTGTGGGAAGCATGGGCAGAAGGAAGACGTGGCTAGTGGCCATCCCTGATCAGGGTGGGTGGTCGGAGGCCTGGGCCCACCCCTTCATGGGCCCCTCCCTGAAGGTCTGTCCTGGCCACCCCACCTCCTTCAACTACTCTGCCTCCTGACCCCAGCCCTGGAGGGAAAGCCTGGAAGCAAGCAGGAAGGAGGCTCCAGCCTAAATTTCTTCCTCCTTTCATGGCCAAGTGGGAGGAGTAGCTGAGAGCCTTCCTTCACGTGAAGAACGAGAGGAGCTGGAATGCTCACCATCTAGGGGAGGGTATCCGTTAAGGGTTATGAACAAATCTGTCTACAAAACCAGAGCTGAGCTCAAAGCACGAGTCCATCCCCCAGCCCCATCTCTGTGCCAGGCAAGAACCCAAGGATGGTGCTGAGAGCCCAGCAGTTGGGGCTTGGGTCCCAGGACAGCCTCTTTCCCGGGCCTCAGGGGCTGGCTGCCCTCTCCTGAAAGGAAGCAAGGACAGGGTCTGGGCAGGGTGGTGCCTATCTCCGAGGCTGCAGGTGGCTGTGGAGCTGCTCAGCCTGGGTCTTCAGGCGCTGGGATTCCTCCTGAGTGAATTCAGCCAGGACTTTGCGCATCTCCACCTGAGGGGAAGGACTGGGGCTGGCGTGCAGCCGTGGGGAGCTGGGCCCAGGGGCCCTGGGAGAAAAGGGAACTTGTAGGAGGGGTGGGGCATGACTCACAGCTGCCTTGTTCTCTGCCCGGAGCTGCTCATGCGTGGGCAGGGCACTGAAGGGCTTCCCAATCAGCACGGTGATTTTCTGTGGGGAGTGCAGCCAGAGGCAGGTTACACAAACGGGGAGTGCCCACAGTCCCAGCCCAACCACCCCAGGGAGCCAGAAGCCTGAGTCTTGCCCTAGACTTGTTGCATGCTCCCTCAGAGCCACTCTCTCTCTTTAAAACAAGGCATTCGGGCTCTATCTGCCATTTCAGTCCTGGGGTCCCTGCCCTTGATGTCCCGTTCTGTCCCTGCCCCAGGGCCCAGCTCTTCCTGATTTCCTTTGCTCTCCTTCTATCGGCCTTGGTGCCAGTTAGGCCCTCTCTCTGCTCCAATCAGTCCCCCAGCTGTGGCCTCAAGCTCAGCTCCTCCTGAGTCTGGCCTCAGTAGTGCTGGGCAGGGAACATGGGGTAGATGGCAGACAGACAGGCACAAAGGTCAGCAGCCCCTACCCACCTCTCCAAAACGGGGGAAGTAGGGTGGGCTATAAGGCAGGACATGGTTCATTCCTGCAGCACAGTGGACAGAAGAGAAGACCGAGAAGCATGAGGCAGGGCGTGGAGCAGTGCAGCCTGAGCCCAGGTGGATCCCCTAACCCAGACATCCTCTCCCTGCCACCCAGTGGAACTCCCTGCCAACACCATCTAGAGAAACCCCTCTCCCCGCCCCCATGCCCAGGCCACAGCCTTGGCCTGAGAGGGAGGCTCACCAACATGCCACAGCGGCAGAATGATGGGGTTGAGATGACACTCTGCAATCAGGCGTCCAATTCCTGCCCCACAGAGAGGCAGAAATGTTGGCATGAGCAGAGCTTACGTGCCAGCCTACAGCCAGGCCACCCCTGCCCTTCCCCCACTTAAAACCAGCTCCCTGGGCCGGTCCCTCTGCATGACAATCCCTCATCTCAGCACCAGTCTTCTTCCTGCTGCTACCAACACACCCATGTGCCCCCATCTGCCACAGTCCAACCCAGCCAGAGAAGGCCAGCAGCCCCTACCCCATTTGAAGCGCAGGAACTCAGAACTCATGTTCACTTTCCCTGATGAGGGGGAACACGGCAGAAGCTTGGGAGCTGCCGGAGGGAGGTGGAGGAGGGGACTAGTTCCACCCATATACTTGGTAGGGGTGGGGTGGGTTGTGACCCTGCTGGCCCCACTGACCTTCTGGGAAGATGTGCACCCAGTCTCCATACTTGAGCTTCTCCAAAATGAAATCCATTCCCTCTTGGTAGACACCATCTCCTGCCAAGAAAAGGCCTCTCCCCATCAGTCCCCATTCCCCTGAGCCCCTCCTTCCCCCTCCCTGGGAATGAAGGGCAGATGAAGCAGCAGCTCAGGGACTTCCTCACCCGTCACTTCGCCATCCACAGGGACACCCTCTAATGACTGTCTCTCCTGGGCCTGTTCAGCCCTGGCTGCATTATGGCCCTTAACATCCTTAGTTGACTAACATACTCTAAACCTCTAAGTGCCTGTCACTTACAAGGCCGCATCGTGGTTTGGAACTGTGACTGAAATCCTGAGCTGGCAGCTCCTCTACTACTCTAGGGCCATGCCTGCTGGACCCACCAGTTTCACCCGCTGAGCCACTTCAGCTGCCGCACACCCGCAGTCCACTCCCTCACAGCTGCCCAGACCAACGCATCACCCTCACTGTCTTCCATCCCTAGCCAGGCTCTTGAAACTTTCTCTTTCTCCTTGGGATGCACTGCCCCTTGGGTGGGCTTTCCATATGTAGCCCCTGGCACAGTGGGAGCTGCTGGAGCAAAGCAGTACATTATTTCCAACCTCACTTGGGCCCCAGATTCTGGACAGCACCCTTTCTCGGGGTCTCACCTAGGCCTCTGCCTGAGCTCTACCATCCCCCCTTTGCTGGCCCCTTCCTTTCAGGGTTCCCCCTGAAAACTTGACTCCCCCTTAGTGAGGCCTCTTGGGAAAAGGAGAACACATTATGGGACAGACAGGGCCATTGAGAGTTGGGAAAAACTCAGACTTGCTACGCTGAAAAAAGTGGATTCATGCTGCCCCCCATGCCAGCACCACTCTCCTTGCAGATGCCTTGAGACCATGAGAGTGGAGCCAGGTGTCCTTGTGATCAGCAGCAACAGAGATGCCTTATGTTGCATGCTTGCTTTCAGCTTGGGGTTGCTGTGGAGACAATCTGTGATCACACACAGTAAGAAACTCATCAACCTTTATATAGTGGACAGAGACAGAGACAGCGAAGGGGGGAGGTCAAAGGAGTGGGGTCAAGTAAATACCCTCACCTTATCAAGTAGGGAATGGAGAGCCATCGCAAAGAAGGACGGAGACAGACACTGGGACTATCTTGGCCCAATGCACTAAGAAATGGATTTTTTTTTTCAGCCCAACTTCAGTAACTTCATTTGAACGATTGATATTTTGAGCATTAGTGAGCCAACAGGACATCAAAACAGTAAGTTGTCTTAAGTTAAAGTCACAATTAACAAATGATCCTTAGTCACAAAATTATAAATGCAGTTTGGGGTGGGAATAAGCAGGAGGGGGTTTAATCCAAACTACATCAATTAAATCTTTAAATCGATTTATTAATAGACTGTTGACTACTCTTTTCTTTTCTCTTTGAGCTCCCTTAAATTTTCAGGACGATCACAGTTGGTAATGTACTGAAGTTCTTAAAGCTACACAATAGTCTGGCTAAGTTGCATGTGGTTTCCATGAGGTTGTTTAAAAGGATGACTTTGTTGTAAAGCAGATTCAATTGCCCCACCAGTCGACCCCCTGGAAGCTGTTATTTCCTCCATATCCATCACTAGTGTAGAAGCCTCCATAACCACCTCTACCAAATCCTCTGCTGCTGCTGTGACCACCTCCACCACTGCAGCTGCTGGTTGCATGACTACTACTAAAGCCAGAACTGGTGGAACCACTACTTTGTCGATAGTCTCTGGCACCAAATCCTCCACTGAATCTACTCTTGGAAGGTCCACGACTGCTACCCTTATGGCGGTGTCCATGAGCCATGTTTCCCAACAAGAAGATCCAACAAATCCTTCGTGATATTTCTTCATCAAAGAATGAGACGGCAAGGCCAAGGTTTCCCACACATCCTGTACGACCAATCTGATGTACATATTCTTCAATATCACTTGGCAAATCAAAATTGATTATATGTTTTGAAAGGAAAGGAGCTACACACAGCAGCAATTCACCGGAGAATTCTGCTTTATTAGGGAAAGGTGCTGGGTTATATAGGAAGGGGCATGAGCTGATTGAGGTGTCACTTCTACAGGGCTGGTGGCTATTGGCTAGGTGCTGGGATTAGGGGGGCGAGGGGTGATCGGGCTTCAGGTGGTGCCGGCGGGAACCGAGGACCCGGAAGAGAAGCAGGAATTTCGCCATCTTATGGGTGTTGGCCCTTCATTCCCCCCTTTCTCCTCTATGGGGTTGTGGACGTTGCTTTCTCTCTGACTGCTTCCTGCTGAACGGGGGCGGAGAAGGGAGTGAGGGCTTGAGGACCGGGAGGAAAGGGTTGATAGGACTCCCCACAGTAAGGACGAGTAGATGTGGACTTCTTCAGGTTGGAAATCAATGAAGGTTCCCTGTAACCATAGGTCGAGGACTTGTTGATTCTAATGGTGCCAAGAGGATACGGGTGCCAGAAGCCAGGCGTCTGCGGCCATTGTTTCCAGGAACAGTTTCTAGCGGAGAGAGCGGTCCATCTCAGTGTGTGGTGAGGAGGTTACGTGAGGGTGAGGGATCTTCTGTGGCTAAAAGCTGGTAGTTCCTGAGTAAAAGCTGGTTGAAAGTTTGATTAGAGATTTTACCAACTTGGGATTTGATAAACATTACAAGGCAAGGAGAGACAGGAGAGGAGAATGATTATTATAGGGCCTGTAATGGGCCAGAGCCAGGTAAGGAAGGGGTTTGTTAGTATTGAAGAAAATGGGTTGGAGGAGTAATACTGTGGGTACCAGGAGTTACCCATGTAGTGAATGGCGCAAGACCAGTAGGGACATCCCCCATAGGTGTCTGTCCATCGCCTGCAACAGGCTTGTTTTTGGTCATAGAGGAAGCAGAGGTAGGGAGAATAAAGGTAGCAGCTAGTGAACACTTCAGTGGAGGGAGGAAAGTGGTGGTATAAAGGCTCGGAGCAGCCTTTCAGGGGGCAGTCTGATGTGGCAATGAGGGCAGTAATTTTTGTTTGATGCTGTGTGTAAGTCTGTCTGACTTTGAATCGCCATACAATGGTGGCTGGGGTGGTGGGGAAGACAATAGGAATGAGGAAAAAAAGCGAGAGAGAGCAAGGGAGCAGGAAAGGAGGAAAAAGTCATGATTTGGGTATGGATGGCAAAGGGGGTGAACGGGATTTTGGAGGAAAGAGGACAGTAAGGTCAGGAGTCTGGAGGGAGGGAGAGTCTGTAAACTTTTGTAGGTTAAGAGATCCTTTAGGTGATGTGGGGAGAGAATGGTAAGGGGCGCCCCGAATGTCAGTTTATGAGCTTCCTTCTGCAAGAGCTGTCCAGTGGCTAATGCCCGTAGGCAGGGGGCCCATCCCCGAACTGTGGGGTCTAATTGCTTGGAAAGATAAGCTACTGGGGCAAAGGATGGGCCATAATATTGGCCTAGGACTCCTAGAACTTGACCGGACCTCTCATGAATGTATAATGAGAAGGGCTTCGACAAATCAGGAAGATGGAGAGCTAGGGCTTCCACAAGGGCTTGACGGAGCTTAATGAAGGAGTGTCGGGGTGAGGAGGATAATGGTTCTTCAGGGGGGCGCTTGCTGAGGTTGTATAGGGGTCTTGCCAACAGGGCGAAGTTTGGAATCCACGCTCTAAAATACCCAGCCAGGTCTAGAAAGGAAAGGATTTCTGTCTCGGTTTTGGGAACGGGCATGTCAGAGAGGAGCCGTTTTCTGTAAAAAATCTTGGGAGGAGGGGTCCAGAGGGATAGAAAAAAAAATGCGTCCTTGAGATCTAGCAGTGAGAAGTGGGAGGCTTAGGGATCCGCAATAAAAGGGTGTATGGATTTGGAACTAAGGGATGGATAGGGACGACGGCCATGTTGACGAGGCGAAGGTCTTGGACAAGGCGGAATGATCTGTTGGTTTTTTTAACAGCTAATATGGGGGTATTAAACGGGGAGTGAGTGGGTCTGAGGTAATTTTTGTTTAAAAGATCTTGAATGATGGGTTGGAGGCCTATGAGGGCTGAAGTGGTTAAGGGATATGGGGCCTGGCAGATATACTGAGAGGGGTCACGTAATTTGATAGAGGCAGGAGGACATAGAGCCATGGAGGGACTTGTAATGTCCCAAACTTTGGGATTTACAGGGTGTATGAGGGCGGAACTGTAGCTTTCATTGGGTAGAGGGGGTCGTCGGCTATGAGGGCCATCAGAAAGGGAGTACTGGGGGCTGTGGGAGTGGATGTAGTTATGGAAACATGGAGGAGAGAAAGGATGCCCCATCCTAGTAAAGGGATGGGACAATGGGGCATAACCAGGAAGGAGTGGGAGAAAGGTACGGGATTGTCTTGGATTGTGCATAAAAGGCGGGGGGGATTTAATGGGAAAATCTGTTTACCTCTTATCCCGACTATAGGAGTAATGGCAGGCGTGGTAGGGCCCCGGTATTCTTGCAAGACTGAGAAGTGGCTCCTGTATCTAGGAGGAAGAAGATGGGGCGACCGTCTACTATTAGAGTAACCCTGGGCTCCTGTTTGGTGATGGAAATGGTTGGGCGAGAAGCCCCCGGGCCCTGTCAGTCTTCTTCTGCCAGCCCCACTATGGTGGGCTTAGGATGGGGGTTGTTCGTCCAGCCTCCCCTTCGGGTGGCTGGGCAATCAGACCCCCAGTGGCCCTTTTTGTGGCATCTGGGGCATGGGGTGGTAGGAGATCTGGGTTAGGGGCATGCCCTTGACCAATGTCCTTCTTGACCGCACTTGAAACAAGCTCCTGGGGGGAGCTTGTTTGTAGAAGAGCGCCCAGGTTGTGGTTTTATCAGCTGGGCCAACATTTGGAAATTGGCCTGATCAGCCTTTTGTTTACGGCGTTCTTTCTCCTCCTCCCAGTTATGGAAGACTTTAAAGGCCACTGTTAGGATCTCAGTCTGTGGGGTAGTGGTACCCTGTTCTAACTTTTTGAGTTTAGCTTTAATGTCGGGGTAGCTTTGAGCTAGGAAGTATGTCATAAGGACACGTCTCCCGTCAGGCGTTTCTGGGTCCAGGCTGGTAACTGTAATAGGGCTTGAGTGAGTCTGTCTAAGAACTCAGAGTGAGTTTCCTTTTTCATTTGAATTATGTCTTGGAGCTTTTGAAAATTGACTACTTTATGAGCTGTGTTTTTCAGACCTGCTATTAAGCAGCAGGTGAAGATGTCTCGAGAGCGGAGACCCACGGTGGTGGGGGACTGAAGGGTTCTGGCTCAGTCTGTGGGGGAGAAACAGGTGATGGGGGCAAAGACGGAGGAGGCTCCTGGGACTTAGTTAGAGGGGGGCTGAAAGGCTCAGGCTTGATCTGCATGGGGGTGAGGTGGGGGAGGTGATGGTGGTGGAGGAAGGGGGAGGGGTTGTTGTAGGAGAGGAGGGGGAAGGGAGTGAACGGGAGGCTTCTGCGGGAGAGACGGCTTGCAGGCTAGGAGAACTTGGGGGGACGCGGGGGGAAGAGGCGGAAAGCTTCGATATAGGGAATCTCCATTTTTTCAGGCGCTGGCAGTAGTTAAAGAGATTGCGAGTGATGTTAGGATCAAGAGTTCCCCCTGCGGGCCATTGGTTGTGATTGTCTAGGGGGCATGTCGGCCAATCTTGGGAGCAGTATTTACAGAGAAGTTTTGGTTTTATATCAGGCGTCAGGGAGAGGGTGGCTAGATACTTGAGTAGGCATTCAAGAGGTGAACTTTCAGGGAGGGATGAGGAGGCTCCCATGGCTAAAGGACAGAGAAGGAGACAAACAGGGGAAGACGAACGGAGATCCTTGGACTGGGAGCAGACCGCAAGGAGACAAAGGGCGTCCCCGATGATCCTTGGTGGTCTGCGGAAACTCGTATACGAATCGGAATTTCTTAGGAAGTGTGGGTCCTCACCCAGACTTCTCTAAGAAGGCATGGTGCCAGAGTCACGAGGAACATAGTACTAGGAATTTTTGGCAGAAGGAATGGAAAGAGGAAGGGGGGGGGAAGGGGAGCATTCTCATCCGCAAAGGAGTCACCTCGTTTATGGCTGTTGGAGGAGGGGCCTGAGAGTCCTCTGCAGCCGTGAAGGCCTAAGGCGGGGAGAGTTCCCTCCTCGTCCCTGAGCATCAGGGCCTTGCCGGACGATCATGGTCAATGGCGCTGTGATAGCTCGGGGAAGAGCGGCCCGCTCCGGGGGAAAACTTACCCAAAGGCCAAAGAGGAGTGGTGAGTGTGAGGAGCCAGCGATGGAAAAAGAGGATGAGGGTAAGCTTCTGCTGGTGTCGGGGGAAGACAGGGCCCAGTTGGGGTGTCCCGTCTCCCGGGTTTCGGCACCAATGAAAGAAAAGGAGCGACACACAGCAGCAATTCACTGGAGAATTCCGCTTTATTAGGGAAAGATGCTGGGTTATATAGGAAGGGACATGAGCTGATTGAGGTGTCACTTCTACGGGGCTGGTGGCTATTGGCTAGGTGCTGGGATTAGGGGGGCGAGGGGTGATTGGGCTTCAGGTGGCGCTGGCGGGAACCAAGGACCTGGAAGAGAAGAACGAATTTCACTATCTTATGGGTGGGGGCCCTTCTGGGGGGGTGGCGAGGCTCCTGAGGCGTGATTGGGTGATCAGGCTGTGGTGGGGGCAGGGTTCCTGAGGTGTGAGCGGACTGCTTTGGGGGCGGGGCTCCTGAGACTCCTGAGGGGTCAGCAGAGTATGCTCTGGACTCCTGAGGCATGAACCCACAGGGGGAGGCGGGGCTGCTGAGAGGTGAGGGGGCGGGGCAGGGCTCTGAGGCGTGAGGAGGCTGGGGATGTCGGGAGCGGGGCTCCTGAGCCATGAGTGGGCAGGGGTGGTGGGCGGACACCGGGGGCTCCTCAGCGAGGCCGGGGGTGTGGCGGGGCGGGCTTCTGGGCTCCTCTCTATCCCTCTGTGATCGATCTCCGTGAATACTGGTACAAGCATATCCTTCATGGTATAAGAAATCCTCGAGAGAATCGGCACCCATTTGGTCTCCGCAAAGACTAAAGTCAGTGAATCCTTCCCTGCTGCATTTAAGAGGTCAAGCAAAAATGACCCTTTGTCTGACTATTCCACCCAAACTACTTTCTGCGTGATGTTTTCAGAGGTAGAGCCAAGTCTGCCTACCGTCAGGAAGATATAATCATCCAACAAATCAGGAGCAAGAAACTGTATTCCCTTAAGAAAGGTAGCACTGAGCATCATGGTGTGGCAAATACCCTTTGGTGGCATACTGCCTTGTTCAACTATATGACGTATCTGGGGTTCAAATCCCATATCCAGCATCCTATCAGCTTCTTCCAATACCAAGTATTTGTAGAAGTTTACTAGACGTCCTGGAGTGGCAACTAACAAGTGACACCCATGTTCTAAATCTCGAATCTGCTGACCAATATCAGCACCACTATAAACCACACAAGGACGAACTCTAGACCAGTGTGAAAATTTTCTGGCTTCCTCATAGAGCTGTACAGACAATTCTCTTGTAGGAGCTAAAACCAAGGAAAGTGGGTATTGTTTACAGCGTCCATACCTTCCATTTTCCTTCAGAGCCTCCAAAGCGTCGCCTGGACCATCTCCATAAATCTGACTTAAGATGGGCAAGAGAAACGCTGCTGTTTTTCCAGAGCCTATTTGGGCACAAGCCTTCAAGTCTCTTTTTTTCTTTAATAATGGGAATGGCATGCTTTTGCACTGGAGTTGGATGAGTGTAACAAGTAAGCTCAATGTTCCCCATGATAATTTCTCCCATCTCAGCATCACTGAAACTTTCAGTATGTGGAGTAAAGCGTCCTGGGACACTCAGCCGAGCAGCCAGAAATCCCAGGGAACTCCAGGCGCCCTAAACCCCTGGGCGGCAGCACAGCTCAGAGGCCCCTCACAGCGATAAACAGACTCCTGCCTGTTTGCCCTCCGTCGAGGCTCCGCCATATTGGAGCAGCAGAGTGAGGCCAGCCAAGCCCAGAGCAACCACGGAGCTTAACTCCACAGTGGCCGGGCAAGAATCAAGAGGCCCTGTCTGCGTGCAGCTGCCCAGCACGAGCCGCTAGAGGTCGCTGTCCTCCCAGGAGAAGAAGGCCACAAACCAGGAAGAAGGGACATTCTCCCAGCCGACACACGTGCCAGTTCTGCACAACTACCTCTATCGCCATGAAAAGGCAGAAGAATTTGATGCACACCAAAATCAGAGAGTCAACCCCTGAGAAGGAGATAGACCTAACCAATCTTCCTGAAAAAGAATTCAAAATAAAGGTCATAACCATGCTGACGGAGCTGCAGAGAAATATGCAAGAGCTAAGGGATGACGCCCGGAAGGAGATTACAGAAGTGAAACTATCTCTGGAAGGATTTATAAGCAGAATGGATAAGATGCAAGAGGCCATTGATGGAATAGAAACCAGAGAACAGGAACGCATAGAAGCTGACACAGAGAGAGAGAAAAAGATCTCCAGGAATGAAACAATATTAAGAGAACTGTGGGAGCAATTCAAAAGGAACAATATCCACATTACCGGGGTACCAGAAGAAGAAGAGAGTAAAAGGGATAGAAAATATATTTGAAGAAATAATGGCTGAAGACTTCCCCAAACTGGGGGAGGAAATAATCAGACCATGGAAGTACACAGAACTCCCAACAGAAGGGACCCAAGGAGGACAACACCAAGACACATAATAATTAAAATAGCAAAGATCAAGGACAAGGACAGAGTTTTAAAGGCAGCTAGAGAGAGGAAAAAGGTCACCTACAAAGGAAAACCCATCTGGCTATCATCAGACTTCTTAACAGAAACCCTACAGGCCAGAAGAGAATGGCATGATATATTTAATGCAATGAAACAGAAGGGCCTTGAACCAAGAATACTGTATCCAGCACGATTATCATTTAAATATGAAGGAGGGATTAAACAATTCCCAGACAAGCAAAAGTTGAGGGAATTTGCCTCCCCAAAACCACCTCTACACGGTATTTTAGAGGGACTGCTCTAGATGGGAGCACTCCTAAGGCTAAATAGATGTCACCAGAGAAAATAAAATCACAGAAAAGAAAGCAGACCAACCAAATATGATTAGCATATATAATGTAGGGGGGTGCATGGGGAGGGCTGTGCAACACAGAGAAGACAAGTAGTGATTCTACAGCACCTTACTACACAGATGGACTGTGACTGTAATGGGGTTTGTGGGGGGGACTTGGTGAAGGGGGGACCCTAACAAACATAATGTTCTTTATGTAATTGTAGATTAATGATAACAAAATAAAAAAACTACTACTATGCTTTTGGAGCAACACTTCATAATGTTTACCTTTTGCAAATGCTATCTCTACTCACTCGTATAGCTTGTGCAAGATCACGTTCACACTTCATGTCCTATAACAAGGCCTATCTGTGCTTCAGGGAAAAGGACTTTTTTGGAACACAGAAGCAAAGATACTTCACCTGCTTTAACACCTGTTGTTAGATCTTTGCTGCACATGAAACATGTTTGATAAATAGCTTGTCCCTGCCTGCTTTCTTTCATTAAAGGAGCTTAGGATTAATATTTTGCTTTCTTTTTTTAATTGTGCAATAGAACTTAGATACAGGTCAAAGAAGGGAACAGAACAGGAAGTCAACATGGAAGGCCTCTGAGGCTGCAGAAGGGAGGAGCTGAGATTTGGGGATGGGGGCACAGGAGCAGGGAATGATAAACAATGCCGTGGTCACTAGCCTCAACATTGTGGCCTCTGCTTATGTTTCAGAGAAATTAAGTAGCTTCCCAAAGCAGCAAAAAGAGCATTCCGGAAAGGCAGCTGTGTCCAGGGAGCAGGTCTGCGGATCTGGAGGGGCAGGCACTGCAGCCTCTCATTAAAAGCGCTCCTTTACTCTTCAGTGACTTTACTGGGTGTTACTGTTTTACTTTGACCAGCCAGAAATAAGAAACTCTCCCTTGACTTCTAACACACTTTGGTTACTTCCTCCTCTGCCTCCTTCTTCACACAGAACCTGTGAAAAGAGGTTCTCCTGCAGGGTGGAGGGTCTCCACTCCTGCTTCTCCACCCCCTGCAGCTCCTGCCACTGTCACTCCACAGAAATGGCTTCTCTGGGGTCACTGGAGGCTCCCACAGTGCCAAGGGGCCCTACTTCACTTCCTTCCTCTCTGGCCATTGCTTCCTGCTCCCCTGTACTCTGAGGTACCATCCTGAGCCCCTGCTATCTCCCTGTTCTCCTCTGCAATCTTGCCTCGACGTTTGCGATTTCATTTTCGATTGAGTCCCCAGTATCTTTATTCCTGAACATTCTTTTGAGTTCTGGAACAGCACATCCCACTGCTTCTCGGCTGCTCCCTTTCTTGGGTGAGAGGCTCCCCAGATGAAGCATGTGCAACTTGGGACTGACTCCCTGCCCTTCCCAACCCCAATGCTGATTTCCCCTCATCCTGTCCTCCCAGTGACTCGTGCCACCAGATGTCATCTAGAATCATCCTTGAGTTCTCTTTTCCTTGCCCCATCGCCCACACCCAATCGACCGAGCGTCCTGTCAACTCTACCTCCAGAGCACATCCCAAAGCTGTCCCGTTCGCCGGCTCTCAAGAGTGATGAGCAGAGGCTCAGCTACTAATCCTCTGATGCCAGAATTACTGCAAGAACCCCTAACCAGATTCCCTACCTCCTCCTGGCCCAGATCCAGTCCACCAGCCTTGTTGCAGCCATGGTGCTCTCTGAGCCACTGATGAAAGCACATCACTACCGCAATGAGAGAACAGAGTCCCAGCGGCTTAACACAGTTATTCCAGAACCTTTATATTCAACAGCCAACCTACATTTTCTACCTTTACCATTTACCTCTCCAGTTCCTGGCATGTGCTTCCTTTGTCTAGAACACCCTTCCTTTCATACTCTGTGTGGGAAAATTCCACTTCCCCAGGGGAAAGAGCAACCTGTGTTTGGATCCTGGCTTTGCCATCTCTTACCCCTTGACCTTCGAGCAATGGCTTAATCTCTCCAAGCCCTTTTATATGGAGACCGGGGGGGTCAAAATGGCCCCTCCCCCCCATCAACACAATCCTATTCATTCGCCCAAACCCTGAGGACTCCGCTATATACCAGCACCCTCACAGACCAATGACAGCACACTGCCATCACTTAGTCTCTTAGCAGTGCCCTCCAGAGAAGGGGCTGTAGATAATGCCTCCTTGACTGCTATAGGTCTGCACAAGCCTCAGGCAGTCGTGGAGAACTGAGTGCTCTCCGAGAAGCCATTGCTCCTCCCACAGCCACTGCCACCTCTGCTGCCACACAGTGGAGCTGGGCGTCATGCTACTGGGGCTCCCCTTGTCCCCAGGTTGCCTGTCCCAGCTGGGTCCCTCCACTGCCAGTACTGCCAAGCCAGAGGCATTGGGCCCAGCCCCCTGCCCCACGGGAGGGCAAAGAAGCCCCCAGACACACCTTCCTACACCCACTGGCCCAGCAGCCCTTCCCAGGGAGCAGCTCACCTTGGCACACGGGCACACACTTGCCCAAGCTGAAGAAGTGTGAATGTAGCTCCTTGGTGAAGCAGATGTCTGCAGCTGCAGGGGTCCTGGAGTGGGAACAGGCACAGTCACCCCTGCCTCCCTTGTACCCTGCCTCCCCACCCTCCCCTGAGCATGATGCCTGCCATCGTCAGCAATGCAGAATGGAGGCACAGGAGGACCTGGGGGCACCACCCCATGCCCTGCCTGGACTGCCGGACTATGTGAAGAGCCCAGTGAAAAGTGAGTTTGTTTTGCTTTGGTTTGGCTCCCTCCCTCCCTGTGCCCATCACACTGGCGCCAGTACCCCAGAGATGAGGGTCATCCATGCTGGACTGGTGATTAGAGACGGTGATGAGGGGGGTGGCTGGGCCTCGGTTCTCCATGAGCTCGTACAGCACCTCTTTGTTGTGGACGGTGATGTGGTTCATGTACTCTGGGGCCGAGAGAGGGAGAGCGGCGCCGAGTTTGTGGTGCAGGCGGGAGGGACGGAGGGAAGGCCGGAGAGACAGAGGGCCGGGGATCGGTGTACGGGGTCCCGGGTATGGGGCGGGGGTGGTGGGGCAGACAGAGGGATCCTCGGCGGGGCCACGGGGGGGCGGGGCTGGACGGGCGGCGCTGAGTGGCCATGGCGGGCAGCTCTCTGGCCATCCACAGTCGTTCTTTCCAAAAGTACCGCAGGTGTGCTCCGTGGTTTACTCTGGCATCAGCCCTGGGAAGGCCTGATCCGTGTCCATCTGACCTGCACACGCATGGCTCCGTTCACGTGTTTGCTCCAGAAACGTCTGTTTGCAGAAAGCCTAACAGCTTCCACAGGGGAGGTATTCCTCCATGAAATCTGAGCACCATGCCCTGCTTCATTTTCAAATGTTTTCCACTTTTATTTCAATGCAGGGTGTAAGATAAATTATATATTGCCCTGTCAGGTGTCAGTTATACTATCCGTGGACAATACACTGAACAGAGAGTCAGAGTCAGTTGGTGGTCCTTTGATAGGGACCATCCTTACGAGCAAGTATGATTTGAAAGCTTTGCTCTATTTGGTGCTGAGAAAATAGAGCTTGTTTTGTGAGTGTCTGATACACTGCTTATTGTGGGTAGATTCTGTATGTATGAAATATTTTTGTTGTAGTGCAGATCCTTCGTGATTACTGGAAAACAGCTATTGGTCGTCGATCCATAAAGTCAAATCATCTGCTTTATAAAGCTTTATTTGAAGTATTAAAATGTTGTGGAATGCAGCACTTAGGGATGAAAGTGTTGTGTAAAAAACCCTATGAAAGTATTTTTTGAACGTTCTTGAATTTATTTGTTTAAACCGGACCTTTTACAACCATGGTTTTGTCTCTCTTAGTGAAATGCTCTTTTTGTTAAAAGCATCACTCCTGAGATCGGTTGAGAAAGAATTTTCTCAGTGTGTGATAGTATTATCCTTACTTTTTTATCCTTTTGAGGGATATGTGTTTTTTCTTCTTACCTGCTGTATTTTATTTTGTTTATTTTTTAATTAATTAATTTTTTTGTCATTAATCTACAATTACATGAAGAATATTATGTTTACTAGGGTCACCCCTTCACCAAATCCCCCCCCAAAAACCCCATTACAGTCACTGTCCATCAACGTAGTAAGATGCTGTAAAATCACTACTTGTCTGCTGTGTTGCACAGCCCTCCCCGTGCCCCCCACACAGTATACATGCTAATCGTAATGCCCCCCTTTTTTTTCCCCACCCTTATCCCTCCCTTTCCTCCCTTTCTCCCCAGTCCCTTTCCCTTTGGTAACTGTTAGTCCACTCTTAGGTTCTATGATTCGGCTGCTGTTTTGTTCCTTCAGTCTTTCCTTGTTCCTACAGTCTTTGGGTTTGAGGTGAGTCTCTTGTAAGCAGCATAGAGATGGATCTTGCTTTTTTATCCATTCTATTATTCTGTGTCTTTTGATTGGTGCATTCAGTCCATTTACATTTAGAGTGATATTTGAAAGATATGTACTTATTGCCTTTGCAGGCTTTAGATTTGTGGTTGCCAAAGGTTCAAGGTTAGCTTCTTTAGTATCTTACTGTCTAACTTAACTCGCTTATTGAGCTATTTTAAACACTGTCTGGTCATTCTTTATTTTTCTCCCTTTTTATTCCTCCTCCTCCATTCTTTATATGTTGGTTGTTTAATTCTGTGCTCTTTTGTGCTTCCTTTAACTGCTTTTGTAGGTAGTTGATTTTATTTTTTGCCTTTAGTTAGTATTTGGTTGGTCTGCTTTATTTCGCTGTGATTTTAGTTTCTCTGGTGACATCTACTTAGCCTTAGGAGTGCTTCCATCTAGAGCACTCCCTCTAAAATACCCTGTAGAGGTGGTTTGTGGGAGGCAAATTCCCTCAACTTTTGCTTGTCTGGGAATTGTTTAATCCCTCCTTCATATTTAAATGATAATCGTGCTGGATAGAGTATTCTTGGTTCGAGGCCCTTCTGTTTCATTGCATTAAATATATCATGTCATTCTCTTCTGTCCTGGAGGGTTTCTGTTGAGAAGTCTGATGATAACCTTATGGGTTTTCCTTTGTAGGTGACCTTTTTCCTCTCTCTAGCTGTCTTTAAAACTCTATCCTTGTCCTTGATCTTTGCCATTTTAATTATTATGTGTCTTGGTGTTGTCCTCTTTGGGTCCTTTCTGCTGGGAGTTCTGTGTATTTCCGTGGTCTGTTTGATTACTTCCTCCCCCAGTGTGGGGAAGTTTTCAGCAATTATTTCTTCTAAGATACTTTCCATCTCTTTTTCTCTCTCTTCTTCTTCTGGGACCCCTATAATACGGATATTGTTCCTTTTGGATTGGTCACACAGTTCTCTTAACATTGTTTCATTCCTGGAGATCCTTTTATCTCTCTCTGCATCAGCTTCTATGGGTTCCTGTTCTGTGGTTTCTATTCCATCAATGGCCTCTTGCATCTTATCCATTCTGTTTATAAGTCCTTCCAGAGATTGTTTCATTTCTGTAATCTCCTTCTGGACATCATCCCTTAGCTCTTGCATATTTCTCTGCAGCTCCATTGTCATGGTTATGAGCTTTACTTTTATTTCTTTTTCAGGAAGACTGGTTAGGTCTATCTCCTTCTCAGGGTTTGCCTCTGTGATCTTGGTCTGTATCAATTTCTTCTGCCTTTTCATGGCGATAGATATATTTGTGGGGAGCTGGCGCGTGTGTTGGGTAAGGGAAAGTCCCTTCTTGCCAGTTTGTGGCCTTCCTCTCCTGGGAGAACAGCGGCCTCTAGCGGCTTGTGCTGGGCAGCGGCGCGCAGACGGGGCTTCTGATCTTGCCCCGCCGCTGTGGAGTTTATTTAGCTCTGCAGTTGCTGTGGGCGTGGCCTGCCTCAGGCTGCTTCTCCAATATGGCAGAGCAGCATCAGAGGGGAAACAGCCTGTTTATCACATTGAGGGGCCTCCACGCTGCGCTGTGGGCGTTTGGGTGCCCAGAGTTCCCCGTAATTCCCAGCTTTTGGGCTAAGTGTCCTGGGGCACTTCCGTCCAGCTGTGGGGTCCCTGTCCCTCTAAGACTTTCAAAAAGCACTCGCTTTTCTTTGTCCCGGGTGCGCCGGCTGCGGGGACCCGCTCACAGGTCTTACTGTCCTGTTTCCCTAATTTCCAGCACCCCACGCACGCACTGTGTCTGTGCTCTGCTGTGGATGGCTGGGGCTGGGTGTTTAGCAGTCCTGGCCTCCCTCTCCCTCCCCGATCCGACTCCTCTCCTCCAGCCGGGAGCTGCGGTGAGGGACGCTCGGTCCCACCAGGCTGGGGCTTGTATCTTACCCCCTTCGCGGGGCGCTGGGTTCTCGCAGGTGTGGATGTAGTCTGGCTGTTATCCTGTGTCTTGTGGTCCCTCTTTTAGGATTAGTTGTATTTGTTGTATTTTCAAAAATATATATGGTTTTGGGAGGAGAGTTCTGCTGCTCTACTCACGCCGCCATCTTGGTTCTAAGTCTTTTTGAGGGATATTTTTAAGAAAATACTTTTGTGCGTTCGACCCGATGTGCTCTAGTAGTCATCCATTGATCCATCTAAACATGTCCCTGAATTGCAGGATATTTTATAACTTCTGAAAAATTTGCCTCTCAACTGTTTTCTCCCAAGGGAAATTAAAGTTTGTCTTTGAGATCCTTTATATACATTTTGACAATGGAAAACATTTTGATTATTATCCCCTTTTCATTATCTCTAAATTAGAAGGTGATCTGCAGATAGAAAAATTAGATATGGGATACAGGTTCTGGAAGTATTTTAGAGAAAAGAGTCAGCAAATCTTGCTTTTTGAAATGGTGCCCATATTATAGATTTTATTTATTTGTTTACTATTTGGCGCATAATTCTCATACAATGTTTTATTAGTTTCAGGTGTACAACATAGTGATTCAACACTTACAATGCCTGTGTTATGAGTTTTAAATGTCTTTGTATATTGCTGAGGCAACATGTATGTACACTGATTTGAAAATATGGGAGCAAAATAATTTTCAACATTAACTTTCAAAAAAATTTTTTCGTTTTATTTGAAATAATATACAAGAATATAGTGTGCAAAATTTAGGGGCAACATCATGAAGAAGTGTAATGAACTGAAATCAATTTTGCAGCTGTGATTCCTAACCGGAAAAACCACTTGGTAAGTAACATGAGAAGCCATGATTGTAGCTTAGAGCAAAAGCACCTGTATTGCCAATGTATTTGCTCTAATCTTAGACAGTTGGAGGAGAAGTAAACTGCAAGTGTCTCACTGCAGGAAGTGCAAGATCTGCCCCCACCATAAAAATATGATGACAAAATAAGATACGTAAGCTCTGTGGCTGAAGAGATACAGGACACAAAGTTTACAATGGTGTTAACTGTTCATGGCACCATTACAGTGACTACATCCCAATACTATTAACTAGCCTGGATGAGGGCTTCATGGGCAACAATGTGGACGGCTGCTGCCACCTGCTGCACAGACTCACTGCTTGGGGAACCATGGCAGGTGGCTCTTTGGCTGGGATTTGCTCTGGCCTGCTGGGGGCCCCAGCTTCTTTTTCTCACTTTACCCACGTGCTGCTTTTCTTCCTGCAGCCCTAGTCAAGTGATTTGCCACCTGGGCACTTTAACAAGCAATCCCAAACAAACATGAAGGACTCCATCTTGAAAATAAGATTGCATTTAAAAACCCAACATGTTTAAAAGTAACTTTCTTAACAAACAGACAGTAACTCAGCCCACCTTGGGAGCAAAGCAGGCAGTCTTGAGTGATATGCTCCCAGGCCAGGAAGCTGCTATCCTGGAAATCAGAGCAGTAAAATTCTTGTAAACAACCAAGAAGACTACTAAGAAACTGTCATAAGCAGCTAAATGTACTTAGCTTCTCAGATTTTCCTGTAAGTTGTGACTTGTCCATCACACCAGTGCTTCAGGGGAACTCAACTATTGTTCTGATTCCCCATCTTCCTTCGAGACCTTCACTTCCCAGCAACTTCCACCATTTTGTGAGGTCTAACTTCCCATGATGCCCGCAATGGCCCTGCTTCCCTTACTGAACCGTGAGTGGCACAGTTATGGTTCGCTTGTCCTCTTGGACACTGAAGTCACCTGAGGTGGCGGTCTGGTGTGGTGGGGGAGGAAGACTATGCTCCTCTGGGTGGACTGAGCTCTGTGTGAGTCGCTGAAGACTAGGAGATTTCACGTGTAGATGGAAGAACACGGCCTGAGAAGAGCACCATGGAATGAGAAGAATGCTTACACTTCTCCCAGCCTTAGGTGAGAAGCTGGGCTCAGGATGAGGAGGTGGAGAGAGCCTCCATTTGAGCACGTCAGGCTGAAGAGTTTCGTTTTGTAGACTAAGAGTGGCCCAGTAGTGCAATGGTGAAATTCTTATCCACTAACACGTAGTGTGACCTGGGAAAAAATTGTTTGCCCTCTCTGCCTCAGTTTCCCTCTCTGTTCGATGAGACTGTGATAGTACGTACCTTATAGGGCTGTTGAGATTAAATGAGTTAATACATGCACATTGCAAAGAACAGTACTCCCTTAGAGCCTTAGAGCAGTGCTTGGTGAGTTACACATGCTCACTGGAGTTTTAAAAAAGTTTTATTTCACCCTCATCAAAATTCTAATGGGTCAATAGGGATCACCAGCCCCAGTTGAAGAGTGTGGTACCCAGAGAGGTTAGGGAGCTTATCAAGACACATAGTTAGTCAGGACAAGTCCCCAGTATCCTGGCTCGTTGGTCAACCACAACTCACTGCATTAGGGGGCTGAGAAGTGGTGAGTGAATAGGTCCAATGACAGGCAGTGTTTCAGCCGCCAGGAAATTCTCCTTACTATGTCATGCCTTTGCAGAGCCCTCAGTAACAGCAGCCCTGCCTAACAGTCACCCAAACTGGCTGTCATCAGCTCCTTCAAGCTGAGGCCCATGTTTTCATTGTCTCTGATTTCAGGTCCCTGCCACCCTGCCCCGTTGGTCCTGAGAGCTAGCCTGTGGAAGACTGAATCTGCTCTCAGCCTGACCCAGTGCATCCCACCGAGTTCCTGCTGAGCGTAATGTTCAGAAAAACTATTGATCTGATTAACCTGGGCACCTCCAGCTCTGGGCAGCCCTCTGTGGTGCTAATAGAGGGGGAGGGAGATTAAATTAGCAATGATGCTGAGATGGGGAGCTGCTGAAATGCATTTACAAATGGATATTTAATACAAAAAATCAGGGCAATTGCACTGGCAATTAGAATATAATGAAGGGCCTTGTAGCTTGAGCTGCTGATAATACATTGAAGGAGAAACCCCCGAATCGCCCGACTCTTGAAGCAAATATCTGGAGATACTCACGCAACCAGTAACTATGGGCTTTTCTTTGCCATGGGTTGTGGTGACGAAAGAGGGCAGCAGACAAGTAGAAAGCTGAAAGTTTTCCAGTATCATGAGGGGGCTGGGTGGCGTGGGATCTTCTTAGCAGGTGAGAGCAGGGCTGTGTGCACTTTGCAGCCCTTGGCACCCACTAATCTGCTTTCTGTCTCTATGGATTTGCTTATTCTGAAATCCTACAATGTCTGATTTCTTTCACTAAACATAAGATTGTCTAGGCTCATCCATGTTGTAGCATGTATCAGTGCTCAATTCTTTGTTATGGCGGAATAATATTCCATTGCATGGATACACCACATTTTGTTTATCCAGTCATCCCTTGATGCACATCTGGATTGTTTTCACTTGGGAGATTTTATGCTATGAATATTTGTGTACACGTTTTTGTGTAGACATATGTCTTCATTTCTAGTGGGTATATACCTGGGAATAGAATTGCAAAGTCATATAATAACACTCTAAATTTAACTTTTTAAGGAATGTCCACTCTTTTCCACAGTGATCACACCATTTTACATTCCTACCAACAATGTACAAGGGTTCCAATTTCTCTACATCCTTTCATTATAAAAAATTATAGTCCTTGTCTTGATCTGACTGATGGTTGCATGAGTGTATACACATTTCAAAATTTATTAAGCTGTACACCAGGATTTGTGTATTTTATTGTATGTACCTCAATTAAAAAAATTTAAAAACAAAATAAGATACAATTATAGCCATTGTAGTGGGTGTGAAGTGGGATCTCACTATGGCTTTGATTTGCGTTTCCCTGATGACTATTGATGCTAAGCATCTTTTCATGGGCTTATTGGCCATTTGAATATATTCTTTGGAGAAATGTCTATGCTGATCCTTTGCCCAGTTTATAACTGGGTTATCTGTTTTTCTGTGGTTGAGTAGTAAGACTTCTTTATATCTTCTGGATATTTGACCCTTCTCAGATAGATGATTTACCAATGCTTTCTCTCATTCTGTGGGTCGTCTTTTCCCTTTCTTGATAGTGTCCTTTCATACACATTAGTTTTGATGAAGTCCAACATCTTTCTTTTTTCTTTTGTTGCTTGTGCTTTTGGTGTCATCTGATTGCTTTTTAAGGCAGTGATCCTTGATCTTTCTACCCTATGACCATCCCCAGCCCTCTCCCCAGTTGTTCTGTTGAAGGTCCTTGGTCCCAAGCAAACACCTACTTTTTCTGGGAACACATCGACGTGTTTACAGGTATCCTGTTGTGATGTTGCTAATTTATGGGAAACTGTGAGGCCAGGCCCAACTGGAGCAGATGGAAGGAAGCACTAGCAAATTGTATTTCCATAGCTCTGCAACACAAACACACTTGAATATTTCCATTAGTAACTGAAGGTTGTAATAATACTGAGGAAAATATGTGACCTTTACAGTGGCTGAACAACAAAAAGATGGTGCATTTTCAAATGACTCTAGCATTGATGGCAATAAATGTGGTAATGTGGTTGTTCTGATGAAGGACTAAAAGCAAAAATGATATTGGTAATACCAACAGCTGATATGAACGCTCTGTTTCCCACGAAGATCAGTCCTGGATGTAGAGCCCATACCTGTGTTCTTCTGTGTTTCTGCTCCAGGTCTTTGACACTTTCCCCCACTTCATCTTTACATGTGCGAATCCTACTTGGCCTTTAAAGCCCAGGTCACCTCTTCCATGAAGCTTTTCCTGATTTCCCCCATCCCTAACTCTCAGAAGAAACCTAACTGCAGATGGAGTGATGGCCTGGTGGAGAACGGGGGCTCAGGATGAAGAGGTGACGAGAGCCTCTAGTTGGGAGAGCCAGGATGAAGAATTCAATTCTACAGAGTAGGAGTGACCCATAGAGCAATGGTGAAATTGTAGCCATTAACATGCTGTCTGACCTTGGGAGAATTGTTTGCCTGGTCTGTGCCTCAGTTTCCCTATCTGTTCAATGTGATTATGATGGCACCTACCTCATAGGGCTGCTCATATTTCATTAACTAACTGAGTTGATAGGTACAGAAGACTAAGGATAACGCTCCCTTAGAGCAGTGCTTGACAGATAATACACACTTGCTAAAGCTTTTATTGATTTACTTGTAAATTTCGTTTGGTTAAAAATCTCAATGTCACAACATGAAAGCTCAGGGGTAGGTTCTATGAGCCTCAGGTTCCTCCCCACAAGGACTTCTCATTTGCACAAAGCAGGCTAGAATGGGGTGGTTAACAGAGATTCCTGTACCAATGCAGTGCCTCTGGTAATAGTTGTATTTAAAATCCGGAGCCGACATAAAAAAATTTTACAAATCTACCAATAAACTATTAGAATTAGTGAGAAAAGCCATTTATATATACTAGTGAAAAACAAATAGCAAAAATTAAATGATACCATTTATAAGAGCAACAAAAGCATCAATTACACAGAATTTAATATAACAAAAGATTTCTACAATGAATACTACAGAACATTGCTGATAAATTAGAGAAGATCTAGAGAAATGGAGATATATATCATGTTCATGGAT
The DNA here is from genome assembly GCF_030020395.1 of Manis pentadactyla. Lineage (NCBI taxonomy): Eukaryota > Metazoa > Chordata > Mammalia > Pholidota > Manidae > Manis > Manis pentadactyla. The sequence continues at coordinate 144,024,370 of NC_080038.1, forward strand.
TGGAAGGATCAATATTGTTAAGATGTTAATTCTCCCCAAATTGATCTACTGGCCCAATGTGATTCCAATAAAAATCACAGTAAGGGGTGTGTGTGTGTGTGTGTGTGTGTTTGTGAATTTACAATTTGACTATAAAATTTATATGGAAATGCAAAGGACTGAGGACAGCTAGGATAATTCTGAAGAAGAACAAAGCCGAGGACACTTACACCACATGTCAAGATTTGTAAAGCCACAGTAATTATGTCAGTGTGTTATTGGCACAAGAATAGGAAAAAAAACTGGGCAATGGAACACACTAGAGAGTTCAGAAACTGACCCACACATGCCACCTGATTTATGTCAAAGATGATACTGCAGTTCAGTGAGGGAGAGGATGGCCTTTTGGTAAATGATGTTGATCATCTGGATATCCACATGGGGAAAAATGTATTCAGACTCCACCTGTAGCAATATGCCAAAAAAGAAATTTGATGCCAGATGTATTAATATCCAAAGGTGCAGGGTTAATCAATACATCTTATAGAAGACAAAGTGAGAGAATATCTTCATGACTTTGGAGTAGGTAAAGATGTCTTAACTAGGACACAAAAGGCACTAACTACAATGGGAAAACATCACTAAAATGGGGTACATTAAAATTAAGGATTAGTGTTAATTAAAAGACATCTTAAAGAGAAAATGCAAGTGAAAATGCACGCCACAGAGCGGGAGCTATTGTGATACACAGAATGACAAAGGCGTCGTCTCAAGAGAAATGTAATGAAGGACTACAAGTAGTAAGCGAAAGACAGCCCAACAGAAAACTGAGTGGAAGACTTGAAGGGACCCAAAGAAGCTATTAGAATGGCCAATGAATATGTGAAATGGGCTCATCTTGACTGGCTATAAGGAAAATGCAAATCAAAGCATCATGTGATACCACCACTTCCCCACCAGAATGACTAAAATGGAAAAGGTCAAAATGCCAAGTTCGGGAGAGTAGGTAGAGCAATGGGCACGTTCACACGTTGTTGGTGGGAGACTGACTGGCTCAGCTGTGGTTACCAGCCTGTCCCTTGGCCAGAAACAAGATGCCACTTAAAATAGTCAGCTATCTCCCAGACCACTGAGTCAGACTCAGAGAGCCCCAGGTCGCAGCCCAGTTTGGAGGGTAATCCTTAAGGTCTTCCAAGGGCAACACTTCTGTCCCTGCCCACTGCCACCTCCCTGGCACTTCAGACATATGCCAAATGGAGCGAAGGAGCAGAACCTTCAGAGGACACCTTAGGACACAGGCCAGGTGATCACATCACAGGTTTCCCAGCCACTCAGTCTGGGCAAACAGCCTGCACTTGCCCAAGGTCACCCCATTACAGGAAGGCTGGCTTTACTGATGGCACGCAGCGACACCTACACCACCAGTCTGCATCTGGAGCAGTGCCTGGCGATCGGGCACTTTTTTGGGGGGGGTCCGCACATCACCTGAGAGGCCCCAGCCCCAGGTGCTGCCTGGGGATGAGACGTTAATGTGAGGGACTGGGCAAGGTGGCCTCACCACTCTGTACTGCTGCCTCCATCGACTTTGCTGAAGACCCAAGAATGAGTTCCTGAGCTCATTTCAAATGAGACAAGCTGCTCTCTGCCTGCAGCTCACTCCCTTTCTCTGCATGGGCTCTGCTTCCTACTGTGGTTCCACCCCCTGTGACCCCGGCTTGCTTAGAATCGGCCCCAAAGCAGACGAGGAGACCCAGGCTTCCCCAGTAGAAGGTCCTGGTGCAAGAGGGAGTATCTGGCACTGCTCAGGTCGCTGAAGAAGTTGGCTTACTGTGCAGCAAGCGCCAGAGGGGTAAGCGCCCGAACAACCTTGACATTGTTCGGGACCCTTGTCCTGAACCTCCAGCACTGCCGCCCTCAGCTGACCCCCTTCCCCACCTGTTCCCGATCCACCCATCGCTGACGGTGCAGCCTCATGCTAGGCCCCTTTACGGACAGCCTCCCTGCTGGTTTTGGACCAGAAGCTGGGCACTACTTCCTATGAACTCTGCCTATGATTTGAGCCTACTTGTGAATGAAATCACCAAAGGAGAAAATATCAAATAGGAAGAGGAGAGGGCTGGAGTCCTAAGAAACACTGACATTGGAGGAGCCTGCAGAGAGAGGAAGCCCATGGCTAGAGGAAGGAGGTGAACAGAAACATGTGGGGCCTTTGTAAGCTAAGGAGGCAGTGCTTCCAGAAGAAGAGACAGGAGCTGCATGCTGCTGAAGGTGAGGAAGAAGAGGGCAGGGATGTGCCCCTTGGATTTCACCAGGTGGGGTCATTGATGGCCTTGACAGGAGTGGCTTTGGTGGGGCATGAGTTTGGCAGGCAGACTGGAGGGATTTGGGAAAGAAGGGGAGGAGCTAAGTCTAAAACCCGTCATGCCTGATCTCATTTGAACCACGCCCCAATCCTGTGAGGTCAGTGGATGCTGTCATTAACCGCGGTTCACAGTGGAGGAGAGAGAGGCTCAGGCCTACCCTTTGCTGCCAAGCTAATCCCAGGCAGGTGACCGCAGAGCCTGTGATCTTAGCCCATCCCAGAGAAGAGGGAGAGCGTGGGAAGATGGAGGCAAGGAAGGGAGACGGGGATAGGTTATGAGAGGACAGAGATCATGAGATCCAGAGCCCAGGGGAGGGCCAACCGGGGGCAGAGAGGAGCAAGACCTCCCTCTAAGTGACCCCTGAGGGACACGGAAGAGGGCAAGGCTCAAGGCATCATGGGGCTTGCGCCATTTAGGCCCCAATGTTTGGGGACAAATAGGAAATTTTGTTATCGCTCAGAGAGAAGAGGCAGGAAGTGGAGTGGGAGCAGGAAGAAACCAAGGACACCAGAACCAGGAGAAGCGCTTTTGTCCTCCAGTCTTAAAAGCTCACATTCATGCCCGCTGGCAAGGGGAGCTGTTCCAGGACCATGGGCAGGCAAGGAAGGTTGAGTTTGGATCTGAGAGGCTGGCACAGGTAGGGACGCAGGAGAATGTGATGGCTCCGGAGCTCAGCCGCCTGGGTGGAAATTCCAGTTCTGCCCCTTACTATCTGTGGGATTCAGCCTTTCTGCACATGGGTCCCCTCATTCTACAGAGCAGGGGTGACTGCAGTATCTACCACATGGGGCTGTTGTGGAGGTTAAATGAGATCGCGTATGATGATCTGTGTCAGCCTATGTTCATCTTTGTGCACAGCGCCTGGCACTTAGAGTGTGCTCAGTGTAAGGCGTGTCATGCTCACCACTGTAACCTAACTGGCTGAGATGCAGACAGAAGACTGTCTTCTATGTGTCCCCTCAGAGATACTCCGTCCTTTGGGGAGAGTGCTGGCAGCGCACGGCTCAGCCAGGGGTGACTGTGTCCTATTCTCGCAGGCACAGATGAGTCAGTAAACGTAGAAGTAATCACACTCCCATTTGATGTGACTTTCAGATCAGCTCATTCCCAAGTCAGAATGATCTTTCGGGAAGGCCGCTCACTACCCCCACAGGGCAGTGCCCAGTTCTAGGTTCTTCACCTGGTAGGAAGACTGGCTTGTTTGCGAGCCTTTTTCAGAGAGCAAGAGGAACAATCTCCCACCGCTGTATGATTAAAGCACTGGCGGGGCGGGGGGGAGGGGGACATGCATGGGCTTCTCATTCTTATTCGGTGAGCATCTGTAACTCAAAGGGCTGTGGGGACCAGCCTAGATGTAATTTCTCTCCACAAATGAAGGAAATATTTTCCCTTAGAACCTCTCATCATTGCAACTTTGCTGTAAGGCTCCATCTGCCAAATGCTTAGAAAAACAAAACTCACCCATATGCTTTTCTAATTCCTTTGCTCTGTGTTTGCTTATAGTTAATTAAACAGTGCTTGATTTGTAAATGTGTGTGTCTGTGTTTTAAACTTACAGGATGCAGGAGCTGGAGTGATCATGCCCTTAGCAGGGCTCCACGGACTCTACCTAATCACTTCACTTCTTTCTGAAAATGGAACAACATTCAGCTGTGTTGAGGTGTAATTGACATATCTAATTGTAAGCCATTGAAGGCACATGTCATGGTGAGTTCATAGACATACACACGGGCGATCACTTAGGTCCCTGAACCTCTTCCTGTCCTGCAGTTGTGAGAAATGCCATGTCTGCATCACTTTTCGTTTTTTTTCAAGACTTCACTCGGAATCCGCACAATGCCTGGGGAAGGGAGGTGAGCTACTGGGATTTTAGTTAGTGACAATTTCATTCTGCAAAATTTGGGTGGGGACACTGCTGCTTCCAGAGGGCTCCCGCTTTCCCTGGTCCATTAAGTGGAGCCAGTCCACTTGCATAGCCCAGACTCCAGGCCCCTGTGGTGCTGGCCCTGTGCTGGGGGCCAGAAACCCAGGGAAGCATCAAACAGAGGCTCCCCTTCAGGCTGGGCGGGTGAAGGAGGCATGGAGAGAACGGCGATGCACAGACCCCGAGGGGAGCTGGGAGCAGAACGAGCAGACTCACGGCACCAAAGGAACAACCCAACTGAAGGGTTTTTTTTTAAAAGAAGAGGGCTTACTCATTCTATCAATATTTTGTTTTTCTCGAAATTTACTTATTGCCTATTTTCTTCTTTCTAGTACAGAGGAGGGAGAACAACACCAGACAGCCCCAAACACACACACACACACCGACCCACCATCCAACTGATCTCCATCTGGCAAAGGCTGTTCCTTCCATCTTCTCAAGGGTCCCCTGTTCAGGTGCTATAAATATGCCAAGTGGCTGATCCGGTTGTCCGTGCTCTTGTGATAATAACATGGGAAGGCGGGAAGCTCTTCTCTACAACATGAACCTTGTTCTTTGCCTGAGGTACTGAGGGAGCCCCAGCAAGCCACCCTGTGTGCCTGTGACCCCCCACTGCAAAGTAAATTAGGGCTCTGGCAGTGGGGTGCGTCTGATCATAGAATGGGCTCCATTAGCTTAATAACAGGCAGGACAGGCTGTGAGTCACTTCCTGTCTGAAGGGAAGGCAGGTAATTTCCACCCCACCATATATCTAGCCAGGGCAGGCTGCTAGCAACGCTCTCTGGGCATACAAATCTCCGGTACCAGCTGTGGCCAGATGCTCTCATGATGACCTGTGAACCACCACTGTGTAGTTTGTGAAGACCAATCACGAAAGAGGGGTCTCCATGACAGTTGTCGCCTTGCTATTTGTAAGCAACCATGAAATACATTTATGAATCAATACTGGTCAGTATTTAGCCAAAGAAAAGGAGAACACAGCCTGCTGGATCACAGAATGCACAGCAATATTTAAAGGGTTGCCAATTCAAATCTTAAAATCAGTTGCAAGACCTTGGTGTGGGGGTGGGTGTGGAAGGACAGTCCGGAGCATACACTCTTGGTGGCAGGGAAAACTCACCCAGCCAACTCGACCCACATGAATTTATCCTCTGGACACTCACGCAAGAGGGCACGCACGAAGATGCTCACTGAAGTGATGCTTGTACGAGTGAAAAGCCGAAAGCAGTGTACACGCCCAGTAGATGTAAATGGTGGTGCATCCATAATGAGAACACTGTGCACTGTGCATCTGTTAACACACACTAGGTGTCTTACGCCGGCCCTGCACCAGCCACTATTGCCCGGGCACTTGGTGCATTCAACTCATTTAATCCTTTAGAGATATGTAAGAGGTTGGACCACTTTATAGACGAGCAACCTGGAGGAGAGAGGTTCAGTAAGTGGCCCAGAATCGCTCAGCTAGCAGGTGGTGGCACCAGATTGGCATCCCAAGCCCACACAGAAAAGCTCCAGAGTCTGTCCTCAAAAGTGGCCCCTAAGAAGCACTCTCTCGGGTGGCCTTCTCCTGGGAGGCCAGGGCAAGACAGCAGTGGCAGATCGTTAGGCCAGAGAAACCAAGCTGCTGGAGACTGCGTAGAGGAGGATCCTGATGTACAGGAAAAAGCGGCTGCATCCATCCTCACACGGGGACAGCAGCTAGAGGGACCCCAGGAATGCTGACAGTGACCCCTTCTGGGACAGGGCCACGTGACTGAAGGATTAGTGAGGAGTAAGGTTTGGTTTTTTGTTTCAAGTCCCACTCTTCTGGAGTATTCAGTTGTTCCCCTGAGGTTCCTTAAAAGTTACATTTAAATACTCTTTGAAAGGAAATATTCTTTATAGAGCTTCTGAACTCAGAAAGGAAACCCAATTTTAGTTGAGGAAGCAGTGTGGGGTGGCTGCAAGAACAGGAAGCGCTGGGAGCCCATCACTGAGGGAGAGTCCTGGGCTGTCCTAACAAAGAGCACCAACGGGGGGGCTTAAGCCAATAGGCACCTATTCTCTCCCAGCTGGATGCCGCGAGTCTGACACTTAGGTCGGCAGGGCCCTGCTCCTGTGAAGGCGGAAGGGGAGGAGCCTTCCTGGCCTCTCTGTCTTCTGGTGGTGGCCGCGGCAATCCTTGGCTGGCAGCTGCACCGGTCCAGTCTCTGCCTCTGTGTCACAAGGCTCTGTCCTGCATGTGTGTCCTCGCATGGTGCTCTCCTCCCTTACAAGGACACCCATCCCATTGGGTTAATGGCCCATCCTCCCCGGTACGTCCTCATCGTAACATAAGTAACCACATCTGCAAAGACCTTACTTCCAAACAAGGTCACACTCTGAGGTTTCAGGCCCACATAAACTCTATTTGTCTTAGTCCGCTTAAGCTTCCATAACGAAATCCTAGATGGGGGGACTTAAATGACAGAAATTAGTTTTCTCCCAGTTCTGGAGTCTGGAAGTCCAAGATCAAGGTGCCAGCAGGGCTGGTTTCTGATGAGGCCTCTCTCCTTCATTTGGGGTTGGCTGCCTTCTTGCTGTGCCCACACATTGCTTTTCCTCTGTGCACAGGCAGGCGCACACACACACACACACACACACAGATTGAGAGAGAGAGAGAAAGAGCGTGCTCTGTGTCTCTTCCTATTCTTATGAGGACACCAGTCCTGTCAGATCAGGGCCCCACCGTTATGACCTCACATGACCTTGGTTAGCTCTGTAAGGGCCTCATTTCCAAACACAGCCACAGTGGGGGGTAGGGCTTCAACATATGAATGGAGGGGGGCACAGTTCAGTCCAAAACACTATTCAACCCGGTACTAGCCCTGTGGTCCTGGGCCAATTGCTTCGCCTCCCTCCTGGCCAGGGCCCCAGCACAGACTGTTCAGTTACCCCGGGGAGGCCGCCTGCAAGGCCCAGCTCCTGCCCTTCCAGTGTTCTTGTCTTGTCTTTCTAGTCCCGGTTCAGAGAAATCCCCCTTGGTTCCCCCAACACCCCAACATGGCTTGACACTGTCTGGTGCTGTCCAAGAAAGCCACCTTGCCATGCAGACTGCACCCGTTCTAACTGGGGACCACCCTGCCCACAGCTGCCTTTCCACATCTGCTCCCTCTCTGGCTACTGCCCGCCTTCTTTCTCATTCCCTTGCGTATCTTCTCGGCAGAGTGTTCTTCACACTCTGTTTCCATTTCCTCACTGAGCCCTCGTTCGTAAGTCCTGGAAATCTAGCTTCAGGCTTACCGTCTTTGAACTGGACCTGAGACCCCCTAATTGTCAAATCTAATGGTGTTGCCTCAGTCCTCACTATGCTCAGTATCTCAGCTTCGTCTGGCCCCATGGATTGCCTCTCCCTTCCGGACATTCTGTGCTCACCGTCCCCCAGGGTGCTCTGATCCCTGGTTCTGCCCTGATCTCTCCAGGGACACCTTTCTGTTTCTGTCCCAGCTCCTTCCATTCCTCCTCTCCATGTCCAAGTCAAACAGGACTCTAGAAAAGGATCTGGAGAAATGGAGAGGAGAATGAGGGGCCTGGGAGAATGCACGCCACACGTAGGGCAAGGTTGTGGCAGTGGCTAGTTTGCAGGTGCAGTCCTCTTAGAAAACTACCACCAGGGCCCCTGAGTCTAAGGCTGTAGATAGCTACACCAAGCCTCACTCGAAAGCAGACATCGAGCCCAAACTGCCTCTGCTCTGTGGCAGGCTTGGTACCAGGCAGGAGGGCTTCTCTGACTGTGGTCCTTGTCACCATACTGTGCCAGGCATTATCCTAAGACTGCTGAGAACACAGTGCTGGACAGGACTGACATGGTCTCTGGCTTTTTGAGCTTATATTGCAATGGACTAAAGTGACATTTGTTAATTCCTTTTCCAACATGGCCGCCCTAATCTACTGTCCTGACTTCAACTTCTGGTCTTCCCTCTACTCTTGGTTTCACCCTCTGCCATACTCCAGACTTCCCAGGTGACAAGGTATCATCTTCCTGGACCACCTTCCTTTCTTCCTCCCTTTGCCTACCAAGCAAGCCCTCCATGTCTCCCTCTCCCCTTCAAGGCACAGACTTCCTCTGGGCACATCAGTTACTCTACCTTCAAAGTGTCCCAGTTGTACTGTCCACAAGTCTTAACTCTCCCACAGCGCAGTGTGGGGATAGATCTTTGATTTAAGGTGACGTTTGCCATCACTCTTCGGTCTTAGACTCAGATAGAACTGACTGGCTTAGCACCAGGCAGAGGTGGTCCTTGTCCTGGGACCTGCTGTTTGCGGAGTGCAGGTCATGGCTTAGAGAGGGTCACAGCTCTAATGTCTGCTAGAGTGAATGACCTGTGGCAGAGGAGCCCAAAGGAGCAAGGGGCTGTGCCAGACCAAAGCTCAAGTTACCCAGGCCTGCAGACTTCTCTGGCCCGAGTGCCCCTCGCTTGCTTCCAGGCGTGTCTTCCTGAGGGTGGACCGAGCCATTACAACGTGCAGACTGAGACCCAAGAGGACCAAGAGGTAGCTGTTCGTGGGAGTGTGGGCAAAGGTGTCCTCACGCATGTAAGGGGAGCTGGGGGCTGACTCTCCCCACACCATAAATTCAAGCATGGCATTCTGGGCAGTCTAAGACACTTACGTTTGAACCTAACCCTCTGATCACTAGGAAGCTATAATTGTTGAGCTGGGAGGAGAGGGCATACTTTTCTTCAACATCTCATTAGTTTCAATGAAGACACTTAAATATTTAGTCATAGACTGTGTGGCCCTCCATTTGGTCTCTTGCCCTCAGTCCTGAAAATATGAGAGGTGGGTCTGGACTTAGGGCCGAGTCTTCAGCATCAAGAGGGGTTTGGAGATTATCTGCTTCACTCTCACATGGACCTGGACCCCAAGACTGTACAGGTGGAGAAAGTAAAGCCTGTACTCTAGAACTGTAGCCAGCAGTTAAATTTTATAATTCCACATTTTTGAAGGCCTTTTCAGGAATGGAAACGATAATAATAATCTCTATGAAAGGTTAGTAGGACCACACCAACTCGAACTGTAGTTGGTTATAAAAACATGATAACTAACATTACGATCTAAATTATAAAGTCCTAGAACTGTAAGTGCTTCTAGAAATCATAAACTGAAGTCCAGAGAGTGGGAACCATTTTTGTCTCAAATGAGTAGTCAGAAATAGCAATAAGGTCCTTTGAGCTGGGTTTAGGGCCCATTCACACGTGGGGTGGAGGAGAAAAAGCTGGCTGGAGAGTCAGGTAGAGTGTGCTCTCATGTCCAGAAGGAGGATGTGCTCAGCTGTATCAAATACAGTGGCGATGTCAAGGAGGATGACAGATGGGAACTATCCATCAACGTTCACCGCATGGATGTTGTTGGGTAACCTTGCCAAAGGTAGTCTCAGGAGGGTGGTGGAGGCACTCAGTGAAGTGGTTACCAGGGACTGACAGTGAACAGAATTACCATTTTGATAGGCTGATTGAGCCCTCCTGTTATTTTCAAGCCCCAGTGAGGCTCTACTGAAAATCGTTAAAGGGACAAAAGGATAGAAGAACAATAACAAAGAGGACATGAGATAGCCCCGTAGCCTAGAGTTGGCCGTGACTGCTTGCAGGGCCAGTGAAAGCGCCTCCTGGGGGCTATGAAGAAGGGGGTGCTGTTACAGAGGTGAGCCGAAGAGACCGTCGGGATGAGGAGACGCCAGAGGCCAGGCAAGGGATGTGGGCCTGAAACCAGTGTGTGAAAGCCTGCCCACGGAGTTCAGGTGCCCGGCCGCAGTACTCCAGAAGACAGGTGCCTCTCTCTGGGGAGGGAAACTTCCTCGCGGAGAATGAAAGGGTTGCGGCAGGCTGGGCCCTTGGGTCAACTAATCTGCTGAAAATAAGATGCTAGATAAAAATGTCCGCTTTAAAAAAAAGTCTTAAAAGCATAAAAGATGTGACAACACAGAAAAGAGTTATCAGTCTAAAATCTAAGGAAGGATGATAGAAAGGTTAATGGAATAAATCCTTCACTGATGCCAGCAAACTTGAACTTAGGGTTTGAGAGCCTCAGAGGGCAAGGGGGACAGAAGCCAAAGGCCAGAACTGGATCATGGTGAGAGGTCTAATAGGAGATGCTCCTCATGATAAAGTGGGAGCCCAAAGGAAGGACTATAGCCTCAAGGTAAGGATAAAACAGAAGTGAACCTGTCCCTCTCCTGGTTGACTGCAGGGAAAGTTACCTTGGCATTGAGGAGAGCAGGGGGTAAAAAATCCCCGAGGAGCAGTAAGCACGTGATGGCCCGCCTGTGGGTTTGCAACCCAAATTCCCAATGCCTGTGTAGTCCATAATACTCCAAACATGAATTTAATTTAAAATATTCCCAGACCAATAGTGACTTTTACCTCTGGCAGAAATAAGGTCAAATGCTCTCTGGAAGAAGGTGTTTTTATTCTGGGCCTCAAAGTATCGTCTCCAATAATTTTCCACGGACGCATAACCAAACACATACAGAAGCAAAATACGGTGAGTGTGAACTTGCAGAAACAAGAGACAGGAGAGACCCAGGTCCAGAAAGACTTTGATCATTACAACTAATACACAAATGCAGTAAAGTTGCAAGATACAGAATCAACACACCAAAATCAGTTGTTTCTATACACTAACAATGAACAATCTGAAAAGGAAATTAAGAAAACAATTCCTTTTACAGTAGTATTTAAAAGAATAAAATACTTAGGAGTAAACCTAACTAAGGAAGGAAAAGATGCGTACACTGGAAACAAAAAGCATTGCTAATAGAAATTAAAGACACAGATAAATGGCAGGACATCCTTGTTCACAGATTGGAAGATTTAATATTGTTAAGATGTCAGTTTTACCCAAAGTGATCTGTAGATTTAATGCAGCCTATTATCAAAATTCCAATGACTTTTTGCAGAAGTAGAAAAATCCATTCTAAAATCCATGTAGAATCTCAAGGGACCCGGAATAGCCAAAACAATCTCGAAAAAGAACAGCCACGTTGGAGGTCTCACATTTCCTGATTTACAGACTTACTACAAAACCACAGTGATCAAAACAGCATGGTACTGGCATAAAGACAGATGTATACGGACCAATGGGATAGAATAGAGAATCCAGAAATACACCCTTGCATGTATGGTCAAATGATTTGCCACAAAGATGCCAATGCTGGAGAAACTGAATATCCACATGCAAAAGAATGAAGCTGGACTCTTATATCACATACCAACTTAACTCAAAATGATCAAACACCTAAGCATTAAAAGCTAAAACTATAAAACTTGGAAGAGAACATGCAGAAAAGCACCATGATATTGGATTTGGAAGTGACTTCTTGGATATCAGAACAAAAGCACAGGTAAGAAGAGAAAAAATAGATAATTTGGACCTACATTAAAATGAAAACCTTTTGTGCATCAAAGGACACTATCAATAGTACGGTGACTCCTCAAAAATTAAAAATGGAAAATAGAACTACCATATGATCCAGCAATTCCAAATGCCAGTATACAACCCAAAGAACTGAAGCAAGGCTTCAAACAGACATTTGTGCACCCACGTTCATAGCAGCAGCATTCACAATAGCCCAAAGGTGGAAACAACCCATGTGGCCATCAGCAGGTGAATGGGTAAAGGAAATGTGCTCTCTCCACACAATGGAGTGTTATTCCACCCAGAAAAGGAAGGAAATGCTGGCACCTGCTACAGCGTGGATGAACCTTGAAGACATTATGCTCAGTGAAATAAGCCAGGCATAAAAGGACAGATACTACATGATTCCATTTGTATGATGCCCAGGGCAGTCAGATAAACAGAGACAGAAGGCAGAATTGTGGTTGCCAGGATATGGGGTGAGGGAGGAATGGTGTGTTGGTGTTTAAGGGGACAGAGTTTCAGTTTTGGAAGACGAGTAAGTTCTGGAGATAGACGGAGGTGATGGTTGCACGATAATGCAAATGCACCTCATATCATTGATCTGGATGCGTAAAAATGGCTAAAATGGGAAATCTTATGCTGTATATATTTTAACACAATAAAAAAGTTAGGTCTAGCTAAAAAAATGAAATTGAAATAGAAATCTGAACAATGCGACAATCATTAAAGAAGCTTAATCAGTAATTAAAATCTTCCATAAAGGACACTCGAGACCAGATGTATTTCACAAAACGCACTACCCAATGCAGTCCAAGAGGAGCTGTTGGTAGCCAGCCTGGAAGGAGAGGCCTTGTTGTCTTGGCAACAGGAAACAGCCCAACCTACTCCCAGTTATGCATTACCTACCAATCAACCCTTATTCAAAGGCAAGGTCAAAGGAGAGCTTGAGAGTGGGATTCAGGTTCCCTCGTCTGTGTCTCCAGATGGGAGTTGTGAACCACAGCTTGCAGAGAAAGAAGGCACTTCATGCCCAGCCAGTCTTTCAGTTTAGTTCTTGAGGAGCAGGGCAGTGGAGTGGCTGGTGCAAAGAAAACCAGGTGAGCCAAGACTGTCTTCCAGGGCCTGCGCAAGGCCTGGGATCCTGGGGCTTTATCTGCTGGCCTGGGCGCAGGGCAAGCATTTAACTAGCCTATTCCATCCCACAATGAAAAGTCCAGCCCGCTGGTCCCCACCCTCCACCGCAAGAGCCCGGGACACTCCTGATGGGGGTGTAGCAGAGAGGGAGGAAGGACAGGATGCATCTGATGGCAGGAGGGCTTTCCCTCTCAGAGCCTCCACTTCCTTATAATAATGCCAGCCTCACCAGGGTGCCAAAAAAAAAAGTGCCATGAGGAATGAATGAGATGAGGTGCTGTGCCTGGCGTATAGAGGCCGCGGATCCGGAGGGACTGTAGTCATTGTCACTGCTGGTGTAGGGATGGCTGCTGAGCTCCAGTCTCCGGTACAGGGCTAGGTGGCTCCAGAAGTCCTCCTGCTCCAAGACTGCACGATGTGGAGCAGTGGGGAGAGGAAAGGAAAGGGCTTGGCAATCCCCTCAAAAGTCATCCCGATCAAATTACTGAGTTTTCCATAATGCCGAAGAGGGTGCTGAGAGGAGGGCAAGTCACAAAAAGCCTTTTTATTTTTTTGAGAAAATGAATGTGGCTTGGGGAGACCGGGAACTATCCTTTGAGGAGACTACGGGTCAAGTGAGACCATTCTGATTAGAGGGCAACTGAACTTGAACTAGCTGCTTGGGAGAGAAGCGCTGGGGCTGCCAGTGTGTGGTCAGTGGGCATCTGATGATGCAGGGGAGGGGCCTCAGATCAGAGCCTCGCAGGCCAGGTGGGACGGGACCCCCAGGAAATGCCTATGGTTTCTATCCCAATTGGGAGCTCAGTGGGGCCAAGTGTTGTGGGCATGCAGCAATCTGCTGGCTCGAATTCCCTGCGGCTCTAAGCCCTGGGAACTGATGCAGCCTCAGCAAACACAAGACGGAAGAGAAGCACCTGTGAGGTCTCGGAGTCTGACTCGGGCTTGGGCAGGATCGTTTCTTCATTTGACCCTTGCACAGAAAGTTTTGATGGCTTCTTTTAGTGGCTCTACAGGCAAATGAATGGTCCTGCCAGGATGTTTCATTGCAGTTCATCCTTTTGCTTGTTTAATATTCCAGAATATTAAAGCCTCTTCTGCTCCTGGGGTGCTGTACACGCTCTCCTCTCCGTTCCAGCCACACTGGGCTTGAGGAGCTGGGCTGGCATCTGCTCAGAACTCAAATTCCCCACTTTTCACTCCTGGGCCTGCCTCTGCCTGGGATGGGTACAGACGTTAATACTAGACAGTACTGACTTGACTCACTGGTGACGATGACAAGTATTTAAATAAAGGTAATCTTTTTTTTCTGACTGCTTGCTGATTATAGCATCATGTAAAAATAGCCAGCTGGATGCTCATCAAATTTGGAGGTAGCTTTGAGAAGATCTGGCTTGGAATACAGGTTACATGGGACATGCAAAATGCCTTTGAGGGCAACCTGGAAAAGACGCTAGAAAGCTCTCTTCCCAGGCAGCTGAGACTGAGGTTCTCAGGCAGGCTTACCATGACCTTTAAGAGGCCATTGGTGGAAAATGCACAATGGTTTCAGATATGAGCCCCAGTCAAAACACAGGGGTATAAATACCTCCAGTGACGGGCCAACAGTCCGCAGTTGAACTGCTGCTCGCAGGGGCAGGGGAATGGGAGGCAAGTATTTCCTTTAGGATGTGTCACGAGTCTCCTGAGTAGATAGAAGATGCTGGCAAAACACACAGGAGACATGCAGGATGACAAGGTGACCGCCACAGAGCCTACTGGGATCCTCCAGTCTTGAATTCATAGTCTTTGTTCCCCAGGGTTGACCAAACCCCTGTCAGAGGAAGGGCTGAAGGGGAGGAAGGCAGGCCCTTGACCCACCAATGCAGAGTCCTCATATTTGGCTCATTCAGGATCAGTCAGAGGCTGTGGCCCTCAGTCACATGGTTGCCAGGTAAAATGCAAGGTGCCCAGTTAAATGGAAATTTCCAGTAAACAATGGATAATATGTGGCTATGGCACAGACTCGGGGGCCAGAGCACGCGTGGTGCACTTGTGGCTCTACCATTCATCATCTCTACCACCTGGGGCCGGGACAGAACCTCTCTGGGCCTGAGTTTCTTCATCTGTGGAGGACGGATCGTAAGTGTGCCTAGCTCATCGGGCCGCTGTGTTGAAGAAGCACACACACATGCTGCCCTTGGGAGGTGCCGAGTGGGCCCACCGGGGAGAAAGAGGACTGCTTGGGGCCCTGATGGGTGCTCATGCCCAGTGTCCTACACTAGAGCAGGCTAAAGCAGAGCTCCCAGGGCAAGGGGCTTGTTGCATCAGAAGTCACGAGGATGCTTAAAAAGAGAGACAGTCTTTTGATCCTGCTTGGCTAGAACAAGAAGCTAGGAAAACGGATATTGTTCATTAAGCCCCAACTAGCAGGTAAATTGTACAAGGGGAAGGGAGTCCAAGTGTTAGTACAAGTCATTAATGTGCTTCTTCTCTCCCTGGTAGCCCTTTGATTTGAACCCACCTAACCTGTAGTCTTTCACAGGCACTAAGATTCCAGAAACACTGCCTGCTAATTATTTTGGTGAGTCCCCGATTACACGAAAGGAAATGAATGTGTCTCGCTGCCCCTAGTGACTGAAGCACAGGGAGAAGATAAAGTGGTTCCAGCCAGGATGAATTAAGCCTGAGGGACCTGGAGAGGACAATCCTTCTCTTTGTTCATTTAACAAATGTGACTAGTGTCTCCACGTTGGTAAAATAAATGTGACCAGACAGAGTCTGTTTAGGACCAAACCGAGCACCTGTCCCAAACTGCTCTTGAGTTGGTTGATGCCATGAGCTGGATAGTGCCCAGGCCCAGTGATCTGATTCCTGCCTGAGTCCCTGCTTAGTTCCTCTGAGGCTTCTGCCTTGCTCCTGGCCGCCACCTCGACCTGGAACTAGACCCTCCTCAGCATGGGCTGGCCCCAGGCTCTGCCGAAACGCAGCTCTCCCTGCCTGTGCTCAGCCAGCCTCCTGTGGACCTCAGGTCTGACCTGCCTCTAGACCCACCATCCTCTGTGTCTTCATTCTGACCAGTGTCAGGAAATCCAATGGTCCCTTCTTGAAGAAAATATGTCCCTTCTTGAACAAACTGTGTCAGTGAAGCATTCTGGGGGGATGGCAGTGAGAAGGCAAGTGACTTGGTATGTCCCCTTCATCTGACACACTGCCAACATGTCATGGTGACCTGGGATGCCAGAGAGTGCCCACTGGGTGGCTTCTGCCAGGAATTAGAGCCAGAGGGAAGAGACCTTGGAGCATGGCGCAGTTGGGGGCAGAGTCTCCAGTGCTTCCGAGAGCCTATGTCCTCTATAGAAGTGCAACAGGATTGAGTTTAGACAGAGCATCGGAAACCTTCAGAATAAGAATACTAACTAGCGCCTGCTGCATGCTTACTCTGTTCTGGGTAGTGTTGTAAGTGCTTGTATTATTCTATTTAATTCTCCTATCAACCGTATGATGAGGCACTATGATCATCTCCGTGTTACAGCTGTGGAAACTGAGACACAGAGAGGCTAAGTATCTTGCCCAATGTCACACAGCCGACCAATGGCAGAGCTGGGTTCACATTTGTTTTTATTTTCAAGAATTGAGCCAAATATAGTCTCCATTCATCAGGCCTCTACTTAGTGCTGGCGTAGGACCAGGGGGTGGAGCAGGGATGGGCTGGGAGGAGTAGCTTCCAGGTTCCTGTGTGTCTTCCATGAAGAGATAAGACATCCCTGAAGGTCCAAGAACGAATGGAGACTGCTCTGCTTGTACTCAAACTGAAAGATACTTTCACTCTTACTGGGGTTGCACCAAGTTCTCATTCTGACAGTTTTCATACATTGGAGCATCAACCGATGGTCTAATGTGGCCTCAGCAGATGATCTGGTGACATCAGGGAAGCACTGACCAAGGAAGGTTGGAGTGCTTGGGACAGCCCTTGGCTGGCTGCCCGGCCCTCCCTGGGGAAGTGGCAAGGTGTGAGCTGGCACTCAGAGGCCCTCTGCTTCCCTGTCACAGGCCAGGGGCTGTTTGGGTCTTAGAGAGAACCCAAAACGTTCATAGCAGCATTAGTCACAGTAGCCGAAGAGTGGAAGCCGCCTAAAGGCCCATCGGTGGATGCGTGGATAAACAAAATGTGGCCTCTCCGTACAATGGACTACTATGTGGCCATACAAGGGAATGAAGCTCTGACCTATGTTACACGAATGAATGTCAAAGAAATGATGCTAAAGGAAAGCAGCCGGACACAAAAGGTCACATGATATGATTCCACTGATGTGGAACGTCCAGAATGGGCAAGTCCACAGGGACACAATGCAGATTTGTGGTTTCTGGGAGCGGGGCTCTGGAGGCAGGGGGAGTGACTGCTAATGGGGACAGGGTTTCCTTTTGGGCCATAGAAGTGTTCTGAAATGAGACGGTGATGATAGTTGAACAACTTTCTGCATGTACGAAACCCCACTGAACTGTGAACTTTAAAAGGATGAATATGGTGCAAAAACACTACCTTATGCAGCTGGGCTGTGGCAGAAAAGCCTGAGCTGAGGGGACACTGGGCCCATCTTCAAACCTGGGCTCCTCCACCAGCCTTGGCACGACCTCGGGCAAGTCCTCTCATGTCTCGGAGTCTCAGTTTCCTCATGTGTGAAATAGCACTGTTGTGAGAAAATATATCCCCAGTGGGATTTTCAGAACGATAAAATGCTTATTTAAAATCACCTTCGCTAATTAGAGGCAAGGACTTACAGCGCTTGAGGGGTGAGCAGAGAGCCATAATAGGTCTGACCAAAGGTGACCTTCCACCATGGCCTCAGCATCCAGGGGTCTGGTGGCGTGGCACTCTCCTGCTGTGTGCAGAGCAGTCACCTGTTGCTGAGCGGACACTGCTCGCTTGTTCTGCTCTCTCACATCTTTAAAAAGAGTGCTGAGTTCCGAGCTACCACCTTGACTGACAGGCCCACTCTGGTCTTCAGTTCTTCAAAAGAGTAGAGATGCGGAGGCTGAGATGAAAGGAAGGTTTCTGTATCAGCAAGAAGAAAAAAACCGCTTCATTTCTACCTTCTGTACATAATGCCCCTTGGCCCCACCTCTGCCTGGGACGTCCCAAGCTTTCACTGCCAAGAGTCCTCTGGCAGACTGCGTAGTCTCCCTCACCTTATAATGAGTGACGTAGGGGAAGGGACCACACGGGGACCTGGCTGGGCTCCAGGACTGCAAATACTATGCAATTCCCTGTGGACTGTGCATTGCTTTATTCTCCTTCTCAATCTCCAGATGGCTTTCCAAGGTTTTCTTGGGGTCCCCAGGGAATGTCTTTGGTCTCCTCTATTTTCATCTGTATCTTACAACTTTCAAATCCCACATAAAGTGCTTTTTCTACACTCTCAGTTATTAGGGTTTCATCACAGTCCTTTAGATAGACACTTAATTAAAAATCCTTTGGAAGCTTCAGTAAACCACGCACTGCCCTCTACCCGATGAAGAGTTCACCCCTCAACTCTGCCAGAGGAATGAACTTACCGCGCATGAGTCTTGTCCTGCCCTTGCAAACTCTGTTTTTCTCCCTCGTATGTATCCAGATAATGGATTCAGTATGCATCTGTTTTTCTTAGCACTAGGACAATGTTCAGAATATTTATTAAGACAGTTCATTAAAAAGAAGAAAGTTTAACCATATGCAGAATCCCTTCCCCTCCCTTATAAAAATAGTTGCGTCTCTCACTTGTCTGGTATTGAAAAATACAAGATCCCTGAAGTCAGGGTCAAGCAATGTCCAAACAGGGCCAGGGGCCAGGGGCTCAGCTCACCCTCTCTCTGTTCACTCCTCAGTCCCAGTCCCAGGGAAGTCCAGGCCATATCCAGGGAGAATCCCCAGTGCCCTGGGCCTCTGCCAGCCCTGGGGCCACCCCATCCAAGGTGTGGTGCACTGGAACACAACAGTGCCCGAACGAACACCTTGCCAGTTTCCTTTACAGGATTGTTTGGGGGGCGGGTAAGGGAGAGAACAGTATCTTAGGTCCTTGTTTCCTTTTTTCCTTAAATTTTTAAAAATCTGAATTAAAAACCGCTCCTTGCCACAGGTAAAAGGATGCAACCTCGCGGAACCACCGTAAGCAGCACGATGTGGACGAGTTTTTGGCTGCCGGCCCCTTCCCGGTGCTCACCGCTTCCTAGGGAGACTAGCAAGGCGGGCTCTTGGGCTGCCTTTAGGAATAGATCCTGACTAAGCCCGGCCCGCTCCAGCCCGCTAGGAGCACTGAGATAATGAATGAGAAAGGGCTCCTGGCGGGAGATTGTTGTTCGTGCCCAGTGCCTCCCCCGCGGCGAGAGCAAGATTGGGAGGAGGGCGGGGGGCGGGTTTCATCTGCAAACAAGGATGCCTTCCTGTGATGGGCTTTTCAGCTAAGTGCGCTCAGTCTTGTTTTCAGAGGAGTCTGTCTTGGCCTCAAAGGTCCCCGAAGGTCGAAGTCTCTCGCGAAACCCGCCACCAGCGCCCCGGTGTCCGCCCAGCGCCCCGCGGGGCAGGAGGCGGCAGTATCCACACGGTGGCGCTCCGGGACAGCGCGAACCCCTCTCCCCCACTGCAGTAAGAAGGCCAGGTTTGGGAGACAAGTCGCAAGGTGTTTGCTCCGATTTTCTGGGAGACTTCTCGATAAGATCCATAACTTTTAGTAGCAGGCAGAAATCCATTCCCGTGCCCGAGGTTGTGGAAGGAGCGAGAACCAGAGCCCTTCGGATTTCCCGTGGCCCGCGCGCTCCCGGAGCCTGGGCCAGGGCAGGGAACCAGCAAGCCTGGGGAGGGAGGTGCGCGGGGCTAGGGGGCGGCCCGGTCCGGGGGAGATTGAATGAGACCTCTGGCAGGGGATGGCAGGGGATGGCAGTGGAGAAGGACCGAGATTTGTTCTTCCCCGGGCGGGGACCCCTGGTCTGCCGTTGGTTTCTTGGCTGCACCCCCTTCCCCGCCCCCAGGCCCCCCGCGCCTGTCCTGCCGCTGCGGCGTCGTTCCCGGAGCCTGCCGGAGCGCTCTGCGCCACTCTGCAGGGCGCGCGGAGCACCTCGAGAGGTTTCTTTGAAGGCATGGCAGCCCAGGAGAAGGGCTTTCTTGCGTGCGGCTGCCGGGAAGGAGCTGGGCCCCAGCTCTCGCTCGACCCGAGTTAGGGTCGTGCGGCCACAAGGTACTCCCTTTGCTCCCAGACCGCAGACTTGCTCCTGGCTCCCACAGACGCGCGCAAGGGCCATCCCACTTAAGGGAGCCAACCGGGTTCTGGCAGGCACTGGAGTGGGGATAGCTTCCTCAGAGACTGGGGACTCAGACTGGGGACAGAAGCCCCTGGCAGCTGTGCCCCGCTCACCACGGAGTGCAGAAGGCTCTGCAGAGGCGACAGCGCCTGGAATGGGATAAACATCTCAAGGAGACTATAGGGGCATATATCTAGGGCCCAGGGAGCTGCTGGCTGCCCCTGACGTTCTTCCGGGGGCTTCAGACTGGCTTGGGTGGGCCCTGGACACCAAGAGGGCCCCCAAACCCCTGCTATGCATTCTGTGCCGCTTTGCAGGGCATTTGCTTTGAAGGGGGAGGGAGAAGAACTTGCTAGAAACAGATGGGATGCGAAGTAGCTGGTGAGGGTTGGATTCTGAGCTCATGACGATACCTAAGTGCTAGAGGGGAAGCACATACAAGACAGTTGGAAGCAAGGCAACACCTCGATGTGGATTTGTCCAAGAAGAGTTGTTGACCAAAGCGGGAGTGGTCAAGGAGCGATGATTGGTCGGGGAGTGGGATTGGGGTGGGGCTAGCCACCTCTTGAGGCTTTAAAAGCTCATCGGAGAGGGCTGGGATGCTGCCATTTTGCTCTCTGATTCTTAGAGGGCAGGCGGCTTCCCAGAAGCTCCTGGTGACAGAGCAGGTGTACGTCGTCTGCACCTGCTGGGAGAGCCTAACGGTCTCCAGCAGCAGCATGGGGCCTGCTCTGGCTGCTCCCCCTCCATACGGCTGTATTGGTTGTAAGGTGCCGCAGCCGGACTACCCACCGGCTCTAATCACCTTCATGTTCTGCGCAATGGTTATCACCATTGTCGTAGACCTAATTGGCAACTCCATGGTCATTTTGGCTGTGACGAAGAACAAGAAGCTCAGAAATTCTGGTAAGCCACCCTTCCTTCTCCCTATCCAGCGTTCTGCCACTTGCAATCCCCAAAGTGTTAATTTGGGTGCCCAGAACAGGGAGCCCATTGACAGTGGCCTCACATTACACGTTCCTTCTAAATACCCCGCGAACCCGGGCGGTGCTGTTCTGCTGGGGCCCCATTAGCCTAGAGCTTCTAGAGTCCGAGGGAGCTCTGCGAATCAGCTTTGGGCGTCCAAGGGCAAAGCCCGGGTTCCCGTGGTTCGCGGCAGACCTCCCAGCCCTGCCCCGCCGGGAACTGATGCCGAGGGAGCGGGCCCCGCAGCGGAGAGTCCAGCGGCTGCCTGGGAACTGCACGCCGAGCCGGACGCTGCAGAGGCAGCTCGGACACAATTGACGCGGAGGGAGCAGCGGGGCGGCGACCCGCTGGGAGAAAGTTAAGTTCGCGGCAGCTGCTAAGCGCTTACCGGAGGAGAACGGCGCAGCGGCCGCACCCAAGCCCGGCCAAGCCGCCGCTCCCTGCGGCCCTGGGGCTCCCGGCGGCTCCCGGGCGGCAGCTGCGCTCAGAGCCTGAGCCCGAGTGTGGAGCAGGCGGTCCGAGTCCGTCAGAGCCAAGCTCCGTCCGCGCGTCCTGGGGCGCACGGCAGTGAGCAGCTGCGGTCCCGGCGCAGCAGGCGGCGGCAGCGGAGATTCCGAATCCGTAAGCGGGGTACTGGGGGCCGCCGGGTGGGACGACGGAGAGGGTCGCGGGCTTGGCGTCTCCGGGACAAGGAGACAGCAGGCAGCCCGGGGCAAGGCTCGCGGGAGAGCCCGGGGGGGAGGGTTGGGGGGCGCCGAGGGACTGCGAAGCGCGTGGACCTGGGATGGGGAGCTGCGGCAGGCGGGACCCCCCGCGCTGCCAGCCTGTGCCAAGGGGGTCCCCGCTGCTAGCGGGGCGGCTGGGGCGGCAGATGCTGAGAAGCAGCGAACCCTCCGCGTGGGCTGGTAGGCAGAGGGGAAGGGGTCCCCCAGCACAGGTCAGGCCCGGTAGGGAGGGTGGCCGGCCACGAGGCCAGGGGCGGGAGGAGGGGACCAGGCACCCAGCGGCCCAGGGCAGGCAGAGGAGGTGGCCAGAGCCTGGGGGATTTCTGTCCTTGGGCGAGGAATCACCAACATCACACAAGTTTCAAAATGCACTGACAGGCACAGGGTCATTCAGAGTTCTCTTTGGAACTCTGGTGGGTGCGCCCGATCGTTCCTTGGCCCTCTTGGGGCGTGGGGCCACACCTTCACTCCAGCAGTGGGTTCCCGAGGTGCTGGCCCACGGGGCCCGGGGCCACTAGCGAAGCCCATTTACTTTTTACTTCATTGCTTTCCTGTTCCTCCGTCTCCTTTCCTTTCCTAATTCAAGGAAAGGTTTTTATAGTTCTTGTGGTTTGGTTTCGAAGGCTTTGCCCTCTTGTTCCCTTGTCTTCTCCTAATTCATTATTTTCAGGTAAACTCTAGAAAGAATTTCTTGGGTAGAAAGCACAGAGGCTGCGCCTTGGCAACGCCAGCGTAAGGAAGCAGGAGGAGCCATTCCTTTGCCCTTTTAAAAAGTGCCCATTTTCTCTCAGTCCAAGATGAAGTGCAGTATTTTGCCAAACCAATGCTAATTAGCAACGAGGTGTTTCCAAAAACAGAGGGCTCTTACTTCTTTTTTTGAAAGGGTTTTACAAAACGTTCCCGCCTGGGCCCTGCAAAAGGGGAGGACCCCGTTCACTTTCCAGCTCAGCCCGCGGCTGGCGCAAATCTCAGGGCCAGGGGCCGGCGCGTGGCTCTGCGTGTGGACCCGCACCCGGCAGGCACTCCTGCGAATCCTCTCAGGGCTTTTCCTGATGTTTTCCCCTCCCTGCTCACTATTTCTTTGGTCTCAGACTAAATTTTACCGGGTTTCCCTCGCCCCTTCCCCTCAGTTTTTACGCTCAGAAATGTTAAGTATTTACGGGGCTGGTCTTAGTTTACCGTCTCAGACAGTTCTCTGTAGACGTGTTTGCACTGCAAACGCAGTGCCAGGCTAGAGAAGAGAGGGCTAATTACTTTTTTTTGGTGGGGATGTTTGAGGCTTCCTGACATTCCTCTAATCTCTCTCTTTCCCCCTTCCCCCTCCAGCCTGCTTTCCAAGGACAGCCTCATCTAGCTCACCTCTACTCCCCTCTCCCTTCTCTACCCACCCCCTGTAGGGGAGAAAGTTTGCGTTTTGTTTTTGTACAAAATGGTGGCAGCATGCAGCAAGTGGGTGTGCAGAGGTCGTCAAGGGGCTTTTGTGCTTACTGCTTTCTTTCCCAAAGCAGAAGTGGTGTTTGAAAGGAAAAAAAGGTGGCCAACGGACAGGTCCTGCAAACCTAGTTGTGCATCGGAATCACCTGGGACATGCTTGTAAATAAAACTGAAAATACAACTGTATTTCTTTGAAAGGATTCTAGAATTGTAAATTGTCATGAGTCCAGCTGGCTTTTCCCTCCAGCTTAAATTAGTAGATTTCCGAACTTAACCATTTATTCTTCTCTGTTACCACCCCCCCCCCCCCCATGTGTTTTTCAGGCAACATCTTCGTGGTTAGCCTCTCTGTTGCCGATATGCTGGTGGCCATCTATCCCTACCCTCTGATGCTGCATGCCATGGCCATTGGAGGCTGGGATCAGAGCCAGTTACAATGCCAGATGGTCGGATTCATCACAGGGCTGTGTGTGGTCGGCTCTGTCTTCAATATCGTGGCAATTGCCATCAACCGTTACTGCTACATTTGTCACAGCCTCCAGTATGAGTGGATCTTCAGTGTGCGCAATACTTGCATTTATCTGGTCATCACCTGGGTCATGACTGTCCTGGCTGTCCTGCCTAACATGTACATTGGCACCATCGAGTATGATCCTCGCACGTACAGCTGCATCTTCAACTATCTGAACAACCCTGTCTTTGCAGTGACCATCGTCTGCATCCACTTTGTCCTCCCTCTGCTCATAGTGGGTTTCTGCTATATGAGGATCTGGACCAAAGTGCTGGCGGCCCATGACCCGGCTGGGCAGAATCCTGAGAACCAGCTTGCTGAGATTCAAAATTTTCTAACCATGTTTATGATCTTCGTCCTCTTTGCAGCGTGCTGGTGCCCTATCAACGTGCTCACTCTCTTGGTGGCTCTCAGTCCGAAGGAGATGGCAGGAAAGATCCCCACCTGGCTTTATCTTGCAGCCTACTTCATAGCCTACTTCAACAGCTGCCTCAACGCTGTGATCTACGGGCTCTTCAATGAGAATTTCCGAAGAGAATACTGGACCATCTTCCATGCTATGCGGCACCCTATCCTGTTCCTCTCTGGCCTCATCAATGATGTTCGCGAGACGAGGGAGGCCCGTGCCCGTGACCATGCCTGTGAAGAAGCCCAAGCTCATGCCTGTCCCACTGTGGAGGAACTGCCAATGAAAGTCCGGAATGTTCCTGGTGATGCTGCCGCTGGTCAACCTGAGCGTGCCTCTGGCCACCTCAGGCCAGCCTCTGGCCCCTCCAGGTCTGCCTCTGCCTACCGAAAATCTTCCTCTGGACATCACAAGTCTGTCTTTCACCACCCCAAGTCTCCTGCTGGCTATTTAAACTCTACTGGTTACCCCAAGTATGCCACTATCTACCCTAAGCCTGCCTCTGTCCATTCTAAGCCTGCCTCTGATCACCCTAAACCCGTTACTGGCCACCACATCCCTGCTGGCAGCCCCTGCAAGACTGCTTCCAGCCCTGCCACCAGCTACCTGAAACCCACCACTGGCCACATCAAGCTTGCTACCAGCCACGCTGAGCCCACCATTGCCAGCAATCTTGAGCCTGCCACCAGCCACCCTGAGCCTGCCATTGGCAGCCATGCTGAGCCCACAGCTGCTGGCCACCCTGAGCTCACTGCCTCTTGCCACCCTGAGACCACCGCTACTGGCCACCTTGAGCGTGACATCGCTGACTGCCCCGAGCCCGCCTCCAGCCCTGCCAGTGGGTCCCTCGAGTCTGCTGCCAGCGCCCTGGAGCCTGCCCCTGCTGCTGACGTTCTTGACCTCACTGTGGTCACCACTGCCACCAATGATTGCCATGAGGTTGTGGTTACCAGTGTTGAAGCTGTTTCTGATGAGATGGCTGTGTGAAAAGTGCTCTTAGGAGGGGTGGAGCATATGTAATCCGAAGTGAGATTACACAGACAGGCACATGCAGACACTGACAGACATGGTGTGAGCTGCATCCACCTTCTAGGCATACTCCTCCTTTACGTATGCACTCTGAGTGTATGTGCGTGTGTGTGCTTTCTATTTTATAGACCACATTTCCCTCAAGTTTGACATGTTGTTCTGAGCCTTGCTTACCTCCTGGTGGTTGCCCTTGAGCCCACACTGATCCTTGAAATCGCAGACTTAGATTACCCCCTCCTCCCGTGTCCCCATTTCCTCCAATTGTTCCTGCTTTCTTCTCCCCTTCCTTGAGGGGCGGGAGGGGAGGGGTGCGTGTGCGCTGGGAAAGGGGTGCTGTGGTGGGGGCTTCTGTCAAGTGAATGTGACCGCTGAGCTTTATGTTGTAAGTGGGTAACTCTATGCTGTACTTTTAATGGTAGTCAGGCAGTTGTGATAGAATGTGAATACTGGAAACTGTCTTTTCTAAATTCCAGCGACAAAATATGACTCGCATCTGAAGAATGATTTGATAAGCTCTTACGAAAATAAATTTTATGCCTATGAGATCAAATGGCAGAACAAAAGATAATGGCTGCACCGAATTATTTCAATCTTTTGAAAATTCGAACACGGGTGCTGATTTTCATTGTCAAATGTGAACGTGGAATGGTGAGATGTTTAACCTTATTTGTAGTCACGCACTTTTTTTTACAGTATTTGCCAGGATTTTCTTTCATTTAGTTCCAGAGAAACGAGTTTATCACAAACTAGTTTCTTCTCCTAAAATCCAAATTTACGGTTCCTAGGATCAATTAGTCGTGTTTTGAATATTAGAATTCATAACTGCTCCTTTCCTCAGAGATTTTTTTCCAACAGCCTGATGCCTCTACAGTCTGTCTCCACATTTTTCTTTTTCATTCAAAAGGGAATTTGAGGCAGCAGCTGGAAGCCAAAACTGAATGGAGTGCAGCCGGGAGGGTGTGAATGCTGCTTCTGCCTCCTCCCTCTGGCCTCCCAGCTGGGGAGGGAGGCGGCGTCGGGAGGAGGCCAACTCCAGCGTCCCCACCACCCTTGGCTGAGCTGCAGTGGTCCACAATGTTAAGCTGTAGATGTCTTGTATCAGCACACTTGACAGCCCAGGAAA
The DNA here is from genome assembly GCF_030020395.1 of Manis pentadactyla. Taxonomy (NCBI): domain Eukaryota; kingdom Metazoa; phylum Chordata; class Mammalia; order Pholidota; family Manidae; genus Manis; species Manis pentadactyla. Next base: position 144,050,592 of record NC_080038.1, read on the forward strand.
GGATTTTTCTCTAGGTTTCAGGAAAAGGTTGCTGTTTAATAGAAATTTAAATGATTGATTCAAACTGACACTTCAAGCAAAATATCTGTACAAAAAGCTTGAGAGGATAAGTGGAAATGCATTACACTGCCTTAATTCAATTCTGTATTTGTGGTAGCAAATAAAAGTGATTTTGTGGCTTTGGAGTGTGATTGATTGATAAATTCGCTTGCTCTACCAGACTTACTTGTGGGGAGGGCCGGTGAGTAGGTGGAAGACCAGTGACCTTGGGGATCCAAAGACCTGGGGTGCAAGCTTGCTCTAGCCCAGGGCAAGTCACGGGACCCTCTCGCCTCAGTTTCTTTACCCAGCACGGTGGCGAGGTCCGAGTGGGCTGCTGGATTTGATGTGCTCTTCTCACCAGAGCAGTGATGACGGATGGCCTGACCTCACCTGCGTGCTCTTGGCCTTCTGGAGCTCGCCTGCCACTGCTTCGGAAAATAGGCCCCTTCTACCTCCATGCAAGGAGTGCATCCAGGCCCCAGTGCGGTCACAACTCCAGAGGCTGCTCGGTCAGAGAACAGCTCATGGGGCAGTGGGGGCAGGCACAGGAGTCGGCGGCAGGACAGGTGGTTTCCTCTCCAGCTGGAGGAGGGGCGGCAAGACTCCAGCCACTGGGCAAAGCTCCCGACTTCAGGAACACAGTCTCAAAAGAATCTCTAATGACAAGGAAAAGCCCCAAATAAACTGCTCCATAGAAATGAAAGTGTATTCAAAATAATACACAGTAGGATATCAATCTTGTTAAAATACAGAGACTTAAAGCATGCACATATACATAGACACAGAGTTGTACATATGTAGTTATTCTATACAGGTTCAGCTAGACTGTGAGCATAGACTGACGTCACCTTCACTTTTCACGCCCAAATGACAGTGATTTTAGCCCCGCCAGAAAGACTGCTGGACCTCAGGCTAATCCCCTGTGCATAGTTTCTGCCAGGCATTCTCCAAAAGGGGGCTTACTCATGTGCTCACATCCTGGTCTACAGGCAGCAGCCCCTCCCCATGTTTTCCGTTCTCCCTCTTCCTTGGGTGACACTGGTCGGTGCTTTCCAGGGGCTCAGGGGTGCTGAGAGGAGCTGCTACGGGTGAGAAAAACTGAGGGTACTTCTTTTAATTTTTTTGCTATCATTAATCTACAATTACATGAAGAACACCATGTTGACCCGGCTTCCCCCCTCACCAAGTACCCCCCACACCCCACCACAGTCACGGTCCATCAGCGTAGCAAGATGCTATATAATCACCACCTGTCCTCTCTGTGTTGCACAGCCCTCCCTGTGCCCCCTTTACTATACATGCTAATCTTAATGCCCCCCTTCTCCTTCCTTGCCCTTCTCCCTCCCTTCCCACCCATCCTCCCCAGTCCCCTTCCCTTTGGTAACTGTTAGTCCATTCTTGGGTTCTGTGATTCTGCTGCTGTTTCGTTCCTTCAGTTTTCCTTTGTTCTTATACTCCACATATGAGTGAAATCATTTGGTACTTGTCCTTCTCCGCTTGGCTTATTTCACTGAGCATAATACCCTCTAGCTCCATCCATGTTGTTGCGAATGGTAGGATCTGTTTTTTTCTTATGGCTGCGTAATATTCCATTGTGTATATGTACCACCTCTTCTTTATCCATTCATCTACTGACGGACATTTAGGTTGCTTCCATATCTTGGCTATTGTAAACAGTGCAGCAATAAACATAGGGGTGCATGTGTCTTTTTCAAACTGGAGTGCTGCATTCTTAGGGTAAATTCTCAAAAGTGGAATTCCTGGGTCAAATGGTATTTCTATTTTGAGCATTCTGAGGAACCTCCATACTGCTTTCCACAATGGTTGAACTAGTTTACATTCCCACCAGCAGTGTAGGAGGGTTCCCCTTTCTCCACAACCTCGCCAACATTTGTTGTTGTTTGTCTTTTCGATGATGGCCATCCTTGCTGGTGTGATGTGATATCTCATTGTGGTTTTAATTTGCATTTCTCTGATGATTAGCGATGTGGAGCATCTTTTCATGTGCCTGTTGGCCATCTGGATTTCTTCTTTAGAGAACTGTCTATTCAGCTCCTCTGCCCATTTTTTAATTGGATTATTTGCTTTTTGTTTGTTGAGGTGTGTGAGCTCTTTATATATTTTGGATGTCAGCCCTTTATCGGATCTATCATTTATGAATATATTCTCCCATACTGTAGAATACCATTTTGTTCTATTGATGGTGTCCTTTGGTGTACAGAAGCTTTTTAGCTTGATATAGTCTCACTTGTTCATTTTTGCTTTTGTTTCCATTGCCTTGGGAGATATGTTCATGAAGAAGTCACTCATGTTTATGTCCATGAGATTTTTGACTATGTTTTTTTCTAAGAGATTTATGGTTTCTTGACTTACATTCAGGTCTTTGATCCATTTGGAGTTTACTTTTGTGTATGGGGTTAGACAGTGATCCAGTTTCATTCTCCTACATGTAGCTGTCCAGTTTTGCCAGCACCATCTGTTGAATAGACTGTCATTTCCCCATTGTATGTCCATGGCTCCTTTATCAAATATTAATTGGCCATATATGTTTGGGTTAATGTCTGGACTCTGTATTCTGTTCCACTCGTCTGTGGCTCTGTTCTTGTGCCAGTACCAAATTGTCTTGATTACTGTGGCTTTGTAGTAGAGCTTGACGTTGGGGAGCAAGATCCCACCCACTTTATTCTTCCTTCTCAGGATTGCGTTGGCTATTCGTGGTCTTTGACGGTTCCATATGAATTTTTGAACTATTTGTTCCAGTTCATTGAGGAATGCTGTTGGTAATTTGATAGGGATTGCATCGAATCTGTATATTGCTTTGGGCAAGATGGCCATTTTGACGATGTTAACTCTTCCTAGCCAGGAGCATGGGATGAGTTTCCATTTGTTAGTTACCTCTTTAATTTCTCTTAAGAGTGTCTTGTAGTTTTCAGGGTATAGCTCTTTCACTTCCTTGGTTAGGTTTATTCCTAGGTATTTTATTCTTTTTGATGCAATTGTGAATGGAATTGTTTTCCTGATTTCTCTTTCTATTAGTTCTTTGTTGGTGTATAGGAAAGCCACAGATTTCTGTGTGTTAATTTTATATCCTGCAACTTTGCTGAATTCCAATATTAGTTCTAGTAGTTTTGGAGTGGAGTCTTTAGGGTTTTTTATGTACAATAGCATGTCATCTGAAAATAGTGACAGTTTGACTTCTTCTTTACCAATCTGGATTCCTTGTATTTCTTTGTTTTGTCTGATTGCCATGGCTAGGACCTCCAGGACCATGTTGAGTAACAGTGGGGAGATTGGGCATCCCTGTCTTGTTCCCGATCTCAGAGGAAAAGCTTTCAGCCTCTCGCTGTTCAGTATGATGTTAGCTGTGGGTTTATCATAGATGGCCTTTATTATGTTGAGGTACTTGCCCTCTATGCCCATTTTGTTGAGAGTTTTTATCATGAATGGATGTTGAATTTTGTCGAATGCTTTTTCAGCATCTGTGGAGATGATCATGTGGTTTTCTTCCTTCTTTTTGTTGATGTGCTGGAAAATGTTGATGGATTTTCGAATGTTGTACCATCCTTGCATCCCTGGCAGGAATGCCACTTGGTCATGGTTATGATCCTCTTGATGTATTTTTGAATTCGGTTTCCTCATATTTTGTTGAGTATTTTTGCATCTACGTTCATCAGGGATATTGGTCTGTAGTTTTCTTTTTTGGTGGGGTCTTTGCTTGGTTTTGGTATTAGGGTGATGTTCTGTTTCTTCCTTTGTCGGTCTTGGAAGGTTGTATTTTTCTAGGAAGTTGTCCATTTCTTCTAGGTTTTCCAGCTTGTTAGCATATAGTTTTTTGTAGTATTCTCTTATAATTGTTTGTGTTTCTGTGGGGTCCATCATGATTTTTCCTTTCTCATTTCTGATTCTGTTGATGTGTGCAGATTCTTTTTTTCTTTTTATAAGTATGTCTAGGGGCTTATCTATTTTGTTTATTTTCTTATAGAACCAGCTCTTGGTTTCATTGATTTTTGCTATTGTTTTATTCTTCTCAATTTTATTTATTTCTTCTCTGCTCTTTGTTACGTCCCTCCTTCTGCTGACTTTAGGCCTCATTTGTTCTTCTTTTTCCAATTTTGATAATTGTGTCTTTAGACTATTCGTTTGGGATTGTTCTTCCTTCTTTAAATATACCTGGATTGCTATATACTTTCCTCTTAAAAGTGCTTTTGCTCTGTCCCACATAAGTTGGGTCTTTGTGTTGTTGTTGTTGTCATTTGTTTCCATATATTGCTTGATCTTTATTTTCATTTGGTCATTGATCCATTCATTATCTAGGAGCATGTTGTTAAGCCTCCATGTGTTCGTGAGTCTTTTTGCTTTCTTTGTACAATTTATTTCTAGTTTTATATCTTTGTGTTCTGAGAAGTTGGTTGGTAGAATTTCAATCTTTTTGAATTTACTGTGGCTCTTTTTGTGGCCTAGTGTGTGGTCTGTTCTTCAGAACGTTCCATGTGCACTTGAGAAGAATGTGTATCCTATTGCTTTTGGGTGTAGAGTTCTATAGATGTCTATTAGGTCCATCTGTTCTAGTGTGTTGTTCAGTGAGTCTGTGTCCTTACTTATTTTCTGTCTGGTGGATCTGTCCTTTGGAGTGAGCGGTGTGTTGAAGTCTCCTGAAATTAATGCATTGCATTCTATTTCCTCCTTTCATTCTGTTAGTCTTTGTTTCACATATGTTGTTGCTCCTGTATTGGGTACATATATATTTATAATGGTTATATCCTCTTGGTGGATTGACCCTTTTTTCATTATGTAGTGTCCTTCTTTATCTCTTGTGACTTTTTTTGTTTTAAAGTCTATTTTGTCTGATACTAGTACTGTGACACCTGCTTTTTTCTTCTTGTGGTTTGCATGAAATATCTTGTTCCATCCCTTGACTTTTAATCTGTGCATGTCTTTGGGTTTGAGGTGAGTCTCTTGTAAGCAGCATGTAGATGGGTCTTGCTTTCTTATCCATTCTTTTAGTCTGTATCTTTTGATTGGTGCATTTAGTCCATTTACATTGAGGGTGATTATTGAAATATATGTACTTATTGCCACTGCAGGCTTTAGGTTTGTGGTTACCAAAAGTTCAAGTTTTGCTTCTTTACTATCTTACTGTCTAACTTAACTCGCTTATTGAGCTATTATAAACACAGTCTGATGATTCTTTATTTCTCTCCCTTCTTATTCCTCCTCCTCCATTCTTTGTATGTTAGGTGTTTTACTTTTTTTTGGTGTTTCCTTCGACTGCTTTAATGGGTAGTTGATTTTATTTTTTGCCTTCAGTTAGTATTTGATTGTTCTGCTTCCGTTGCTCTGATTTTATTTTCTCTGGTGACATCTGTTTATCCTTAGGAGTGCTTCCATCTAGAGCAGTCCCTCATACTGAACAATTTCTACTAAACTATCTTCAAGTTTACTAGCTCTCTTCTCTGCCATCTTCTTCTTTTGTTGAGCCTAACCTGGGAGGGTTATCATTTTTTCACTGTGGTTATTGTATTTTTAAGTTCTACACTTTCCACTTGGTTGTTCTTTATAACATTTATTTCTTTTCTGAGTGGTTCTGTCTTTCTACTTGTTTCCAGAATGTTTGCCTAAGCTCACTTCTTGGGACTTAATCATAGCCACTTTCAGTGCCTTGTCAGATAAGTCTCACACCTGGTTCACTTTGGTGTTGGCCTCTGTCGTCTTTTCCTATAAGAGCTGGGACTTTTCTGGTACCTCTATTCCTTTTTTCCATATTGGTCATTTCCGGTGATCATCATTTTTATGTAAATCCAAGTTTTATCTAGGAATAGAGGAGGAGACCTGTGTCTTTCATGCAATGGTTAGTCTGCTTGTATTATCTGTTTTTGAATTGATTGTAAGTCACAGACTCTACACCTTCCCATTTCTAGTAGGTAAGAACACCATGTACTCTTCCCTGTTTTCTCTTATAGACTGATAGGGTGAGGTGCTGAGCACCTCAGTGCTTGGGACTGGGTTGCAGTTATAATACAACTAACTGAATTCTGGCTCATCCCTCCTTCTTGGGCATGGATGGTCCTCCTGGGCTTTTAATTGAGAATCACCTAAGCCTCTGTTTCCTGAGCCCTAAAAGACTAAGGGATGGTAATGTCAAAGGAGTGAAGTGGTCATGTAAACCCTCCCACAGATAACAATGATAGAAACAGGATAATATGATTAAAAACAATTATTTGAAGTCACTGAAAACCTGAGGATGTGACGCGGTCCAGCCGCGCCGATTCGAACCAGACCTGGCGAGAGGGGGGTGAGACTGGAGAAAAAAGAGAAGACAGACAGACCTGGGAGGGCTGATGCTCCTGTGCATCCCAGCAAAGCTTTATTGGGTACCAGGGTATCTATACAGCAAAGAGATACATGATAGCTTTATCTAATAAACAGCCAAGCACAATATTGACGTCAGCGGCAGCCGGGCAAAGTTAAGAACAATAAGGCTCCTTCAGTTCCTCATGGAATGTGTAAACAAGATGTTCTTTGGGGCCAAGGCCGCTCTTTGTCACAGTCACAGCATGAGGAGAGTTGGCTCGTCTTCGAGGACAAGATATGTGTTTGTGGGCAGATAACTTCCAAGGACGGCACCGGTTGTTCTCAAGCTTGTGCTTTCCCATGCTGCATTCAGACATGGGGGAAGGTGCCCTCCCATTCTACCCCCAAACATGTGAGAAGACAAAGGCGGTCCCCAGCAGGATGGACTTCAAGCCCCACAGCTATGAGTGCTGAAAGTAATGGCTGAAAATGACAGCCTTACCAGCCCAAGGGGCCAAAATTTGGAGTTTGGTTACATAAAAGCAACTTGAAATTTAAAGGAGAAATTCTGGAAGCATGAGTCAGAATTGTAAATGCATCTTCTTATCAAGAAAACCGCAGAAGGGATGTGACCCACCTTTGAATATAAATTCTACCCAAACCCCCGAGGAACAGGAAAAAGCAGTCTGACATCAAAGATAAATCTATTCTTAACAGACAGAAGAAGATAGAGATTTAGGCTACAACAATTTTCCAGAGGTGAGGCCTAGATCTCTAGAGGGAGCCTGTGGCTTTTTTCAAGGGTCTCTAGAACAAAAGATTCTTGTGTGGTGGTGGAAGGGTGTTGGAGAGACTTGAGAACATAGGTTAAAGGGTGGGAGGAATCTCTCCATTTCTGCTCTCTTCTCCTTCTGACAGATGCAGATTGAGGTAGTGGTATCTCAATACCAAAGACAAGGAAGTCCTTGGATTGGAAGAAATGAGTAGCATTATAGCCACTGGCCTATGACAGGGTGGTGTCTTATGGAAATAGTGTTATCCAAACATATTAAATGTGATAGTTCATATTTAGGCAGAGTTTTTTTTTTTAATGAGTGGACAAGATTTTATTAACCTGTTGAGGAAAAGGGAAATCCAAGGAGTGGGCCTGGCATGGGCAAAGGCTAAGATAATGTGGCCATTGCTATCTATTTATTGGTGTTTTCTTTCTAAAAATTTATCTATGTTTATAAGTTGATTTTACCTTCTCTGTTCAATTTTGAAATCAATATTACAAGCTCACAAAATGGATTACATAGCTTTTCATCTTTTCCCAATTTGTGGAACAGTTTGTGAAAGATGAGCTTAGCTTTCATGATAGGTATATAATAAAACTGACTTTTGATTCTCAAGTGATCCCATTTCCCCCTTTACCACAGGGTATGTGGAGGGATATTTTATGTTTGAATTTCTGGTACAATTTCTGTTGCATTTCAGTTTGCTATTTCTCCTTTTGTTTTCATAAGAAGTGGGAAAGGTTGTAGAATCCTGAGCTGTGCAGTTTGGATGAGGCACAAAGAGAAGCCTGCCTTCTGGGGCTCATTCCGTCCACTCCTCCCAATCCACAATCTGCCCAGAGCTACTGATAAAGGGATGGCCTAGACAGGTATTTTATCACTTACACAATTCAGCTGTAAAAAGCAATTCATTCTTTGGTTCATCATAGAAAGCAATTGTAAGAGTCCTAGCCAATAGTTTTGGAAAGGTTTTGTGCTGGGATAGACTGAAAGTGATCTACTTCATTCAATTACATATGTCTTTTAGGATTCTCCAACGTTCCCTCAGACTCTGTTAGCTTGAAACTAGGGAGGATTTCTCCTGCTCCTGAATTCCTATAGCATTTCTTTGACCAAATCTTTTATTTGGCACTTGGTAGACTCATAAAATTTTACAGTTGGAAAGAACTTTAAAAGTCATCTAATTGAGCTTGACACTCAGTATAAGGATTTCTTCTACGTCTCTTGCAGAGACTCAACTGGCCTCTGATTGAACACCCCTAGTGACGGGCAACACTCTACTGTTTAAGGCCTCTCCACAGTTGGAGAGCTAGCCATTTTCTTGGAGCACACAGAGGACAAGTCTGAGCAGGAAACAAAGAAGGAACTACCAGACAAGTAGAAGGAAAATGAGGAGAGACTGGTGTCCTGAAAATGAAGGCAAAGGGAGTTGCAAGAACGACTGGGTTGTTGAGTTGACTAAACATTGTTGCCAAGGTCAGTGAGGTGAGAAGTGACATATATCCACTGAGTGTGGCCTTCAGAACAGTTTCAGGGAGAAGAGTGGGGACGCACTCGGAATGGCGATGGACTGAACCGTGAGTGGCAGGCAAGGGAAAGGAGGCGGTGACCTGGAGCGAGTCTTTCCCCAAGAAATTTTGTTGAGAAGGGAGGGGAGTTATGACAATAGCTAGAACAAGATACAGGGTCTAGAGAAGGGCTTTTGGAAACAGGTAGGGGCATGTGGGTTGGTGAGCGTGTTTGTGCACTGAGAACACAGAGCCAGGCAAGCGACCATAACTCCTGACAGATGGAGGCCCTGGGGAGGTGCCTGGAAGGGAAGAGGTCAGATCAGCAGTGGGCATTTCCTAGCTGTGTGACTTTGGGCAGTCACCAGACTGTGCTACCGAATATGATAACATATGCAAAGGACATCGTAACTATAGAGCATGGCGTGAGTGTCCGTTGTCTTCTTTCTTCTGAAAGCAAGTGGGACTAGGCTGTGAGCAAGAACACTGGATACAAACCAGACGCATCTCTAGTCAAAGCCTCTTTTCATAAATCCCGCTTCCCCTGTTTTTATACCATAGTGCACAGGGAGGGGTGAGGTTAGACAAATAGAGCAGCAGGGAAGGCCTCGAAACCCCGGCCAAAGAGTCAGGAATTGATCCTGAGGATAACAGCAAGCGCTGGACATTTTTGAGCAGAAAAGTGACATTAGGAATGTATTATTTTAAGAAGGTTCATTTAAAATGGGTATGACAGGCTGGGTTGGATAGGAGATCTGGAGGCAGGATGAGTAGTTGCAAGGAGAGTTCAAAGATCAGTTTATAGGAGGAAGAGCTAGGGAAAAGCCAAGAAGAAACAAATCAGAAAGATTTTGAAGGCAGCATCTGCTGGGGGACATGATAGCTAAATTTCCAACTCAGGACCCTTGGGGAACTGGGACATCACTAAGAGGAATAGGGAGCCAGGAAAGAACTAGCTTTGGGATGCATGTGGGTGCCTGCTTGTGTGTGCATGTGTGTGTATGTGTACGTGTGTAGGGACAGAGGAGGAGTCCATCAGTGACAAGTCATATTGCACACACTAACTACCATTCGGCGCCACCTCGTCCACAAGCCACACGTGCCATCAGCTACCTACGCAGAGCCATGTGCCGCAGGCAGGTCAGGGCACCGCCTCCCGCTCCACTGTGCTGGAGGCCAAGCTGTGCTTCTGGCGGTCTGATCTCGCTCCCATGCCCTTCTGGCTTCCTCTTCTCTGCAATGGTCTGGTGGCAGATGAGCATGCCAAAGAGCAGAGACCCCACTTGAACAGGACCCCAGATGGGGAAACGCTGGGAAAACTCACTTGTATTAACAAATTGCTGCCCCAGACATGAGACCTCTTCTAGAAAGTACTACTGATCCTGAAGCTCTGCATGGCATCCGGCGATACCACTTTCAGTCACCAACTATGATGAAGTACTAGCCACTAGGCTAACTAAAAGGGAAAACATCTTATGGCAAAAACCTGCCTCTCTCAAACCCAGCTAAAGTGCCACCTCTTACGAGCTGCCACAGCACTTTATATAGCTCTGTTTCACAAATAAAGAAATGAAGGCTCAGAAAGGCGAAGTAACTTGCCCAAAGCCACAGATGGCGGTAAGCAGCCCAGCTGAGGGGCGGGACAGTGGCCGCCGCTCAAACAGCGCAGCTCCCTCAGGTCGCAGATGCAGCCGTGGGCTTTGGACCGGCCTGGGAGGCCCTGCTAGCGGCCCGCCGAGATTCACAGTAAGTCACTAGCTAAAGTTCTGCTGAGTAAGCAGTCATCCCTCTGGAATAAGGTCTCTTGACCTTGGCACTGCTGACCTGTGTGCGCGTGCGGTGGAGGGCCGCCCTGGGAACTGTAAGATGCTTGGGAGCATCCTGGCCTTTACCCACTAGATGCCAGTAGCACACTTGCCAAGCTGTAACCAGTGAACCCTTCACCAGACATTGCCAGATGTCCCTCCGGGACAAAATTCCTCCGCCTTTCGTTTGAGAACCTTTGCTCCAGGCTGTGATCTGCAGCCCTTGCGTGGAATGCCTGCTGGGCTCCAGACTGCAATCCATGCCTTTGGAGCAAGAGGGACAAATCTTTCTTTCCTGGGAGTTCTCCCGGGGATGTTCTTCACCTCACATGTGACTTAAGAGTTTCCTGCTTGCAACTGATATTTCCGCTTTTGTCTTATGAAACTTATCACTCTTTCAATAGTCATGGAATTACAAAGAATGTAAAAAAACCTTTTAAATTTACTTAAATGTTCTGTGAACATGCAGTGGGCATCTGCTGGGATGAACTATAAAAAGTCTAATTAGTTAGTAAATAGCCATATAATTAAGGAAAAAAAGTGAAATGAATTGAAGATTTAATTACAGATATTTTCATGTTGACTTACCATTTCTGTTTGTTTTTCCCTCAAACCTAAGATGAGCAGTATTCTTTGGACTTGTTTTTCAAACTCCACTTACTATATGGGCTTCTGGACTTCTTGTAATTCTGATCTGTCCAAGGTATTCATTTCAATTCTGAATCTGAAGCAATGGTTGTAGCTATTGTAATGGCAGAAGATCTCTTTGGGCGGGATTGGTGGAAAGGGACATCATTGTGGCCCTAGAAAACCTTGGTCTCCCACCCACCAGACTGTGCTTCAAGCCTCCTGGATGGAACCCTCTATTACACCATTTAGGGCAAGACCATGATAGAGGGAAATAACAACTTTATTTATAGTAGCCAAAATCTGGAGAAAAGTACGTATCTATTAACAGGTGACTGGATAAATAAATTCAGGTATCCTTACAATGGACTACTCCTTAGCATTCAAAAAGAATGTGCTACTGATATACATATAATACGAATAAACCTCCAAAACATTTTGTTGAGCGACAGAAGTCAGACATGAAAAAATACCCATTTGATTCCATTTGTGTGCAATCCTACAGCAGATAAATCTAATTTATAGTGAAAGGAATCAGAGCAATCTTGCCTTGGGAGGTGGGCATTCACAGAGACTGTCCTTCCTTCTATTCCTGCATCAGCGATGAGCCCTTGTACACAAATTTAACCATCAACATTCACAAAGTTTATCAGTTTCACTATGCAAACTCCTTATGGCCTAAACCTCAAGTCAACCAGGGTGCATTACTAAATCGATAGACAAAATGTGTTAGATCGATCTAACAATCCACCTGAATTGACCTTGCTCTGAGAAATACTCTTACAAATGTCCAACGATCCTTCTCAAAGGATGAAGGTTGGTTGGTATGGACAGATGGGGAAACTGAGGCTTAGAGAGATTAATCAGTTTGCACAAGGTTACAACTACGGCTGCAGGTGTGACTCAAACCCTCATATGACTGATTTGCAAGCAAAGGTCTCCTTCTGTTTTTCGGATTTTCTTTGAAAATCCTGAGTGACTCATCAGCATGCTGTGGCCGCTGAAAGGTGATCACAGTCGTACGCGGCATCAATCAGTATGCTGTCTAGAAAGAGGGCTGCAGGAGTTCTTGCCTTGCTCTGACCTATCAGAGCCATTCTCAGCTATTGTGTCCAGTTCTGTGACACACTGTTAGAGGGGCTGAGGCCGAGCTTCACTGTGCTCAGCAGAAAGCCAGTATGGAATGCAGAAGAGCTTCAGTGCAGCTTGGGAAGGGAGAAACCAGAGCAGAGATGATAAATAGCCTCAGGCATTGCAAAGGCTGTCTTGGGAAGTTTCCAGTGGCGGGACTTGCTGAGGAATCTAGGGCTTGGCTCCGTGAGCTTAGGGGTCCTTCCACCTCTCATAGTCTCTGAATTCATGATCATAGTGAGTTGCTGCTTGTGCCTTATCAGAGTGCTTCCTCACATTCTGGTCCTCTGTACAGGGCCTTAGCGCAGTACTGATTCGTTGAGTGTTTGTTGAATTTAATTGAATCCTTGCTATGTAATCGAATCATTAGAAAACTGAGCCTCATTATATTGAAGTTTAACTAGACAATAGAATCACTACCCAATTTTTCCACCCCTGAAACAAAAATCCTTTGTTAAGTGCTACAATATTTATGTGAATTAGTACCAACCTTTGGGAGGGCATGAAACATGTAACATGTTTTCTCTCCCACTATTCACAGCATTTAGTGAGAGCTGTGGCTCACTTGAGGTGAGGGAATAAAGGACAAGGGAGCACTTGGATGCCTCCCTTTGCTCTTCACATTGTGACTGGTGAACAAGGCTGACTTCATTCCACAGCTGGATTGATATGCAAATTTACCCCGACTAATTGGCTTCCCCAGCTGTCTCCAGAGGGCGGATGTATTCATGTATAAAGTGCTGTCTATGGGCACTGGGAACATTAGAACTGCTTAATTGAATATCAATGAATCTTTATAAACTAATAATGAAGGGGAACCTGGGAAGCATGATGTGGATTTCGCATATTGAGAAGAGGAGAGCCCTGATTTGAATTTGTGGGAAGAAGAATTTTCTCTGGATTTTACAAAACCCAGTTTAGTCTTCTTTGATCTGAAGTCCTTGAAAGCCCCAGTGGTGCCTTCTTGAAGACATCATGTGGTGAGTGCTGGACACGAGCAAGTGTGTGAGTCTATGTCCAGGGAGGACTGTCTCTCCCCAGCCACCACCCTTCCACAATAGAGTAAAACTGAAAGATTTGTTGTGGTTAATTCTTGCTTTTGCAAGAAGAGCCAGTACTTTCCAGATATGATTATTCATTTGATTTTTATACTTGACATATGTGAATCCCACATTTCTCCCTTATTTATTTATTTTTTTAAAATAAAATGCTGAAGTGGTAGGTAGATGCAAGATAAAGTAGAAAACATAATTTAGTGCTGTAAGAGGGCAAATGTAGATGATCAGGTCTGTGCCTACAGACTAAGTATTAATCCAAGCTAGACCAGGGCAACAAAACATCCACGGATGCAGAAGATTTCTCTAAAAACAGGGGTGTGAGGTTCTAAGCCTCACCTCTGTTGATCCCCAATTTCTCACCTGATGGTCCCCCTGTGACTGTGCCTGTCTTAGGTTGTTCCTCCCTTGAGGAATCTTACCCGTCTCTGGCTAACCAGCCATCTCCAGGGGCCATACAGGGAAATGGAAAGTTGGTAAGTGAGAGAGAAGCAATATTCTTTGAAAAGGTTAGCTTTTTACTTCTTTGCAGATTTATGCCCTGTGGCTTCTATGCCCAGCATTTGTCTTGAGGTATCTTTACCCCTTGGAAGAATTATGATATTCAGTAATTTTCGATATGAGGCATGAATTCTACTAAAGGGCTGTAATTAGGAAGGAAGAAGAAAAGTTATAGAAGTAGCAGACGGAAGAAAACATGGGAAGATTGATTATTTCTTTGACATAACTTCTTGTAGAGTAACATAAGCATGTATAGGTTTTAACAAACTTCTAATTAAATTGGGTACACACATTAACAGAATAGGAATACAAATACATGACAAAAGCAGACCTACAATTACCAGCCATATCCAGTGAAACCAAGAAAACCAGTTAGGCACCCTAGGCATTTGTGAAAACTTATCAATAATATGATGGATATTATCTAACTGAATTTGAATAGTTTGAGAAAAATCAGACAAATTAAAACAACACATTCCTGGGAACTGTTCACATCCCATATGTTCTTTTAACAGTCTATAGTCTCACGATTTTGGAGCACTGCTACTTGCACTTCTCCTAATTCTTGGTTGAGTTCCGACAGTGTAGATCCAGTCAAATTTGTTGTTTTACTGTATGCACAGGCCAGCTTAGATATCTCCTTCCTCATTCCAATTTCAAGTCCAGGAACTAGGGTGATGAATGCAGCTACAACTGCAACAGCGCCAGGATCTTTGTTGAAGTTTTTGATGATCATCTTCTGGAATGACTCTTCCAGACGATGTTGATGTTGGAAGTTCTTCTTCACATCGTATCTTAATTCATTTCCTGGGTAGCCAAGTTAGGCTTTGATCCTCTGTATAAACACAAACAAACCGTTTGCCCACACTTTGATGTGACCTTTATACCATTGTGAAGAACCTATTGGAGACCACCACACAGGAACTGCTTTTTTTTTAAGAGAAATAAATATTATCAGAAAAATGTACTTCCATAGCTGATCATCTGACACCCTTTAAAAGATCAAAATTAAGGATATGTAAAGCATGCATTAATTGTTGATTTGCAGTTAATTTTATCCTATCAGGGAGTAATCCCCCCCTTTTTTGTTATCATTAATCTACAATTACATGAAGAACATTATGTTTACTAGGCTCTCCCATACACCAAGACCCCCCCACAAACCCCATTACAGTCACTGTCCATCAGCATAGCAACATGTTGTAGAATCACTACTTGTCTTCTCTGTGTTGCACAGCTCTCCCCTTTCCCCCAACCCCCACATTATACATGCTAATCATAATACCCTCTTTCTTCTTCCCCACCCTTATCCCTCCCTACCCTCCCATTCTCCCCAGTCTCTTTCCTTTTGGTAGCTGTTAGTCCCTTCTTGGGTTCTGTGATTCTGCTGCTGTTTTGTTCCTTCAGTTTTTCCTTTGTTCTTATACTCCACAGATGAGTGAAATCATTTGGTATTTGTCTTTCTCCACTTGGCTTATTTCACTGAGCATAATACCCTCTAGCTCCATCCATGTTGTTGCAAATGGTAGGATTTGTTTTCTTCTTATGGCTGAATAATATTCCATTGTGCATATGTGCCACATCTTCTTTATCCATTCATCTACTGATGGACATTTAGGTTGCTTCCATTTCTTGGCTATTGTAAATAGTGCTGCGATAAACATAGGGGTGCATATGTCTTTTTCAAACTGGGCTGCTGCATTCTTAGGGTAAATTCCTTGAAGTGGAATTCCTGGGTCAAATGGTAAGCCTATTTTGAGCATTTTGAGGAACCTCCATATTGCTTTCCACAATGGTTGAACTAATTTACATTCCCACCAGCAGTGTAGGAGGGTTCCCCTTTTCCCACAACTTCGCCATCATTTGTTATTGTTTGTCTTTTGGATGGTAGCCATCTTACTGGTGTGAGGTGATATCTCACTGTGGTTTTAATTAGCATTTCTCTGATAACTAGTGATGTGGAGCATCTTTTCATGTGTCTGTTGGCCATCTCAATTTTCTTTTTTGGAGAACTGTCTGTTCATTTCCTCTGCCCATTTTTTAGTTGAATTACTTGCTTTTTGTTTGTTGAGGTACATGAACTCTTTATATATTTTGGATGTTCCGCCTTTATCAGATCTGTCATTTATGAATATATTCTCCCATACTGTAGGGTACCTTTTTGTTCTATTGATGGTGTCCTTTGCTTTACAGAAGCTTTTCAGCTTGATATAGTCCCATTTGTTCATTTTTGCTTTTGTTTCCCTTACCCGGGGAGATATGTTCATGAAGAAGTCGCTAATGTTTATGTCCAAGAGATTTTTTCCTATGTTTTTTTCTAAGAGTTTTATGGCTTCATGAGTTACATTCAGGTCTTCGATCCATTTTGAATTTGCTTTTGTGTATGGGGTTAGACAATGGTCCAGTTTCATTCCCTTACATGTAGCTGTCCAGTTTTGCCAGCACCATCTGTTGAAGAGACTGTCATTTCCCCATTGTATGTCCATTGCTCCTTTATCGAATATTAATTGACCATATATGTTTGGGTTAATGTCTGGAGTCTCCAATCTGTTCCACTGGTCTGTGACTCTGTTCTTGTGCCAGTACCAAATTGTCTTGATTACTATAGCTTTGTAGTAGAGCTTGAAGTTGGGGAGTCACAGCACCCCCACTTTATTCTTCTTTCTCAGAATTGCTTTGGCTATTCAGGGTCTTTGGTGGTTCCATATGAATTTTTGAACTATTTGTTCCATTTCGTAGAAGTATGTTGCTGGTAATTTGATAGGGATTGCATCCAATCTGTATATTGCTTTGGGCAGGATGCCCATTTTGCTGATATTAATTCTTCCTAGACAAGAGTGTGGGATGAATTTCCATTTGTTAGTGTCCTCTTTAATTTGTTTTAAGAGTGTCTTATAGTTTTCAGGGTATAGGTGTTTCACTTCTTTGGTTACGTTTATTCCTAGGTATTTTATTCTTTTTGATGTTATTGTGAATGGAATTGTTTTCCTGATTTCTCTTTCTATTGGTTCATTGTTAGTGTATAGGAAAGCCACAGATTTCTGTGTGTTCATTTTGTATCCTGCAACTTTGTTGAATTCCGATATCAGTTCTAGTAGTTTTGGAGTGGAGTCTTTAGGGTTTTTTATGTACAATATCATGTCATCTGCAAATAGTGACAGTTTAACTTCTTCTTTACCAATCTGGATTCCTTGTATTTCTTTGTTTTGTCTAATTGCCGTGGCTAGGACCTCCAGTACTATGTTGAATAACAGTGGGGAGAGTGGACATCCCTGTCTTGTTCCCAATCTCAGAGGAAAAGCTTTCAGCTTCTTGCTGTTCAGTATGATGTTAGCTGTGAGTTTATCATATATGGCCTTTATTATGTTGAGGTACTTGCCCTCTATACCCATTTTGCTGAGAGTTTTTATCATGAATGGATGTTGAATTTTGTCAAATGCTTTTTCAGCATCTATGGAGATGATCATGTGGTTTTTGTCCTTCTTTTTGTTGATGTGGTGGATGATGTTGATGGATTTCTGAATGTTGTACCATCCTTGCATCCCTGGGATGAATCCCACTGGGTCATGGTGCATGGTCCTTTTGATATATTTTTAAATTCGTTTTGCTAATATTTTATTGAGTATTTTTGCATCTACATTCTTCAGGGATATTGGTCTGTAATTTTCTTTTTTGTTGGGGTCTTGGCCTGGTTTTGGTATTAGGGTGATGTTGGCTTCATAGCATGAGTTTGGGAGTATTCCCTCCTCTTCTATTGTTTGGAAAACTTTAAGGAGAATGGGTATTACATCTTCTCTGTATGTCTGATAAAATTCCGAGGTGAAACCATCTGGCCAGGGGGTTTTGTTCTTGGGTGCTATGCCCTGCTTTTTATGGCTACATAGTATTCCATGGTGTGGATGTATTGTAATAAATTGAAATATTTTCCTTGGTAGATATGTAGGTTTTCGACTTCGTTTTTTATTAAGTATTTTCATTTTATTGGAAATAAAGCTGAAATAAACATCTTCATTTTGAGAAGAAGGTAAACCATCTTTGCAAAGGAAAGAAATGTGATAAGCAACAGAGTGGGTGGAAGGGGTGATGAGGGCAAAGAGTGGGGAGATTATTGTGCCCCCCTACCCCTCTTCTGCTCACAGAACTCCATCAAGGAGGTGCAGAAGGTGGATAGGGTGCTTAGTTAAACACAATTACTCACAGTGTGTCTATTATTAAAAGATCAAGTCATTCAGAGACTTCGCTGTAACCAGACCCTCCCTCAATTCCTCAGTGGCAGGCGTGGTCTGGGAAATGAGGGTTATTCACAGATGGTTGGTCTAATGCAGAAGTTACTTGGGTAATGCATCGTGGCAGCATCTACTAGACAGAATACCCAGCTAAGAGCCAGGAAGCCTGAGTCATAGTCTTGCCCCTAACACCAACTCACCAAGGGACTTTGGCCCAATCGTGAAATCTCTCTGGGCTTCGCCTTTCCCAAATGCAAAATTGCGATGTGACCCGATCCCTGCCCTCTTTGCCTAAAGGGGCACCAGAAGTCCAGAACTAGTGTTGCCTGTAAGTAGACGGTGAATTCAGGGAAGAAGACATCATGGCCACCATGCCCAGAAATGAGACAAAGTAGCAGTTCAGGCTGCCAGCCCCAGAGGTAGAAGAAGAGGATGACAGACAGGGTAGGCGTAAACCATGGTGGGGAAGGACACTTGCCTGCAACCTGCTTTGGAGCCAGCTGCAAGCAAGAACCCTTCAGGAGAGCTAAGACATGGAAAACCCCAAGAACTGGGGCACATTGGAGGGAGGGAAGTAATGTGAGGAATTTCGAGGATGAAGTGTGAAAGCAAAGCGGGGTGATGTTGCTGTGTCCCTGGAGTGCTGATGAGAGGCATTGAGAGGAGGGAAAGGGAAGGGGAAGTGAGAGGCAATTCTCCATTTTCCTCAGGGTGGGCGAGACAGGCAGGGGCCGATCTGTTCAGAGGACAAGAGCAACTGCTCAGTCAGAGACAATCTTGTGGGGACCTTGCTTATGAATTTGATTGCAACTGACCCATGAGACCGATAGCAGTAATTCACAACCTGAGGAGCAAGAGATTTGATAGGAGTTTCAGAGGAGCAGGGAAATTCGATTCGTGGTAGAAACCGTATCAGGAGAGAAGGGGCCAGGGTGGGGGTGGGATGAGTCCACTTGGCAGGCCATAGCCGGGGGGATCTGTTCATTCTGTGCGGAAATGAAACCCTGACCGGATTAAGGAGCTATTGTGGATGTATTTGCAGTCATAGGGCAAGAAGCAGACAGCTCTGGGAGCTGGCCTGAGGGTGCTGAGTGACCCAGCAGGCTGGAGGGCCAAGCGGGGGCCCTCCAGCTGGAGTCGGGCAAGCGCTGGGTCTGGGAAGGGGCCCTGCATCTTTGGGATGGACTTCCTCGAACGTACACATGGAACACACTGTGCAAGCTCAGTGGGGTTTAGTCTCTGTTGCTCTGGGGGGCACTTCATTGCTGCAAAACTAAGTCGGCAAAAGTTGTCAGTTACAGTTTTGGTTTGGAAATTGTTTTCAGTGCTGGTGTTGGGGACATTCAGAGACAGGACATAGGTGTACAAGAAATCACAGGTGAGACAAGGGGCTTTGGTGACTCGGCTGCGCCATTGCCAAAAGGGCACTGGGCATAAGCTTTCTTTTGGAGGAGAAGCAGGGTCGCTAGGTCAGCCTCACTTGCTAGAGGGAAAAGAGAAAAGGAAGAGCGGAGCCTCTCCTAGGAGGGGAGATGCACAGAGAGGAGGCCGCACTTCCCCTTTCAGCGAGAGCGCAGAACGCAACCAGCAAAGGCGCTCGGGAGGACAGAGGGCCCCTGGAAACGGTGGCCTGAGCCAAACACAGTGGACAAGAAGACAGGAGCCCTGCCCCCTCAAGAAGAGGCTGCTTTTGGGGAATCCGCAGGGCAGGAAAGGATAAGATGGAGGGGCTGGCAGAGGCAGGGAGGTGGGCTTCCAAGGTCCACTGAAGGGAAAGAGCTAAGAGACTGAGCTCAGCAGAGCCGGCCTGCATGGGATCCGCCCAGGGAGGTAGGGGGGAGCGAAGAGCTGGAGGGGAGAGTGGGTGGGGGGCAGGGAGTTCAAAGGCACCCCAGAAGGACTCATTACAATGACACAAACACAAATGTCCACTTCATGCTGGGACGTGTAGGACAAGTGGGCTAAGAGTGCAGAAGGCCAGAGAGGTAGCCTCTGGGGCCCTGGGAGAAGAGAAAGGGGATGTCGCTTCAGTACAAGGACAAGGCAGAATGCAAAGCGGGCAGTGTATTGTGGGGAAGGCCAAGGGGGCTGGGGGCTCTTGGCAAGCGCCAGCGGGGAGGGGAGCCAGAGGCAAGGCTGGGGGTTTTTCACGCAGTTTGCATTTTCTAGGACCTGTGAGGTGTGGGTTTTAAGATGTATGTATGTGAAGGTGAATTAGGGAGAGAGAAAGCAGCACTGTGAACGCGAAAAGCAAGATACGTATGAAAGGGAAATGCTATTTAAGCAATCCACACTTTCTCCCAAATAAGGAGAAATACAGGTTGTGAAAGGGGATTTCCTCTGCACCTGCCCTGCGAGGATCGGCTTTCTGAAAGCCACTGGAGAGTGGCTGATGGCAAATTTTGTCATGTGTATTTTCTCACAATAAAAAAAATTCATGTGGACCAATTCGGAGGTTTGTGTATTGAAGCCATTCTTCAAAGAGATGCTGTTACTCAGCAAGCTAGCCGTGGGAGAGGACAATGAGCCAGGACACCTGAGTACAACCAGCCACTGCTTGGCGGTGTAGCCTGGTGGTCAAGCGTGCTCTCTGGAGGCGGGATGCCTGCATTAACCCCAGCTCTGTCACATATTGCCTGTGTGACCTCAGATGGGAGGCTTTCTCCTACGTAAAACTGGCATCATCATCATCAGAGAGGTTGAAATAAGGCTTGCTGTGAGCTGACACAGGAAAAGCACTCAATAAATGGGAGCACTTATCACTGTTCCACAGCCTCTTCCCAATAAGGTGCTTTTAGCTTGGGAACCAATTTACACAAAGCACCATGCGTGCACAATGCTGGGGCCAAAATACATGCTCAGTGAACTTGAATTTTCTTTCAACTTTTTAGTTTATGGATGATGGCCTGCCTATTCATTCTCTCATCAGTCAAGTGAAACACAATATTTTTTCCCCAGTCCTGGTATGGGAATAACGGAATCATTCTATAATAAGCAGGTGGTGATTGGAGGGAAACAAGGCCCTAGTCTCTTGAGATTTAGAGCACATCTTCTCAATGCTCAGCTCTGGGGCCCCCTGCTCCATAATGACCCGGGGCACTGCTTTAATGGGGAGACTCCTGGGTCCCCTCCAGACCTACGGAAGCAGACCTCCTAAGGAGCAGCCCAGGAATCTTCATTAGGAAGCACTGGACATGATTTTTCTATCCATTCAAGCCTGAGAATAGCTGCTTTGGGGCCTGTATTGGTTTGTGCAACTCTGCTTCTCTTGAAAGTGGACTGTCCTATGTTAGGCTTAACCTCAAAGTGGGGCTTGGGATCTTACTAAGCACTGAAACCTAACTGCCAGCTTTCCCCAGGAGCATTGCACCCCCAAGGTGTCTTGATTCTGAGACCCCTTCCCCACTGCTAAGACATCCCACTTCTTCACCTTGCACTTAAAGCCAATGACTAACCTAGACTTCCATCTGCTCTTGCTGTTCTTGGCCACTGGCCATGCATCTTACCTGCCTCACCAGCCACCATCTGCATCTGTAGCTATTAAACCCTAAAGAGGTGCACTGCTCACAAAAGATGGGTCAACTTCTGCTGGTACTCTGTGCTCCAGTGTGACCTAGAAGGTCATCTTTGCTTGGACATTTTGTACATTTTACTATTATTTGTAAATTGTGTGGTACACTAATATAAGTAAAAGTTTACAGAATACACACACACACACACACACACACACACACACTAGCATCATACTATTTTAAGAAAAAAGCATTTCTTAAAAATAAGACCATTGTTAAATGACTCTAGCAAGCAAACTCAGAGTAAATGTTTAAAGATTAGGGTTTATTTGTTTAGGCACACCTTTCCTGGTTATCTCTATTTTAAAACTAATTTTCTCATTCACAAAGTCAAACTCTAGTCTTGAACCTTGTTCTGTTTAATGGATACAGATTCTACAGAAGCAAGCAGAGAATACGTCAGCAATACCCACACACCTCCCCACAGCCTCCCACCAAGGCTCTCCTCATGTGTTTAGAGATGATCAATGAAAAATTATGTTCCTTTGGTTGAAAATCAACCAAAGTAGAAACTATTATGAAAATTAGAAACATCCACATAAAGCCAGGCATAGGATAATATGGGAACTAGGGTCTGAGCCCAAGATGCAGGAAGACAATAGTCCCATACTGTCACATCCTCAGATTCCCTATGGACTTAGTGCCTCGGCATTTTTCGCTAAGGAGCTAGTATGTGTACTATTCCTCTTCTGAGGACATGTTCACTCCTGATTTATCAGAAGAAAGTATTTTGCTTTTAATACTTTAAAGGTTTTTGTTTCAAAAGCTATTCCGCTGCATTAGACAGTTAACAAAATTTTGATCATTCTAAAATACATACATACTCATTTTCATATGAAAATCTTCAAACATGCATAAACACAGAGAATAATATAATGTATCCCCATGTGCTCATCACTCAGCTTCAACACTTAACATGATTTTGCCATTTTTATCTCAACTTACAGTTTTAATATAATAAAGGAGCTGATCTTTTAAAGGAATGCCTTACTCCAGCTTTTTATAAGTGAAAGAATTTTTATTCTTCATCCCTACTCCCTATCTGTCCAACTTCCATTCATCCTCAAAGTGCAGTTCCACTGACACCTCCTCCAGAAAGTCCTCCCTGAGAGTTTTTCCCATCAACAACTGTAAACAGTTTACATCCTCTCAATTTTCCTAACCTTTTATACTTCTCATTTGTCTATTTGTGTTTTCCAGTGATGTGTGTTCATGTCTCAGTCCTTCTGTTAAGCTATCTTGCTTCCTTCTGTATCTACCAGAACCCAGCCTAAGAAATTATATCTTTGCCGGTATGTTGAAGCCCACAGTGAGTGTACAAGTTTCCTTAGGGTGCTGTGACAAAGTACCACAAACTGGATGGGTTAGATTGCAGATTCTGGAGGCTAGAAGTCTACAGTCCAGATGTTGACAGGGTTGGTTCCTTCTGATGCTCTGAGGGAGAGTCAGTTCCCCACCTCTCTCCTAGCTTCTGGTAACATCAGGCATGCTGTGGCTTACAGATGACCATCTTCTTCCTGTGTGCCCACATTGTCTTCCCTCTACAGTTGTCTGTGCCTAAACTTCCCCTTTTTATGAGGACACAAGTCATATTAGATTAGGGTCCAATCTAATGACCTCATTTGAACTCGACTGTCTTCCTAAAGACCATATTTCCAACAAAGGCTACATCAGGACTTCAACACGTCTTCTTTGGGGACACAATTCAACTCATGACAGTGGGCATCCATAGTTGTGAGATGACTTCATGGATGCAAAAATTTATGTTTTTGGAGTAAAAGGTCACCTCCTAAAGTAGTTGGTAGTGAGAACTCCAAATCACCTTCTCTAAAACCGCTCATGCAATTTCCTTAGAACAGCACACCCTCGTGTGCTTTCTTTCTAGAAAAGGGGGTTAAATTACAGTAACATGATGACACATTTTTTCTCTCTCTTACTTTCTAATTTTGCAATCCTCTAAGCAGACCTTTCTAGAGAGACTGTATAAAGCATAGCCTTTTTATTTGTGCCTAGAAGAAATAAGATAACTGGTTAGTGACGGAAAGATTTCACTTTATCCAATAAAGAAAAAAACGTTTCCCATTTTGTTTTTGGGCGACCAATATTCACTGCCTCAGCT
The DNA here is from genome assembly GCF_030020395.1 of Manis pentadactyla. NCBI lineage: Eukaryota > Metazoa > Chordata > Mammalia > Pholidota > Manidae > Manis > Manis pentadactyla. The sequence continues at coordinate 144,074,245 of NC_080038.1, forward strand.
ACTTAACCTGTATTTATTGACAACCTACTATATGCCAGGTTCTAAGTCGGCACTGCAAGCACAGCACACACAAACGCAACTGCTGTTCTCACAGGGCTGACTTACAACAGGAGACACAATTACTCCAGCCCAATCTCGCCATCAAACGCTGCTTCCTTCTCTAGGGTTCCGCTTTCCTGGTCTGGCCAGACTGCACAGCACAGTCTTCTGACTTCCATGGCTTCTGGTTAATGATTTATCTTCTTCCCTCTCTAAAAAATGGCTTTCAGAGCACTCCTTTGTTTGTGGGTCCAGCCATTCCCTCAGCCCTCCCCCCAAGGCTTGGCCAGGACAGTCATCATGCTTATTGCTGCCTTTTAAACCCAACTTAGATTTTCCCTTCACAGTCGCCTTTGAATTGTTTCCAAACTGTTCACGTGCTCACTAGACTAGTGATTGTCCACATTTAGTGGGCAATGAACAGGTTTAGTGGCTGGTCCATTAATCCAGGCAACATATGGTAGTAGCATGGACTTAAATGTTGGTAGTAGAAATTTGGACAAGAAGGTGGTTTAGAGGAGCAGTTCATCAACTTTAATATGTAAAAGAATCACCCAAGATGTGGGTTTGAGTGCATATTTCCAGGTTTCACTCTGAGCAGTTTTGATTCAGTAGGAAGACCACAGTAGCCCCAGTTCATGCTGAACTACAGCACAGGGTGCTTGCATGAGGGGCACGCATGTTAGGGCCAGAGAAGTCAAGGCCACGTCCCTGGGAGCCTTCAGTGCCAGGCTCAGAAATCTGTACCCTGGACTTCCCGATCCACGTGACTGGTGGGAAGCTATGGGAGGCTGTGTGGTTCCGGGAGAGGCCCCCTCACAGCCTGGGTCTGGTGGGAGCATTTACCTTGCCAATGTGGGGAGGAGGAGCCGGCATGGCATCAGGGATCCCAGCCAGGGCACCGGCACAAGAGTCCCCTGGAGGGCGGGGTGATGAGTGAACGCCTGGGCCGGGACACTCTCCTTCCAAATGCATCCCTGCTGGATGCGCATGGAAAGGAGAGAGTTGCTTCCCAAAGCCTGGGGCCAAGAAGGAGGGGAAGGAACTGCTCTTTTCCCGAGGGCTTGTGGAATTTTGCTGATGATTTATTGAAATTCTTCCCAAAGCTGGAATTACCCAAATAACTCACTGAAGCCATTCCGAAGGGATCTGATATTGCAGTTTGCTTTAAGAAGTCAACTCTGCAGAGATGGGTGCAGATGTAATTTGTTGTAGTTGGAAAGACAGAGATTTTCCAAAATTTTATCCTTGGAGGCAGAATATGTTAGTGCTGAGTAGGACCTTAAAACTCACTTGGATCTCACTAATTAACAGGGAAATGCAAATTAAAACCACAAAGATATATCACCTTACACCAGTTAGGATGGCCAACATAGGAAAGACTAGGAACAACAAATGCTGGTGTAGATGTGGAGAAAGGAGAATCCTCCCACACTGCTGGTGGGAATATAAAATAGTTCAACCATTGTGGAAAGCAGTATGGAGGTTCCTCAAAACGCTCAAAGTAGAAATACCATATGACCCAGGAACTATACATTTAGGAATTTACCCTAAGATTGTAAGGTCCCTGTTTCAAAAAGACATATGCACCCCTATGTTCATTGCAGCACTATTTACAATAGCCATGAAATGGAAGCAACCCAAGTGTCCATCAGTAGATGAATGGATAAAGGAGATGTGGTACATATACACAATGGAATATTATTCAGCCATAAGAAGAAAACTAATCCTACCATTTGCAACAACATGGATGGAGCTACAGGGTATTATGCTCAGTGAATTAAGCCTGGCAGGGAAAGACACGTACCAAATAATTTCACTCATCTGTGGAGCATAAGAACAAAGCAAAAACTGAAGGAACAAAACAGCAGCAGACTCACAGAACCCAAGAATGGACTAACACTTGCCAGAGTGAAAGGGACTGGGGAGGGTGTGTGAGAAGGGAGGGAGAAGGGGAATAAAGGACATTATGATTAGCACACACAATGTAGGGGGGGGCGAAGTTGCAGGATGAAAAATTAATGCACAGAAATCTGTTGCATTCCTGTATGTTAAGAACGAATTAGCAGAAAGAGAAATCAGGAAAATAACTCAATTTACAATTGCATCGAAAAGAATAAGATACCTACAAATAAACCTATCCAAGGAGGTGAAAGACCTTTACTCTGAAACTCATGAGAGAAATTAGAGAAGGCACCAAGAAATGGAAATACATCCCATGCTCACAGATAGGAAGAATGAATATTGTCAAAATGGCCATCCTGCCTAAAGCAATCTACAGATTCAACACAATCCCTATCAAAATACCAATAGCACTCTTCAACGAACTAGAGAAAATCATTCTAAAATTCATATGGAACCACAAAAGACCCCGAATAGCCAAAGAAATCCTGAGAAGGAAGAATAAAGCAGAGGGGATCTCAGCTTCCCAATTTCAAGCTCTACTACAAAGCCACAGTAATGAAGACAATTTTGTACTGGCACAAGAACAGAACCACAGATCAATGGAAGAGAATAGAGAGTCGAGATATTAACCCAAGCATATATGGTCAATTAATATAAAAAAGGAGCCATGGATATACAATGGGGAAATGACAGCCTCTTCAACAGCTGGTGTTGGCAAAACTGGACAGCTACATTCAAGAGAATGAAACTGGATCATTGTCTAATCCCATACACAGAAGTAAGCTTGAAATGGATCCAAGACCTGAAACCATAGAACTATTAGAAGAAATCATAGGCAAAAATCTCTTGGAATATAAACATGAGAAACTTTTTCTTGAACATGTCTCCTCGGGCAAGGGAAACAAAACAAAAAATGAACACGTGGGACTACACAGAACTAAAAAGCTTCTGTACAGCAAAGGACACCACTAGCAGAACCAAAAGGCACCCTACAGTATGGGAGAATATGTTTGTAAACGATTTAGCTGATAAGGGGTTAACATCCAAAATATATAAAGAACACACATGCCTCAACACCCAAAATACAAATGACCTGATTTAAAAATGCGCATAATACCCAAACAGACACTTCTCCAAAGAAGAAATGGGGATGGCCAATAGGCACTGGAAAAGATGCTCCACATCATGCTCCTGCTGATGCTAATCACCAGGGAAATGCCAATTAAAATCACAATGAGATATCACCTCACACCTGTTAGGATGGGCACTCTCCAAAAGACAAGAAAAAACAAATGGTGGTGAGGATGCGGAGAAAGGGAATGCTCCTTGTACTGTTGGTGGCAAAGTAAATTGGTTCGACTGTTGTGGAAAGCAGTATGGAGGTTCCTCTAAAAACTAAAAATAGAAATACCATTTGACCCAAGAATTATACTCCTAGGAGTTTACCCAAAGAAAACAAGATCCCTGACTTGAAAAGACATATGCACCTATATGTTTATTGCTGCACTATTGGCAATAGCCAAGATATGGAAGCAACAACCTAATTGTCCAGGAACAGATGAATGGATAAGGAAGAAGTGGTACACATACACAATGGAATATTATTCATCCATGAAAAGAAATCCTGCCATTTGCAGCAACATGGATGGATCTAGTGGGTATCCTGTTCAGTGAGAAAAGCCAGGCAGAGAAAAACAAATAGCAAATGGCTTCACTCATTTGTGGAGTATGAAAACAAAGCGAAACAGAAGGAACAAAGTATCAGTAGACTCACAGACACTTAGAAGGGACTAGTGGTTACCAAAGGGGAGAGGTTGGGGAGGGTGAGTGGGGAGGGAGAAGGGCATTAAGGGGCACTACAGTTCCCAGTCACAATGTAGGTAGGTCACGGGGATGGCAGTACAGCACGGACAACGCAATTAGTGACTCTGTATCATCTTGCTAGGTGATAGACAGTGACCGCAATGGAAGGGGTGAGGACTTGATAATATGGGTGAATGTTGATCCACTGTGCTGTGTATGTGAAACCACCATAAGATTGTATATCAATGATACTTTAATAAAAAAGGAAAGAAAAAAAGACAAGTGAAAATAAAAAGGCAAAGGAGAATGCTGTCATAAAGACTGATATCTGGAATATATGAAACGCTTCCACAAAGCTGTGAGGAAGTTCGCCCTGCCCAACTGCAAAGTGGTCATGACACCCACATAGGTACGTCATGCAGAGGGACACTGCAATGGCCGATCAGTGTAAGAAGGAGCTCAATCCCATTAGCCTTTGGAGAAATGCAAAATAGGACCCTCCACCCACCCCCGTGTGATTTTACACCCACTAAAATGGCAATGTTAAGAAATCTGATTATCCCAACTCCTGGTGAGTGTGTGGAACAATCAGAGCGCAAGCTGCTGGTGGAGTCTTAAGCTGGAAACCACATGGCTGAACCCAATACTCACCTAGCCTGTGACCTAGCAATAGAGGCCTAAAGTCCTTTAAGCTCCTTAAAACTCCTTGACTACTTTAGACGCTGCAAAGCATATATGCACGTGTGCCAGACATTAGCATATTTGTAGCATCCCTTCTTTGGTCAAGGCCCCTGAAGAGGGAGGTGTCCAGATGTCCACAGACAAGAAAATGGGGGAGTGAATGGAGGAGTGGTTCCACAGTGGCACGTGCTACAGCAGGGACGGCAGAAGCACTGTGGCTACGTGGAATCATGAAGGTCCTGCTAGCGACACAATGTTGACTGGAAAAAGGAAGTGGCAGAGAACTGCACAGAATGTGACCCAGTTTACTGTAATGCCAGGCGAGACAGCAGTAGGCATCCCTGTTAACTGATGCACACATGGGCCTCTGGAAACACGTGGAAAACGGAGGGAGGTGGTTTACAGAGGACACTCAGGGGATGGCTGTTCCTCTGCGAGGGGCAGGGGCAGGCGGGAAGGACCCCAGGAGGGGACTGACTGCAGTTGGTAGACCCTCCTTCATCGGGAAGGTGGCGGCTGAAGCGCCTGTTCTACACTCTCGATTCCTTCTGTGATTTTCCAGAAAGACAACCTGTGAGATGTCTCTGAACAGAGGAAACGGAAATGACCTGTCCCCGGCTCCCAGTCTCCTCCCTGGCGGACTAGTCACTCCAGGGGCGTGGCCTAACCGAGGCCCCGCCTCCCGCATGCGCACTGTGCCGGCCAATCGCCGGTGTTCCTTCGCAGTTGAGCGGCTGGCTCCTGGCTGAACGAAGGCCACCGGGGGAATGGCGCTGAGGTAGCAGTTGGGCGGGAGGGATGGAGAGAAGGTCGGAGAGACAGAGGGCCGGGGATCGGGGTGCGAGGGAGCCTGGGGGTGAGGCGGGGGTGGCAGGGGCAGACAGAGGGATCCTTGGCGCAGCCAGATGGCGTGGGGGTTAATGGGCAGCGCTGCGTGTCCATGGCTGGCGGGGGTGGGGGTCCTTAGGTGTGAGTGGGCCAGGGAAGGGGCCAGGGCGGGCGGGGCAGACACTGGGGGCCCCTCGGCGGGGCCAGGGGGCGGTGGGGGCGGCGGCGCTGCTCAGGAAAGGTGTGCGAGGGTTCGGGATTCATGAGATATGAGCCGGGTGGGGTGGGAACGGGGCGCCTGAGTCGTGAGCGGGCTGAAGACGGTCTCCTGAGGCGTGAGCTGTCCATGGTGGGGGCAGGGTTCCTGAGACGTGAGCGGGCCGGGGGCGGTGCTTCTGATGCGTGAGCGGGCGTGTTGATGGGGGCGGACCTCCTTAGGCGTGAGCGGTGGGGGGACGGGACGCTGCAAGGCGATGGAGTTTCTGAGGTGTGAGTGGGCCAGTTGTGGGGGGCTCCTGAGCAGTCAGCAGGCCGCGGCGGGGGCGGAGCTCCTGAGGTGAGCGGACCACAGTGGGGGCAGGGTTCCTGAGACGTGTGTGGGCCAGGGGCGGGTCTTCTGTTGCTTGAGCAGGCTAGGGTTGACGGGGGCGGGGCTCCTGAGGCGTTAGCCGGCTGCGGCAGTGGCGTGCCTCCTGAGGCGTGAGCCGTGCGGGACGGGGCTCCTGAGGCGTGAGAGGCGAGGTGATGGGGCTCCTGAGGAGTCAGTAGGCTGGGGGTGGTGGGCTCCTGAAGGGTCCGCAGCCTGCGGCGGGTGCGGGGCTCCTGATGCATGAGCGGGCTGCGGCGGGGACAGGGCTCCTGAGGCGTGAGTGGGCCAGGGGGGGTACTCCTGAGGGGTGAGCATCCCGCGAAGGAGGCAGGGCTCCTGAGGCGTGAGCGGGCCGGTGGCGGGGACTCCTGAAGCGTGAGTGGGCTTTGGTGGGGGCAGGATTCCTGAGGCTAGAGCGGGCGGAGGCAGGAGCGGGGCTCCTGAGGCGTGAGCGGGCCGGGGTTGGTGGGGGAGGGGCTCCTGTTGTGTGAGGGGGCTGGGATTGTCTGGGGAGGGGCTCCTGATGAGTGAGCGTTAGGGGTTGGTGGGGGCGGGGCTCCTGAGGCGTGAGCGGGCTGCGGGGGTGGGGCTCCTGAGACTCCTCTGAGGGGTGAGCCTTGCGGGATGGCGCTCCTGAGGCATGAAACCGCCGATGGGGACGGGGCTCCTAAAACATGCGTGGTCCGGGGGCGTGGCTTCTGAGTCGTGAGCTGGGTGGGGGTGGGGCTCCTGAGGGGTGAGTGGGCCGGGGTCGGTGGAGGCGGGGCTCCTGTGGCGTGAGTGGGCTGCATCGGTGTAGGGGCTCCTGAGGAATGAGGGCAGGGCAGGGGCGGGGCTGAGGCGTGAGGGGGCGGGGCTCCTTAGGGGTGGGCGTGCTCTGGAGTGGCGCATGTCCCCTGAGGCGGGAGTGTGCAGGGGTTGGCGGGGGCAGGATTCCTGAGGCTAGATCGGGGGCTGCGGGGGCGGGGCTCCTGAGGCATGAGCTGGCCGCGGTGGGGGCAGGGCTTCTGCGGCGGGAGCGGAAAGGTGGAGCGTTCCTGGGTTGGTGGGGGCAGGGTTCCTGAGGCTAGAGCAGGCTGCGGCAGGGATGGGGCTCCTGAGGCATGAGCGGGGTGCGGTGGGACATGGGCTCCTGAGGCGTGAGCGGGCTGTGGAGGGGGTGTGGCTCCTGAGGAGTGAGAGGCCAGGGTTGGTGGGGGCAGGATTACTGAGGCTTGAGCGGGCTCCAGTGGGCGGGCCTCGTGATGTGTGAATGGTGCGCCGAAGGGGCTCCTGAGGCGTGAGTGGGCCAAGGGGGGGGTTACTCCGGAGGGGGTTGCAGGCCGTGGTGTGGGCAGGGCTCCTGAGGCGTGAGCGGACCGTGGGCGGGGGCTCCTGTGGTGTGTGGTCGCTGCGGCGGGGGCAGGCCTCCTGAGGAACGAGCCGTGGTGGGGGCAGGATTCCTGATGTGTGAGTGGGCCGGGGTTGGTGGGGCGGGGCTCCTGATGCGTGAGCAGCCGGGTTGGTGGGGGCGGGGTTCCTGAGGCATGAGCGGACTGTGCTGGGGGCAGGGCACCTGAGACTCCTTTGAGGCGTGAGCCTTGCGGGAAGGGGCGGGGTGGAGACAGGGATCCAGAGGCATGAGCCGGCCTTATTGGGGGGCGGGGCTACTGAGTGAGCGGGCTCCAGTGGGGGCAGGGCTCCTGAGACGTGAGCAGCGAGGTGGTGTGGTTCCTGTGGCATGAGTGGGGGGGGGGGGCGGGGCTCCTGAGGCCTGGTTTGGTGGGGGCGGGGTTACTGAGGCGTGAGCGGGTGGGGGAGGGTTTCCTGAGGAATGTGCGGGCCGGGGGCATGGCTTCTGAGGCATGAGCTGGGTGGGGGCGGGGCTGCTGAGCGGTGAGTGTGCCGGGATCAGCGGAGGCGGAACTCCTGAGGCGTGAGCGGGTGGGGGCGGCGGGTGGACACCGGGGGCTCCTCATTGGGCTTCCGGGCCCTGAGGCGCTGTCCCTACAGTGTCCTCAGACCCCGCGGGATAGGGGGAGGCCCCTGAAGTCAGGGTGGGGGCTGGGGGGAGGGGCCGCCGGCACCATCTGCTTTGTCCGCTCCTGGTCCAAGAGGAGCCATGAGGACACGCAGTCTGATCTGCGCCCGGGCCGATGCCCGGCATCGCGCACTGACAGTGTCCCCGTTCCTTTAACGTGTGCTTGCTTGGTCCCACAAGGTGCAGGACAGTTGTGTCCACCGCGGAAGACACCTCCGGATGATGCCGGCTGGGAGGAAGCACCTGGAGAAAGCTGAGAAGGCCTCGAGGGAGGCTGAGGACATGGCAGCCTGTGACCCTGGCATACAAGAGTGGAGAGAGCTCATGGGGCTAGAGGAGGGCCCCGAAGGTACCGTCTGTCTGACCCCTTTGCCGGTACAGCACGCAGCGCAGGGACGGTGCCGCTGGGGGCACTGCTTCTGAGTCCTACACATTGTAAACAGCAAAATCCATGTGTGTGGGAAGCAGTTTCGTGTACTGGAGGTCGCCCACCTGATCCTCCTGTCCCAGACCAGGATCACAGAAGCTGTACAGAAGCTTCTTGATCACAAGAGCTGATTACAGAAGCAGCTCTGCTGCCCAGGGGGTTAGAGTGCCTAGAGTTCTGCGGGATTCCCAGCTGCTGGGCTAAGTGTCCCGGGATGCTTCCATCCAGCTTTGGGGTCCCTGTCCCTTTAAGACTTTCAAAAAGCACTCGCTTTTCTTTGTCCCTGGGGTGCTGGCTGCGGGGACCCGCTCACAAGTCTTGCTGTCCTGTTTCCCTAGTTTTCAGGACCCCACGCACACACTGTGTCTGCGCTCTGGTGCGGATGGCTAAGGCTGGCTATGTAGCAGTCCTGGTCTCCCTCTCTCTTCCCGCTCCAACTCCTCTCCTCCCACCGGGAGCTGGGGTGAGGTGCGCTCGGGTCCCGCCGGGCCGCGGCTTGTATCTTACCCCCTTCGCTAGGCGCTGGGTTCTCACAGGTGTGGATGTAGTCTGGCTGTTGTGCTCTGTCTTCTGGTCTCTCTTTTAGGGAGAGTTGTATTTGTTGTATTTTCAAAAATATGTGTGGTTTTGGGAGGAGATTTCCTCTGCCCTACTCTTGCCGCCATCTTAGCTCCTCCCTCTAAGTAACTTTAAATAAAACTTTTACTCTGCTTCATTACTATTTCTCTGCCCTTCAATTCTTTGTTGCAGCAGGGACATGAACCGAGGAAAATACACAACGCTCCCCCGTAACAGATATTCTCCATCAGATTATAGAAAGACTTTTTTGTAGATAGACTATCAGATTAGGAGAGTCCCCCTCTGTTCATAGTTTGCCATTTTTTAAAATGCTGAATATTTTATCAAGTGCTTCATCGACATCTATTGAAATTATAATATAGGTTTTGTCCTCTAATCAGTTAATTTGGCCAGTGACATTTGTAGATTTTGCAGTCCTATGTAGGGCAAGCCAAACTTTGCTGTAAACCTAAAATGGCTCTAAAAAACGTCTATAAAAAAACCCCACCAGGGAGCCTAGTAAACATAAAGTTCTTCATGTAATTGTAGATTAATGATAACAACGAGAACAAAAATCCCCACCAAATTGCAGAAGCATCTATACAATACAGTATAATTTATGTAAAGTTTAAAAACTTACAGGAGTATTTACATATTTATGGAAATGAGTAGGAAAAACACAAGAACATGAAAAAGATGAAACATGCTATCATACGGTATAAAATCAGAACTCTTTATGAAACGTAGTCGGTGTTTCTTGAAGTAGATTTAAAATAATTAAAAGGGTTGTTGCATTTGGATCTATAAACCCAAATGGGCCAGCAGTATTTTTACGTATGTCTATTTACAAGTTGTTTTCTTCCTCTCAAGTGACTTCTTTCCCCTTCCGGTCATTTTTTAAAAACCTTTCATTTTTAAGTCACCATAGACTCATGCATAGTTGCAGCGCTGATCACCTTTGAAGCTTCTCTTCTTGCTGGCTCAGTTTTGTGATTCCATCTTTTCTTTACACATTTCTATTTCCCATGTTCTGTCTGACCGCCAATTTTAGAAGTCCCCAAGGGTTTCAGCCTGTTCTTATTTCTGCCGACAGAGGCACAGTGCTTCATTTCCTTGTATACTTTAGTGAAGATTATGAGGTGTTTTTTTTGATTGATCTTAATCTATGGACAACCTGGAGGCCTAAACTGAGCTCACTTTTCTCTAGAGGTTTGCTTTTGCCTCTGCGGGATGTGCCACCACCCTGGATCCGTCTTTGTTCCCAGCCGGGTCCCAAGCTCAATGTAGCGATCTCTGCCCCACCTCCCATCACGGTAAGTGTTGCTCATGGTGGCTCACTGGGCCCTTCAGAGACCTTTCTCTTGGGAACTGGCCTGAGGAGGATCAAATTGCTGCTAGCTTCCCCTACCTTGCTAGCTTTGAATTCTGAAGAAAGTCCATTAGCTTTGCTCTGCCTCCTCTGCGAGGTTGGTAGGGGATTACAGACGATGACTTAAGTCTGACATGACTGGTGCACGTTGAGTTTTATGGCTGTCTGCTCAAGTGTTCTTGATTTTTGCCCAGGACTCTATAAACGCCCAGTCTCCCTGTCCAACAGGTCACCTCCCATCCCCACCTCTACAGAGAGGCCAGAGGTAAAACAGTACAACACAGATACTTTATTGTTTACAAAACATGAAAACCTAGGCTCCATGGTACTTGAGTGATGCTAGGGGGTGGGAAGGACAAGAGAAGTCAGTGAGCCCTGGCTACAGGCTGTTTGACTGGGCTCCACTTCTGGCAAATGGCTGCTCTTCTGCCTGCAGCCTGAGGCTGGGCCCTGCCCAAGAGTCCCACACCTGTGGGAAGCATGGGCAGAAGGAAGACGTGGCTAGTGGCCATCCCTGATCAGGGTGGGTGGTCGGAGGCCTGGGCCCACCCCTTCATGGGCCCCTCCCTGAAGGTCTGTCCTGGCCACCCCACCTCCTTCAACTACTCTGCCTCCTGACCCCAGCCCTGGAGGGAAAGCGTGGAAGCAAGCAGGAAGGAGGCTCCAGCCTAAATTTCTTCCTCCTTTCATGGCCAAGTGGGAGGAGTAGCTGAGAGCCTTCCTTCACGTGAAGAACGAGAGGAGCTGGAATGCTCACCATCTAGGGGAGGGTATCCGTTAAGGGTTATGAACAAATCTGTCTACAAAACCAGAGCTGAGCTCAAAGCACGAGTCCATCCCCCAGCCCCATCTCTGTGCCAGGCAAGAACCCAAGGATGGTGCTGAGAGCCCAGCAGTTGGGGCTTGGGTCCCAGGACAGCCTCTTTCCCGGGCCTCAGGGGCTGGCTGCCCTCTCCTGAAAGGAAGCAAGGACAGGGTCTGGGCAGGGTGGTGCCTATCTCCGAGGCTGCAGGTGGCTGTGGAGCTGCTCAGCCTGGGTCTTCAGGCGCTGGGATTCCTCCTGAGTGAATTCAGCCAGGACTTTGCGCATCTCCACCTGAGGGGAAGGACTGGGGCTGGCGTGCAGCCGTGGGGAGCTGGGCCCAGGGGCCCTGGGAGAAAAGGGAACTTGTAGGAGGGGTGGGGCATGACTCACAGCTGCCTTGTTCTCTGCCCGGAGCTGCTCATGCGTGGGCAGGGCACTGAAGGGCTTCCCAATCAGCACGGTGATTTTCTGTGGGGAGTGCAGCCAGAGGCAGGTTACACAAACGGGGAGTGCCCACAGTCCCAGCCCAACCACCCCAGGGAGCCAGAAGCCTGAGTCTTGCCCTAGACTTGTTGCATGCTCCCTCAGAGCCACTCTCTCTCTTTAAAACAAGGCATTCGGGCTCTATCTGCCATTTCAGTCCTGGGGTCCCTGCCCTTGATGTCCCGTTCTGTCCCTGCCCCAGGGCCCAGCTCTTCCTGATTTCCTTTGCTCTCCTTCTATCGGCCTTGGTGCCAGTTAGGCCCTCTCTCTGCTCCAATCAGTCCCCCAGCTGTGGCCTCAAGCTCAGCTCCTCCTGAGTCTGGCCTCAGTAGTGCTGGGCAGGGAACATGGGGTAGATGGCAGACAGACAGGCACAAAGGTCAGCAGCCCCTACCCACCTCTCCAAAACGGGGGAAGTAGGGTGGGCTATAAGGCAGGACATGGTTCATTCCTGCAGCACAGTGGACAGAAGAGAAGACCGAGAAGCATGAGGCAGGGCGTGGAGCAGTGCAGCCTGAGCCCAGGTGGATCCCCTAACCCAGACATCCTCTCCCTGCCACCCAGTGGAACTCCCTGCCAACACCATCTAGAGAAACCCCTCTCCCCGCCCCCATGCCCAGGCCACAGCCTTGGCCTGAGAGGGAGGCTCACCAACATGCCACAGCGGCAGAATGATGGGGTTGAGATGACACTCTGCAATCAGGCGTCCAATTCCTGCCCCACAGAGAGGCAGAAATGTTGGCATGAGCAGAGCTTACGTGCCAGCCTACAGCCAGGCCACCCCTGCCCTTCCCCCACTTAAAACCAGCTCCCTGGGCCGGTCCCTCTGCATGACAATCCCTCATCTCAGCACCAGTCTTCTTCCTGCTGCTACCAACACACCCATGTGCCCCCATCTGCCACAGTCCAACCCAGCCAGAGAAGGCCAGCAGCCCCTACCCCATTTGAAGCGCAGGAACTCAGAACTCATGTTCACTTTCCCTGATGAGGGGGAACACGGCAGAAGCTTGGGAGCTGCCGGAGGGAGGTGGAGGAGGGGACTAGTTCCACCCATATACTTGGTAGGGGTGGGGTGGGTTGTGACCCTGCTGGCCCCACTGACCTTCTGGGAAGATGTGCACCCAGTCTCCATACTTGAGCTTCTCCAAAATGAAATCCATTCCCTCTTGGTAGACACCATCTCCTGCCAAGAAAAGGCCTCTCCCCATCAGTCCCCATTCCCCTGAGCCCCTCCTTCCCCCTCCCTGGGAATGAAGGGCAGATGAAGCAGCAGCTCAGGGACTTCCTCACCCGTCACTTCGCCATCCACAGGGACACCCTCTAATGACTGTCTCTCCTGGGCCTGTTCAGCCCTGGCTGCATTATGGCCCTTAACATCCTTAGTTGACTAACATACTCTAAACCTCTAAGTGCCTGTCACTTACAAGGCCGCATCGTGGTTTGGAACTGTGACTGAAATCCTGAGCTGGCAGCTCCTCTACTACTCTAGGGCCATGCCTGCTGGACCCACCAGTTTCACCCGCTGAGCCACTTCAGCTGCCGCACACCCGCAGTCCACTCCCTCACAGCTGCCCAGACCAACGCATCACCCTCACTGTCTTCCATCCCTAGCCAGGCTCTTGAAACTTTCTCTTTCTCCTTGGGATGCACTGCCCCTTGGGTGGGCTTTCCATATGTAGCCCCTGGCACAGTGGGAGCTGCTGGAGCAAAGCAGTACATTATTTCCAACCTCACTTGGGCCCCAGATTCTGGACAGCACCCTTTCTCGGGGTCTCACCTAGGCCTCTGCCTGAGCTCTACCATCCCCCCTTTGCTGGCCCCTTCCTTTCAGGGTTCCCCCTGAAAACTTGACTCCCCCTTAGTGAGGCCTCTTGGGAAAAGGAGAACACATTATGGGACAGACAGGGCCATTGAGAGTTGGGAAAAACTCAGACTTGCTACGCTGAAAAAAGTGGATTCATGCTGCCCCCCATGCCAGCACCACTCTCCTTGCAGATGCCTTGAGACCATGAGAGTGGAGCCAGGTGTCCTTGTGATCAGCAGCAACAGAGATGCCTTATGTTGCATGCTTGCTTTCAGCTTGGGGTTGCTGTGGAGACAATCTGTGATCACACACAGTAAGAAACTCATCAACCTTTATATAGTGGACAGAGACAGAGACAGCGAAGGGGGGAGGTCAAAGGAGTGGGGTCAAGTAAATACCCTCACCTTATCAAGTAGGGAATGGAGAGCCATCGCAAAGAAGGACGGAGACAGACACTGGGACTATCTTGGCCCAATGCACTAAGAAATGGATTTTTTTTTTCAGCCCAACTTCAGTAACTTCATTTGAACGATTGATATTTTGAGCATTAGTGAGCCAACAGGACATCAAAACAGTAAGTTGTCTTAAGTTAAAGTCACAATTAACAAATGATCCTTAGTCACAAAATTATAAATGCAGTTTGGGGTGGGAATAAGCAGGAGGGGGTTTAATCCAAACTACATCAATTAAATCTTTAAATCGATTTATTAATAGACTGTTGACTACTCTTTTCTTTTCTCTTTGAGCTCCCTTAAATTTTCAGGACGATCACAGTTGGTAATGTACTGAAGTTCTTAAAGCTACACAATAGTCTGGCTAAGTTGCATGTGGTTTCCATGAGGTTGTTTAAAAGGATGACTTTGTTGTAAAGCAGATTCAATTGCCCCACCAGTCGACCCCCTGGAAGCTGTTATTTCCTCCATATCCATCACTAGTGTAGAAGCCTCCATAACCACCTCTACCAAATCCTCTGCTGCTGCTGTGACCACCTCCACCACTGCAGCTGCTGGTTGCATGACTACTACTAAAGCCAGAACTGGTGGAACCACTACTTTGTCGATAGTCTCTGGCACCAAATCCTCCACTGAATCTACTCTTGGAAGGTCCACGACTGCTACCCTTATGGCGGTGTCCATGAGCCATGTTTCCCAACAAGAAGATCCAACAAATCCTTCGTGATATTTCTTCATCAAAGAATGAGACGGCAAGGCCAAGGTTTCCCACACATCCTGTACGACCAATCTGATGTACATATTCTTCAATATCACTTGGCAAATCAAAATTGATTATATGTTTTGAAAGGAAAGGAGCTACACACAGCAGCAATTCACCGGAGAATTCTGCTTTATTAGGGAAAGGTGCTGGGTTATATAGGAAGGGGCATGAGCTGATTGAGGTGTCACTTCTACAGGGCTGGTGGCTATTGGCTAGGTGCTGGGATTAGGGGGGCGAGGGGTGATCGGGCTTCAGGTGGTGCCGGCGGGAACCGAGGACCCGGAAGAGAAGCAGGAATTTCGCCATCTTATGGGTGTTGGCCCTTCATTCCCCCCTTTCTCCTCTATGGGGTTGTGGACGTTGCTTTCTCTCTGACTGCTTCCTGCTGAACGGGGGCGGAGAAGGGAGTGAGGGCTTGAGGACCGGGAGGAAAGGGTTGATAGGACTCCCCACAGTAAGGACGAGTAGATGTGGACTTCTTCAGGTTGGAAATCAATGAAGGTTCCCTGTAACCATAGGTCGAGGACTTGTTGATTCTAATGGTGCCAAGAGGATACGGGTGCCAGAAGCCAGGCGTCTGCGGCCATTGTTTCCAGGAACAGTTTCTAGCGGAGAGAGCGGTCCATCTCAGTGTGTGGTGAGGAGGTTACGTGAGGGTGAGGGATCTTCTGTGGCTAAAAGCTGGTAGTTCCTGAGTAAAAGCTGGTTGAAAGTTTGATTAGAGATTTTACCAACTTGGGATTTGATAAACATTACAAGGCAAGGAGAGACAGGAGAGGAGAATGATTATTATAGGGCCTGTAATGGGCCAGAGCCAGGTAAGGAAGGGGTTTGTTAGTATTGAAGAAAATGGGTTGGAGGAGTAATACTGTGGGTACCAGGAGTTACCCATGTAGTGAATGGCGCAAGACCAGTAGGGACATCCCCCATAGGTGTCTGTCCATCGCCTGCAACAGGCTTGTTTTTGGTCATAGAGGAAGCAGAGGTAGGGAGAATAAAGGTAGCAGCTAGTGAACACTTCAGTGGAGGGAGGAAAGTGGTGGTATAAAGGCTCGGAGCAGCCTTTCAGGGGGCAGTCTGATGTGGCAATGAGGGCAGTAATTTTTGTTTGATGCTGTGTGTAAGTCTGTCTGACTTTGAATCGCCATACAATGGTGGCTGGGGTGGTGGGGAAGACAATAGGAATGAGGAAAAAAAGCGAGAGAGAGCAAGGGAGCAGGAAAGGAGGAAAAAGTCATGATTTGGGTATGGATGGCAAAGGGGGTGAACGGGATTTTGGAGGAAAGAGGACAGTAAGGTCAGGAGTCTGGAGGGAGGGAGAGTCTGTAAACTTTTGTAGGTTAAGAGATCCTTTAGGTGATGTGGGGAGAGAATGGTAAGGGGCGCCCCGAATGTCAGTTTATGAGCTTCCTTCTGCAAGAGCTGTCCAGTGGCTAATGCCCGTAGGCAGGGGGCCCATCCCCGAACTGTGGGGTCTAATTGCTTGGAAAGATAAGCTACTGGGGCAAAGGATGGGCCATAATATTGGCCTAGGACTCCTAGAACTTGACCGGACCTCTCATGAATGTATAATGAGAAGGGCTTCGACAAATCAGGAAGATGGAGAGCTAGGGCTTCCACAAGGGCTTGACGGAGCTTAATGAAGGAGTGTCGGGGTGAGGAGGATAATGGTTCTTCAGGGGGGCGCTTGCTGAGGTTGTATAGGGGTCTTGCCAACAGGGCGAAGTTTGGAATCCACGCTCTAAAATACCCAGCCAGGTCTAGAAAGGAAAGGATTTCTGTCTCGGTTTTGGGAACGGGCATGTCAGAGAGGAGCCGTTTTCTGTAAAAAATCTTGGGAGGAGGGGTCCAGAGGGATAGAAAAAAAAATGCGTCCTTGAGATCTAGCAGTGAGAAGTGGGAGGCTTAGGGATCCGCAATAAAAGGGTGTATGGATTTGGAACTAAGGGATGGATAGGGACGACGGCCATGTTGACGAGGCGAAGGTCTTGGACAAGGCGGAATGATCTGTTGGTTTTTTTAACAGCTAATATGGGGGTATTAAACGGGGAGTGAGTGGGTCTGAGGTAATTTTTGTTTAAAAGATCTTGAATGATGGGTTGGAGGCCTATGAGGGCTGAAGTGGTTAAGGGATATGGGGCCTGGCAGATATACTGAGAGGGGTCACGTAATTTGATAGAGGCAGGAGGACATAGAGCCATGGAGGGACTTGTAATGTCCCAAACTTTGGGATTTACAGGGTGTATGAGGGCGGAACTGTAGCTTTCATTGGGTAGAGGGGGTCGTCGGCTATGAGGGCCATCAGAAAGGGAGTACTGGGGGCTGTGGGAGTGGATGTAGTTATGGAAACATGGAGGAGAGAAAGGATGCCCCATCCTAGTAAAGGGATGGGACAATGGGGCATAACCAGGAAGGAGTGGGAGAAAGGTACGGGATTGTCTTGGATTGTGCATAAAAGGCGGGGGGGATTTAATGGGAAAATCTGTTTACCTCTTATCCCGACTATAGGAGTAATGGCAGGCGTGGTAGGGCCCCGGTATTCTTGCAAGACTGAGAAGTGGCTCCTGTATCTAGGAGGAAGAAGATGGGGCGACCGTCTACTATTAGAGTAACCCTGGGCTCCTGTTTGGTGATGGAAATGGTTGGGCGAGAAGCCCCCGGGCCCTGTCAGTCTTCTTCTGCCAGCCCCACTATGGTGGGCTTAGGATGGGGGTTGTTCGTCCAGCCTCCCCTTCGGGTGGCTGGGCAATCAGACCCCCAGTGGCCCTTTTTGTGGCATCTGGGGCATGGGGTGGTAGGAGATCTGGGTTAGGGGCATGCCCTTGACCAATGTCCTTCTTGACCGCACTTGAAACAAGCTCCTGGGGGGAGCTTGTTTGTAGAAGAGCGCCCAGGTTGTGGTTTTATCAGCTGGGCCAACATTTGGAAATTGGCCTGATCAGCCTTTTGTTTACGGCGTTCTTTCTCCTCCTCCCAGTTATGGAAGACTTTAAAGGCCACTGTTAGGATCTCAGTCTGTGGGGTAGTGGTACCCTGTTCTAACTTTTTGAGTTTAGCTTTAATGTCGGGGTAGCTTTGAGCTAGGAAGTATGTCATAAGGACACGTCTCCCGTCAGGCGTTTCTGGGTCCAGGCTGGTAACTGTAATAGGGCTTGAGTGAGTCTGTCTAAGAACTCAGAGTGAGTTTCCTTTTTCATTTGAATTATGTCTTGGAGCTTTTGAAAATTGACTACTTTATGAGCTGTGTTTTTCAGACCTGCTATTAAGCAGCAGGTGAAGATGTCTCGAGAGCGGAGACCCACGGTGGTGGGGGACTGAAGGGTTCTGGCTCAGTCTGTGGGGGAGAAACAGGTGATGGGGGCAAAGACGGAGGAGGCTCCTGGGACTTAGTTAGAGGGGGGCTGAAAGGCTCAGGCTTGATCTGCATGGGGGTGAGGTGGGGGAGGTGATGGTGGTGGAGGAAGGGGGAGGGGTTGTTGTAGGAGAGGAGGGGGAAGGGAGTGAACGGGAGGCTTCTGCGGGAGAGACGGCTTGCAGGCTAGGAGAACTTGGGGGGACGCGGGGGGAAGAGGCGGAAAGCTTCGATATAGGGAATCTCCATTTTTTCAGGCGCTGGCAGTAGTTAAAGAGATTGCGAGTGATGTTAGGATCAAGAGTTCCCCCTGCGGGCCATTGGTTGTGATTGTCTAGGGGGCATGTCGGCCAATCTTGGGAGCAGTATTTACAGAGAAGTTTTGGTTTTATATCAGGCGTCAGGGAGAGGGTGGCTAGATACTTGAGTAGGCATTCAAGAGGTGAACTTTCAGGGAGGGATGAGGAGGCTCCCATGGCTAAAGGACAGAGAAGGAGACAAACAGGGGAAGACGAACGGAGATCCTTGGACTGGGAGCAGACCGCAAGGAGACAAAGGGCGTCCCCGATGATCCTTGGTGGTCTGCGGAAACTCGTATACGAATCGGAATTTCTTAGGAAGTGTGGGTCCTCACCCAGACTTCTCTAAGAAGGCATGGTGCCAGAGTCACGAGGAACATAGTACTAGGAATTTTTGGCAGAAGGAATGGAAAGAGGAAGGGGGGGGGAAGGGGAGCATTCTCATCCGCAAAGGAGTCACCTCGTTTATGGCTGTTGGAGGAGGGGCCTGAGAGTCCTCTGCAGCCGTGAAGGCCTAAGGCGGGGAGAGTTCCCTCCTCGTCCCTGAGCATCAGGGCCTTGCCGGACGATCATGGTCAATGGCGCTGTGATAGCTCGGGGAAGAGCGGCCCGCTCCGGGGGAAAACTTACCCAAAGGCCAAAGAGGAGTGGTGAGTGTGAGGAGCCAGCGATGGAAAAAGAGGATGAGGGTAAGCTTCTGCTGGTGTCGGGGGAAGACAGGGCCCAGTTGGGGTGTCCCGTCTCCCGGGTTTCGGCACCAATGAAAGAAAAGGAGCGACACACAGCAGCAATTCACTGGAGAATTCCGCTTTATTAGGGAAAGATGCTGGGTTATATAGGAAGGGACATGAGCTGATTGAGGTGTCACTTCTACGGGGCTGGTGGCTATTGGCTAGGTGCTGGGATTAGGGGGGCGAGGGGTGATTGGGCTTCAGGTGGCGCTGGCGGGAACCAAGGACCTGGAAGAGAAGAACGAATTTCACTATCTTATGGGTGGGGGCCCTTCTGGGGGGGTGGCGAGGCTCCTGAGGCGTGATTGGGTGATCAGGCTGTGGTGGGGGCAGGGTTCCTGAGGTGTGAGCGGACTGCTTTGGGGGCGGGGCTCCTGAGACTCCTGAGGGGTCAGCAGAGTATGCTCTGGACTCCTGAGGCATGAACCCACAGGGGGAGGCGGGGCTGCTGAGAGGTGAGGGGGCGGGGCAGGGCTCTGAGGCGTGAGGAGGCTGGGGATGTCGGGAGCGGGGCTCCTGAGCCATGAGTGGGCAGGGGTGGTGGGCGGACACCGGGGGCTCCTCAGCGAGGCCGGGGGTGTGGCGGGGCGGGCTTCTGGGCTCCTCTCTATCCCTCTGTGATCGATCTCCGTGAATACTGGTACAAGCATATCCTTCATGGTATAAGAAATCCTCGAGAGAATCGGCACCCATTTGGTCTCCGCAAAGACTAAAGTCAGTGAATCCTTCCCTGCTGCATTTAAGAGGTCAAGCAAAAATGACCCTTTGTCTGACTATTCCACCCAAACTACTTTCTGCGTGATGTTTTCAGAGGTAGAGCCAAGTCTGCCTACCGTCAGGAAGATATAATCATCCAACAAATCAGGAGCAAGAAACTGTATTCCCTTAAGAAAGGTAGCACTGAGCATCATGGTGTGGCAAATACCCTTTGGTGGCATACTGCCTTGTTCAACTATATGACGTATCTGGGGTTCAAATCCCATATCCAGCATCCTATCAGCTTCTTCCAATACCAAGTATTTGTAGAAGTTTACTAGACGTCCTGGAGTGGCAACTAACAAGTGACACCCATGTTCTAAATCTCGAATCTGCTGACCAATATCAGCACCACTATAAACCACACAAGGACGAACTCTAGACCAGTGTGAAAATTTTCTGGCTTCCTCATAGAGCTGTACAGACAATTCTCTTGTAGGAGCTAAAACCAAGGAAAGTGGGTATTGTTTACAGCGTCCATACCTTCCATTTTCCTTCAGAGCCTCCAAAGCGTCGCCTGGACCATCTCCATAAATCTGACTTAAGATGGGCAAGAGAAACGCTGCTGTTTTTCCAGAGCCTATTTGGGCACAAGCCTTCAAGTCTCTTTTTTTCTTTAATAATGGGAATGGCATGCTTTTGCACTGGAGTTGGATGAGTGTAACAAGTAAGCTCAATGTTCCCCATGATAATTTCTCCCATCTCAGCATCACTGAAACTTTCAGTATGTGGAGTAAAGCGTCCTGGGACACTCAGCCGAGCAGCCAGAAATCCCAGGGAACTCCAGGCGCCCTAAACCCCTGGGCGGCAGCACAGCTCAGAGGCCCCTCACAGCGATAAACAGACTCCTGCCTGTTTGCCCTCCGTCGAGGCTCCGCCATATTGGAGCAGCAGAGTGAGGCCAGCCAAGCCCAGAGCAACCACGGAGCTTAACTCCACAGTGGCCGGGCAAGAATCAAGAGGCCCTGTCTGCGTGCAGCTGCCCAGCACGAGCCGCTAGAGGTCGCTGTCCTCCCAGGAGAAGAAGGCCACAAACCAGGAAGAAGGGACATTCTCCCAGCCGACACACGTGCCAGTTCTGCACAACTACCTCTATCGCCATGAAAAGGCAGAAGAATTTGATGCACACCAAAATCAGAGAGTCAACCCCTGAGAAGGAGATAGACCTAACCAATCTTCCTGAAAAAGAATTCAAAATAAAGGTCATAACCATGCTGACGGAGCTGCAGAGAAATATGCAAGAGCTAAGGGATGACGCCCGGAAGGAGATTACAGAAGTGAAACTATCTCTGGAAGGATTTATAAGCAGAATGGATAAGATGCAAGAGGCCATTGATGGAATAGAAACCAGAGAACAGGAACGCATAGAAGCTGACACAGAGAGAGAGAAAAAGATCTCCAGGAATGAAACAATATTAAGAGAACTGTGGGAGCAATTCAAAAGGAACAATATCCACATTACCGGGGTACCAGAAGAAGAAGAGAGTAAAAGGGATAGAAAATATATTTGAAGAAATAATGGCTGAAGACTTCCCCAAACTGGGGGAGGAAATAATCAGACCATGGAAGTACACAGAACTCCCAACAGAAGGGACCCAAGGAGGACAACACCAAGACACATAATAATTAAAATAGCAAAGATCAAGGACAAGGACAGAGTTTTAAAGGCAGCTAGAGAGAGGAAAAAGGTCACCTACAAAGGAAAACCCATCTGGCTATCATCAGACTTCTTAACAGAAACCCTACAGGCCAGAAGAGAATGGCATGATATATTTAATGCAATGAAACAGAAGGGCCTTGAACCAAGAATACTGTATCCAGCACGATTATCATTTAAATATGAAGGAGGGATTAAACAATTCCCAGACAAGCAAAAGTTGAGGGAATTTGCCTCCCCAAAACCACCTCTACACGGTATTTTAGAGGGACTGCTCTAGATGGGAGCACTCCTAAGGCTAAATAGATGTCACCAGAGAAAATAAAATCACAGAAAAGAAAGCAGACCAACCAAATATGATTAGCATATATAATGTAGGGGGGTGCATGGGGAGGGCTGTGCAACACAGAGAAGACAAGTAGTGATTCTACAGCACCTTACTACACAGATGGACTGTGACTGTAATGGGGTTTGTGGGGGGGACTTGGTGAAGGGGGGACCCTAACAAACATAATGTTCTTTATGTAATTGTAGATTAATGATAACAAAATAAAAAAACTACTACTATGCTTTTGGAGCAACACTTCATAATGTTTACCTTTTGCAAATGCTATCTCTACTCACTCGTATAGCTTGTGCAAGATCACGTTCACACTTCATGTCCTATAACAAGGCCTATCTGTGCTTCAGGGAAAAGGACTTTTTTGGAACACAGAAGCAAAGATACTTCACCTGCTTTAACACCTGTTGTTAGATCTTTGCTGCACATGAAACATGTTTGATAAATAGCTTGTCCCTGCCTGCTTTCTTTCATTAAAGGAGCTTAGGATTAATATTTTGCTTTCTTTTTTTAATTGTGCAATAGAACTTAGATACAGGTCAAAGAAGGGAACAGAACAGGAAGTCAACATGGAAGGCCTCTGAGGCTGCAGAAGGGAGGAGCTGAGATTTGGGGATGGGGGCACAGGAGCAGGGAATGATAAACAATGCCGTGGTCACTAGCCTCAACATTGTGGCCTCTGCTTATGTTTCAGAGAAATTAAGTAGCTTCCCAAAGCAGCAAAAAGAGCATTCCGGAAAGGCAGCTGTGTCCAGGGAGCAGGTCTGCGGATCTGGAGGGGCAGGCACTGCAGCCTCTCATTAAAAGCGCTCCTTTACTCTTCAGTGACTTTACTGGGTGTTACTGTTTTACTTTGACCAGCCAGAAATAAGAAACTCTCCCTTGACTTCTAACACACTTTGGTTACTTCCTCCTCTGCCTCCTTCTTCACACAGAACCTGTGAAAAGAGGTTCTCCTGCAGGGTGGAGGGTCTCCACTCCTGCTTCTCCACCCCCTGCAGCTCCTGCCACTGTCACTCCACAGAAATGGCTTCTCTGGGGTCACTGGAGGCTCCCACAGTGCCAAGGGGCCCTACTTCACTTCCTTCCTCTCTGGCCATTGCTTCCTGCTCCCCTGTACTCTGAGGTACCATCCTGAGCCCCTGCTATCTCCCTGTTCTCCTCTGCAATCTTGCCTCGACGTTTGCGATTTCATTTTCGATTGAGTCCCCAGTATCTTTATTCCTGAACATTCTTTTGAGTTCTGGAACAGCACATCCCACTGCTTCTCGGCTGCTCCCTTTCTTGGGTGAGAGGCTCCCCAGATGAAGCATGTGCAACTTGGGACTGACTCCCTGCCCTTCCCAACCCCAATGCTGATTTCCCCTCATCCTGTCCTCCCAGTGACTCGTGCCACCAGATGTCATCTAGAATCATCCTTGAGTTCTCTTTTCCTTGCCCCATCGCCCACACCCAATCGACCGAGCGTCCTGTCAACTCTACCTCCAGAGCACATCCCAAAGCTGTCCCGTTCGCCGGCTCTCAAGAGTGATGAGCAGAGGCTCAGCTACTAATCCTCTGATGCCAGAATTACTGCAAGAACCCCTAACCAGATTCCCTACCTCCTCCTGGCCCAGATCCAGTCCACCAGCCTTGTTGCAGCCATGGTGCTCTCTGAGCCACTGATGAAAGCACATCACTACCGCAATGAGAGAACAGAGTCCCAGCGGCTTAACACAGTTATTCCAGAACCTTTATATTCAACAGCCAACCTACATTTTCTACCTTTACCATTTACCTCTCCAGTTCCTGGCATGTGCTTCCTTTGTCTAGAACACCCTTCCTTTCATACTCTGTGTGGGAAAATTCCACTTCCCCAGGGGAAAGAGCAACCTGTGTTTGGATCCTGGCTTTGCCATCTCTTACCCCTTGACCTTCGAGCAATGGCTTAATCTCTCCAAGCCCTTTTATATGGAGACCGGGGGGGTCAAAATGGCCCCTCCCCCCCATCAACACAATCCTATTCATTCGCCCAAACCCTGAGGACTCCGCTATATACCAGCACCCTCACAGACCAATGACAGCACACTGCCATCACTTAGTCTCTTAGCAGTGCCCTCCAGAGAAGGGGCTGTAGATAATGCCTCCTTGACTGCTATAGGTCTGCACAAGCCTCAGGCAGTCGTGGAGAACTGAGTGCTCTCCGAGAAGCCATTGCTCCTCCCACAGCCACTGCCACCTCTGCTGCCACACAGTGGAGCTGGGCGTCATGCTACTGGGGCTCCCCTTGTCCCCAGGTTGCCTGTCCCAGCTGGGTCCCTCCACTGCCAGTACTGCCAAGCCAGAGGCATTGGGCCCAGCCCCCTGCCCCACGGGAGGGCAAAGAAGCCCCCAGACACACCTTCCTACACCCACTGGCCCAGCAGCCCTTCCCAGGGAGCAGCTCACCTTGGCACACGGGCACACACTTGCCCAAGCTGAAGAAGTGTGAATGTAGCTCCTTGGTGAAGCAGATGTCTGCAGCTGCAGGGGTCCTGGAGTGGGAACAGGCACAGTCACCCCTGCCTCCCTTGTACCCTGCCTCCCCACCCTCCCCTGAGCATGATGCCTGCCATCGTCAGCAATGCAGAATGGAGGCACAGGAGGACCTGGGGGCACCACCCCATGCCCTGCCTGGACTGCCGGACTATGTGAAGAGCCCAGTGAAAAGTGAGTTTGTTTTGCTTTGGTTTGGCTCCCTCCCTCCCTGTGCCCATCACACTGGCGCCAGTACCCCAGAGATGAGGGTCATCCATGCTGGACTGGTGATTAGAGACGGTGATGAGGGGGGTGGCTGGGCCTCGGTTCTCCATGAGCTCGTACAGCACCTCTTTGTTGTGGACGGTGATGTGGTTCATGTACTCTGGGGCCGAGAGAGGGAGAGCGGCGCCGAGTTTGTGGTGCAGGCGGGAGGGACGGAGGGAAGGCCGGAGAGACAGAGGGCCGGGGATCGGTGTACGGGGTCCCGGGTATGGGGCGGGGGTGGTGGGGCAGACAGAGGGATCCTCGGCGGGGCCACGGGGGGGCGGGGCTGGACGGGCGGCGCTGAGTGGCCATGGCGGGCAGCTC
Organism: Manis pentadactyla; assembly: GCF_030020395.1. Classification (NCBI taxonomy): domain Eukaryota; kingdom Metazoa; phylum Chordata; class Mammalia; order Pholidota; family Manidae; genus Manis; species Manis pentadactyla. Next base: position 144,098,993 of record NC_080038.1, read on the forward strand.
TCTGGCCATCCACAGTCGTTCTTTCCAAAAGTACCGCAGGTGTGCTCCGTGGTTTACTCTGGCATCAGCCCTGGGAAGGCCTGATCCGTGTCCATCTGACCTGCACACGCATGGCTCCGTTCACGTGTTTGCTCCAGAAACGTCTGTTTGCAGAAAGCCTAACAGCTTCCACAGGGGAGGTATTCCTCCATGAAATCTGAGCACCATGCCCTGCTTCATTTTCAAATGTTTTCCACTTTTATTTCAATGCAGGGTGTAAGATAAATTATATATTGCCCTGTCAGGTGTCAGTTATACTATCCGTGGACAATACACTGAACAGAGAGTCAGAGTCAGTTGGTGGTCCTTTGATAGGGACCATCCTTACGAGCAAGTATGATTTGAAAGCTTTGCTCTATTTGGTGCTGAGAAAATAGAGCTTGTTTTGTGAGTGTCTGATACACTGCTTATTGTGGGTAGATTCTGTATGTATGAAATATTTTTGTTGTAGTGCAGATCCTTCGTGATTACTGGAAAACAGCTATTGGTCGTCGATCCATAAAGTCAAATCATCTGCTTTATAAAGCTTTATTTGAAGTATTAAAATGTTGTGGAATGCAGCACTTAGGGATGAAAGTGTTGTGTAAAAAACCCTATGAAAGTATTTTTTGAACGTTCTTGAATTTATTTGTTTAAACCGGACCTTTTACAACCATGGTTTTGTCTCTCTTAGTGAAATGCTCTTTTTGTTAAAAGCATCACTCCTGAGATCGGTTGAGAAAGAATTTTCTCAGTGTGTGATAGTATTATCCTTACTTTTTTATCCTTTTGAGGGATATGTGTTTTTTCTTCTTACCTGCTGTATTTTATTTTGTTTATTTTTTAATTAATTAATTTTTTTGTCATTAATCTACAATTACATGAAGAATATTATGTTTACTAGGGTCACCCCTTCACCAAATCCCCCCCCAAAAACCCCATTACAGTCACTGTCCATCAACGTAGTAAGATGCTGTAAAATCACTACTTGTCTGCTGTGTTGCACAGCCCTCCCCGTGCCCCCCACACAGTATACATGCTAATCGTAATGCCCCCCTTTTTTTTCCCCACCCTTATCCCTCCCTTTCCTCCCTTTCTCCCCAGTCCCTTTCCCTTTGGTAACTGTTAGTCCACTCTTAGGTTCTATGATTCGGCTGCTGTTTTGTTCCTTCAGTCTTTCCTTGTTCCTACAGTCTTTGGGTTTGAGGTGAGTCTCTTGTAAGCAGCATAGAGATGGATCTTGCTTTTTTATCCATTCTATTATTCTGTGTCTTTTGATTGGTGCATTCAGTCCATTTACATTTAGAGTGATATTTGAAAGATATGTACTTATTGCCTTTGCAGGCTTTAGATTTGTGGTTGCCAAAGGTTCAAGGTTAGCTTCTTTAGTATCTTACTGTCTAACTTAACTCGCTTATTGAGCTATTTTAAACACTGTCTGGTCATTCTTTATTTTTCTCCCTTTTTATTCCTCCTCCTCCATTCTTTATATGTTGGTTGTTTAATTCTGTGCTCTTTTGTGCTTCCTTTAACTGCTTTTGTAGGTAGTTGATTTTATTTTTTGCCTTTAGTTAGTATTTGGTTGGTCTGCTTTATTTCGCTGTGATTTTAGTTTCTCTGGTGACATCTACTTAGCCTTAGGAGTGCTTCCATCTAGAGCACTCCCTCTAAAATACCCTGTAGAGGTGGTTTGTGGGAGGCAAATTCCCTCAACTTTTGCTTGTCTGGGAATTGTTTAATCCCTCCTTCATATTTAAATGATAATCGTGCTGGATAGAGTATTCTTGGTTCGAGGCCCTTCTGTTTCATTGCATTAAATATATCATGTCATTCTCTTCTGTCCTGGAGGGTTTCTGTTGAGAAGTCTGATGATAACCTTATGGGTTTTCCTTTGTAGGTGACCTTTTTCCTCTCTCTAGCTGTCTTTAAAACTCTATCCTTGTCCTTGATCTTTGCCATTTTAATTATTATGTGTCTTGGTGTTGTCCTCTTTGGGTCCTTTCTGCTGGGAGTTCTGTGTATTTCCGTGGTCTGTTTGATTACTTCCTCCCCCAGTGTGGGGAAGTTTTCAGCAATTATTTCTTCTAAGATACTTTCCATCTCTTTTTCTCTCTCTTCTTCTTCTGGGACCCCTATAATACGGATATTGTTCCTTTTGGATTGGTCACACAGTTCTCTTAACATTGTTTCATTCCTGGAGATCCTTTTATCTCTCTCTGCATCAGCTTCTATGGGTTCCTGTTCTGTGGTTTCTATTCCATCAATGGCCTCTTGCATCTTATCCATTCTGTTTATAAGTCCTTCCAGAGATTGTTTCATTTCTGTAATCTCCTTCTGGACATCATCCCTTAGCTCTTGCATATTTCTCTGCAGCTCCATTGTCATGGTTATGAGCTTTACTTTTATTTCTTTTTCAGGAAGACTGGTTAGGTCTATCTCCTTCTCAGGGTTTGCCTCTGTGATCTTGGTCTGTATCAATTTCTTCTGCCTTTTCATGGCGATAGATATATTTGTGGGGAGCTGGCGCGTGTGTTGGGTAAGGGAAAGTCCCTTCTTGCCAGTTTGTGGCCTTCCTCTCCTGGGAGAACAGCGGCCTCTAGCGGCTTGTGCTGGGCAGCGGCGCGCAGACGGGGCTTCTGATCTTGCCCCGCCGCTGTGGAGTTTATTTAGCTCTGCAGTTGCTGTGGGCGTGGCCTGCCTCAGGCTGCTTCTCCAATATGGCAGAGCAGCATCAGAGGGGAAACAGCCTGTTTATCACATTGAGGGGCCTCCACGCTGCGCTGTGGGCGTTTGGGTGCCCAGAGTTCCCCGTAATTCCCAGCTTTTGGGCTAAGTGTCCTGGGGCACTTCCGTCCAGCTGTGGGGTCCCTGTCCCTCTAAGACTTTCAAAAAGCACTCGCTTTTCTTTGTCCCGGGTGCGCCGGCTGCGGGGACCCGCTCACAGGTCTTACTGTCCTGTTTCCCTAATTTCCAGCACCCCACGCACGCACTGTGTCTGTGCTCTGCTGTGGATGGCTGGGGCTGGGTGTTTAGCAGTCCTGGCCTCCCTCTCCCTCCCCGATCCGACTCCTCTCCTCCAGCCGGGAGCTGCGGTGAGGGACGCTCGGTCCCACCAGGCTGGGGCTTGTATCTTACCCCCTTCGCGGGGCGCTGGGTTCTCGCAGGTGTGGATGTAGTCTGGCTGTTATCCTGTGTCTTGTGGTCCCTCTTTTAGGATTAGTTGTATTTGTTGTATTTTCAAAAATATATATGGTTTTGGGAGGAGAGTTCTGCTGCTCTACTCACGCCGCCATCTTGGTTCTAAGTCTTTTTGAGGGATATTTTTAAGAAAATACTTTTGTGCGTTCGACCCGATGTGCTCTAGTAGTCATCCATTGATCCATCTAAACATGTCCCTGAATTGCAGGATATTTTATAACTTCTGAAAAATTTGCCTCTCAACTGTTTTCTCCCAAGGGAAATTAAAGTTTGTCTTTGAGATCCTTTATATACATTTTGACAATGGAAAACATTTTGATTATTATCCCCTTTTCATTATCTCTAAATTAGAAGGTGATCTGCAGATAGAAAAATTAGATATGGGATACAGGTTCTGGAAGTATTTTAGAGAAAAGAGTCAGCAAATCTTGCTTTTTGAAATGGTGCCCATATTATAGATTTTATTTATTTGTTTACTATTTGGCGCATAATTCTCATACAATGTTTTATTAGTTTCAGGTGTACAACATAGTGATTCAACACTTACAATGCCTGTGTTATGAGTTTTAAATGTCTTTGTATATTGCTGAGGCAACATGTATGTACACTGATTTGAAAATATGGGAGCAAAATAATTTTCAACATTAACTTTCAAAAAAATTTTTTCGTTTTATTTGAAATAATATACAAGAATATAGTGTGCAAAATTTAGGGGCAACATCATGAAGAAGTGTAATGAACTGAAATCAATTTTGCAGCTGTGATTCCTAACCGGAAAAACCACTTGGTAAGTAACATGAGAAGCCATGATTGTAGCTTAGAGCAAAAGCACCTGTATTGCCAATGTATTTGCTCTAATCTTAGACAGTTGGAGGAGAAGTAAACTGCAAGTGTCTCACTGCAGGAAGTGCAAGATCTGCCCCCACCATAAAAATATGATGACAAAATAAGATACGTAAGCTCTGTGGCTGAAGAGATACAGGACACAAAGTTTACAATGGTGTTAACTGTTCATGGCACCATTACAGTGACTACATCCCAATACTATTAACTAGCCTGGATGAGGGCTTCATGGGCAACAATGTGGACGGCTGCTGCCACCTGCTGCACAGACTCACTGCTTGGGGAACCATGGCAGGTGGCTCTTTGGCTGGGATTTGCTCTGGCCTGCTGGGGGCCCCAGCTTCTTTTTCTCACTTTACCCACGTGCTGCTTTTCTTCCTGCAGCCCTAGTCAAGTGATTTGCCACCTGGGCACTTTAACAAGCAATCCCAAACAAACATGAAGGACTCCATCTTGAAAATAAGATTGCATTTAAAAACCCAACATGTTTAAAAGTAACTTTCTTAACAAACAGACAGTAACTCAGCCCACCTTGGGAGCAAAGCAGGCAGTCTTGAGTGATATGCTCCCAGGCCAGGAAGCTGCTATCCTGGAAATCAGAGCAGTAAAATTCTTGTAAACAACCAAGAAGACTACTAAGAAACTGTCATAAGCAGCTAAATGTACTTAGCTTCTCAGATTTTCCTGTAAGTTGTGACTTGTCCATCACACCAGTGCTTCAGGGGAACTCAACTATTGTTCTGATTCCCCATCTTCCTTCGAGACCTTCACTTCCCAGCAACTTCCACCATTTTGTGAGGTCTAACTTCCCATGATGCCCGCAATGGCCCTGCTTCCCTTACTGAACCGTGAGTGGCACAGTTATGGTTCGCTTGTCCTCTTGGACACTGAAGTCACCTGAGGTGGCGGTCTGGTGTGGTGGGGGAGGAAGACTATGCTCCTCTGGGTGGACTGAGCTCTGTGTGAGTCGCTGAAGACTAGGAGATTTCACGTGTAGATGGAAGAACACGGCCTGAGAAGAGCACCATGGAATGAGAAGAATGCTTACACTTCTCCCAGCCTTAGGTGAGAAGCTGGGCTCAGGATGAGGAGGTGGAGAGAGCCTCCATTTGAGCACGTCAGGCTGAAGAGTTTCGTTTTGTAGACTAAGAGTGGCCCAGTAGTGCAATGGTGAAATTCTTATCCACTAACACGTAGTGTGACCTGGGAAAAAATTGTTTGCCCTCTCTGCCTCAGTTTCCCTCTCTGTTCGATGAGACTGTGATAGTACGTACCTTATAGGGCTGTTGAGATTAAATGAGTTAATACATGCACATTGCAAAGAACAGTACTCCCTTAGAGCCTTAGAGCAGTGCTTGGTGAGTTACACATGCTCACTGGAGTTTTAAAAAAGTTTTATTTCACCCTCATCAAAATTCTAATGGGTCAATAGGGATCACCAGCCCCAGTTGAAGAGTGTGGTACCCAGAGAGGTTAGGGAGCTTATCAAGACACATAGTTAGTCAGGACAAGTCCCCAGTATCCTGGCTCGTTGGTCAACCACAACTCACTGCATTAGGGGGCTGAGAAGTGGTGAGTGAATAGGTCCAATGACAGGCAGTGTTTCAGCCGCCAGGAAATTCTCCTTACTATGTCATGCCTTTGCAGAGCCCTCAGTAACAGCAGCCCTGCCTAACAGTCACCCAAACTGGCTGTCATCAGCTCCTTCAAGCTGAGGCCCATGTTTTCATTGTCTCTGATTTCAGGTCCCTGCCACCCTGCCCCGTTGGTCCTGAGAGCTAGCCTGTGGAAGACTGAATCTGCTCTCAGCCTGACCCAGTGCATCCCACCGAGTTCCTGCTGAGCGTAATGTTCAGAAAAACTATTGATCTGATTAACCTGGGCACCTCCAGCTCTGGGCAGCCCTCTGTGGTGCTAATAGAGGGGGAGGGAGATTAAATTAGCAATGATGCTGAGATGGGGAGCTGCTGAAATGCATTTACAAATGGATATTTAATACAAAAAATCAGGGCAATTGCACTGGCAATTAGAATATAATGAAGGGCCTTGTAGCTTGAGCTGCTGATAATACATTGAAGGAGAAACCCCCGAATCGCCCGACTCTTGAAGCAAATATCTGGAGATACTCACGCAACCAGTAACTATGGGCTTTTCTTTGCCATGGGTTGTGGTGACGAAAGAGGGCAGCAGACAAGTAGAAAGCTGAAAGTTTTCCAGTATCATGAGGGGGCTGGGTGGCGTGGGATCTTCTTAGCAGGTGAGAGCAGGGCTGTGTGCACTTTGCAGCCCTTGGCACCCACTAATCTGCTTTCTGTCTCTATGGATTTGCTTATTCTGAAATCCTACAATGTCTGATTTCTTTCACTAAACATAAGATTGTCTAGGCTCATCCATGTTGTAGCATGTATCAGTGCTCAATTCTTTGTTATGGCGGAATAATATTCCATTGCATGGATACACCACATTTTGTTTATCCAGTCATCCCTTGATGCACATCTGGATTGTTTTCACTTGGGAGATTTTATGCTATGAATATTTGTGTACACGTTTTTGTGTAGACATATGTCTTCATTTCTAGTGGGTATATACCTGGGAATAGAATTGCAAAGTCATATAATAACACTCTAAATTTAACTTTTTAAGGAATGTCCACTCTTTTCCACAGTGATCACACCATTTTACATTCCTACCAACAATGTACAAGGGTTCCAATTTCTCTACATCCTTTCATTATAAAAAATTATAGTCCTTGTCTTGATCTGACTGATGGTTGCATGAGTGTATACACATTTCAAAATTTATTAAGCTGTACACCAGGATTTGTGTATTTTATTGTATGTACCTCAATTAAAAAAATTTAAAAACAAAATAAGATACAATTATAGCCATTGTAGTGGGTGTGAAGTGGGATCTCACTATGGCTTTGATTTGCGTTTCCCTGATGACTATTGATGCTAAGCATCTTTTCATGGGCTTATTGGCCATTTGAATATATTCTTTGGAGAAATGTCTATGCTGATCCTTTGCCCAGTTTATAACTGGGTTATCTGTTTTTCTGTGGTTGAGTAGTAAGACTTCTTTATATCTTCTGGATATTTGACCCTTCTCAGATAGATGATTTACCAATGCTTTCTCTCATTCTGTGGGTCGTCTTTTCCCTTTCTTGATAGTGTCCTTTCATACACATTAGTTTTGATGAAGTCCAACATCTTTCTTTTTTCTTTTGTTGCTTGTGCTTTTGGTGTCATCTGATTGCTTTTTAAGGCAGTGATCCTTGATCTTTCTACCCTATGACCATCCCCAGCCCTCTCCCCAGTTGTTCTGTTGAAGGTCCTTGGTCCCAAGCAAACACCTACTTTTTCTGGGAACACATCGACGTGTTTACAGGTATCCTGTTGTGATGTTGCTAATTTATGGGAAACTGTGAGGCCAGGCCCAACTGGAGCAGATGGAAGGAAGCACTAGCAAATTGTATTTCCATAGCTCTGCAACACAAACACACTTGAATATTTCCATTAGTAACTGAAGGTTGTAATAATACTGAGGAAAATATGTGACCTTTACAGTGGCTGAACAACAAAAAGATGGTGCATTTTCAAATGACTCTAGCATTGATGGCAATAAATGTGGTAATGTGGTTGTTCTGATGAAGGACTAAAAGCAAAAATGATATTGGTAATACCAACAGCTGATATGAACGCTCTGTTTCCCACGAAGATCAGTCCTGGATGTAGAGCCCATACCTGTGTTCTTCTGTGTTTCTGCTCCAGGTCTTTGACACTTTCCCCCACTTCATCTTTACATGTGCGAATCCTACTTGGCCTTTAAAGCCCAGGTCACCTCTTCCATGAAGCTTTTCCTGATTTCCCCCATCCCTAACTCTCAGAAGAAACCTAACTGCAGATGGAGTGATGGCCTGGTGGAGAACGGGGGCTCAGGATGAAGAGGTGACGAGAGCCTCTAGTTGGGAGAGCCAGGATGAAGAATTCAATTCTACAGAGTAGGAGTGACCCATAGAGCAATGGTGAAATTGTAGCCATTAACATGCTGTCTGACCTTGGGAGAATTGTTTGCCTGGTCTGTGCCTCAGTTTCCCTATCTGTTCAATGTGATTATGATGGCACCTACCTCATAGGGCTGCTCATATTTCATTAACTAACTGAGTTGATAGGTACAGAAGACTAAGGATAACGCTCCCTTAGAGCAGTGCTTGACAGATAATACACACTTGCTAAAGCTTTTATTGATTTACTTGTAAATTTCGTTTGGTTAAAAATCTCAATGTCACAACATGAAAGCTCAGGGGTAGGTTCTATGAGCCTCAGGTTCCTCCCCACAAGGACTTCTCATTTGCACAAAGCAGGCTAGAATGGGGTGGTTAACAGAGATTCCTGTACCAATGCAGTGCCTCTGGTAATAGTTGTATTTAAAATCCGGAGCCGACATAAAAAAATTTTACAAATCTACCAATAAACTATTAGAATTAGTGAGAAAAGCCATTTATATATACTAGTGAAAAACAAATAGCAAAAATTAAATGATACCATTTATAAGAGCAACAAAAGCATCAATTACACAGAATTTAATATAACAAAAGATTTCTACAATGAATACTACAGAACATTGCTGATAAATTAGAGAAGATCTAGAGAAATGGAGATATATATCATGTTCATGGATTGGAAGGATCAATATTGTTAAGATGTTAATTCTCCCCAAATTGATCTACTGGCCCAATGTGATTCCAATAAAAATCACAGTAAGGGGTGTGTGTGTGTGTGTGTGTGTGTTTGTGAATTTACAATTTGACTATAAAATTTATATGGAAATGCAAAGGACTGAGGACAGCTAGGATAATTCTGAAGAAGAACAAAGCCGAGGACACTTACACCACATGTCAAGATTTGTAAAGCCACAGTAATTATGTCAGTGTGTTATTGGCACAAGAATAGGAAAAAAAACTGGGCAATGGAACACACTAGAGAGTTCAGAAACTGACCCACACATGCCACCTGATTTATGTCAAAGATGATACTGCAGTTCAGTGAGGGAGAGGATGGCCTTTTGGTAAATGATGTTGATCATCTGGATATCCACATGGGGAAAAATGTATTCAGACTCCACCTGTAGCAATATGCCAAAAAAGAAATTTGATGCCAGATGTATTAATATCCAAAGGTGCAGGGTTAATCAATACATCTTATAGAAGACAAAGTGAGAGAATATCTTCATGACTTTGGAGTAGGTAAAGATGTCTTAACTAGGACACAAAAGGCACTAACTACAATGGGAAAACATCACTAAAATGGGGTACATTAAAATTAAGGATTAGTGTTAATTAAAAGACATCTTAAAGAGAAAATGCAAGTGAAAATGCACGCCACAGAGCGGGAGCTATTGTGATACACAGAATGACAAAGGCGTCGTCTCAAGAGAAATGTAATGAAGGACTACAAGTAGTAAGCGAAAGACAGCCCAACAGAAAACTGAGTGGAAGACTTGAAGGGACCCAAAGAAGCTATTAGAATGGCCAATGAATATGTGAAATGGGCTCATCTTGACTGGCTATAAGGAAAATGCAAATCAAAGCATCATGTGATACCACCACTTCCCCACCAGAATGACTAAAATGGAAAAGGTCAAAATGCCAAGTTCGGGAGAGTAGGTAGAGCAATGGGCACGTTCACACGTTGTTGGTGGGAGACTGACTGGCTCAGCTGTGGTTACCAGCCTGTCCCTTGGCCAGAAACAAGATGCCACTTAAAATAGTCAGCTATCTCCCAGACCACTGAGTCAGACTCAGAGAGCCCCAGGTCGCAGCCCAGTTTGGAGGGTAATCCTTAAGGTCTTCCAAGGGCAACACTTCTGTCCCTGCCCACTGCCACCTCCCTGGCACTTCAGACATATGCCAAATGGAGCGAAGGAGCAGAACCTTCAGAGGACACCTTAGGACACAGGCCAGGTGATCACATCACAGGTTTCCCAGCCACTCAGTCTGGGCAAACAGCCTGCACTTGCCCAAGGTCACCCCATTACAGGAAGGCTGGCTTTACTGATGGCACGCAGCGACACCTACACCACCAGTCTGCATCTGGAGCAGTGCCTGGCGATCGGGCACTTTTTTGGGGGGGGTCCGCACATCACCTGAGAGGCCCCAGCCCCAGGTGCTGCCTGGGGATGAGACGTTAATGTGAGGGACTGGGCAAGGTGGCCTCACCACTCTGTACTGCTGCCTCCATCGACTTTGCTGAAGACCCAAGAATGAGTTCCTGAGCTCATTTCAAATGAGACAAGCTGCTCTCTGCCTGCAGCTCACTCCCTTTCTCTGCATGGGCTCTGCTTCCTACTGTGGTTCCACCCCCTGTGACCCCGGCTTGCTTAGAATCGGCCCCAAAGCAGACGAGGAGACCCAGGCTTCCCCAGTAGAAGGTCCTGGTGCAAGAGGGAGTATCTGGCACTGCTCAGGTCGCTGAAGAAGTTGGCTTACTGTGCAGCAAGCGCCAGAGGGGTAAGCGCCCGAACAACCTTGACATTGTTCGGGACCCTTGTCCTGAACCTCCAGCACTGCCGCCCTCAGCTGACCCCCTTCCCCACCTGTTCCCGATCCACCCATCGCTGACGGTGCAGCCTCATGCTAGGCCCCTTTACGGACAGCCTCCCTGCTGGTTTTGGACCAGAAGCTGGGCACTACTTCCTATGAACTCTGCCTATGATTTGAGCCTACTTGTGAATGAAATCACCAAAGGAGAAAATATCAAATAGGAAGAGGAGAGGGCTGGAGTCCTAAGAAACACTGACATTGGAGGAGCCTGCAGAGAGAGGAAGCCCATGGCTAGAGGAAGGAGGTGAACAGAAACATGTGGGGCCTTTGTAAGCTAAGGAGGCAGTGCTTCCAGAAGAAGAGACAGGAGCTGCATGCTGCTGAAGGTGAGGAAGAAGAGGGCAGGGATGTGCCCCTTGGATTTCACCAGGTGGGGTCATTGATGGCCTTGACAGGAGTGGCTTTGGTGGGGCATGAGTTTGGCAGGCAGACTGGAGGGATTTGGGAAAGAAGGGGAGGAGCTAAGTCTAAAACCCGTCATGCCTGATCTCATTTGAACCACGCCCCAATCCTGTGAGGTCAGTGGATGCTGTCATTAACCGCGGTTCACAGTGGAGGAGAGAGAGGCTCAGGCCTACCCTTTGCTGCCAAGCTAATCCCAGGCAGGTGACCGCAGAGCCTGTGATCTTAGCCCATCCCAGAGAAGAGGGAGAGCGTGGGAAGATGGAGGCAAGGAAGGGAGACGGGGATAGGTTATGAGAGGACAGAGATCATGAGATCCAGAGCCCAGGGGAGGGCCAACCGGGGGCAGAGAGGAGCAAGACCTCCCTCTAAGTGACCCCTGAGGGACACGGAAGAGGGCAAGGCTCAAGGCATCATGGGGCTTGCGCCATTTAGGCCCCAATGTTTGGGGACAAATAGGAAATTTTGTTATCGCTCAGAGAGAAGAGGCAGGAAGTGGAGTGGGAGCAGGAAGAAACCAAGGACACCAGAACCAGGAGAAGCGCTTTTGTCCTCCAGTCTTAAAAGCTCACATTCATGCCCGCTGGCAAGGGGAGCTGTTCCAGGACCATGGGCAGGCAAGGAAGGTTGAGTTTGGATCTGAGAGGCTGGCACAGGTAGGGACGCAGGAGAATGTGATGGCTCCGGAGCTCAGCCGCCTGGGTGGAAATTCCAGTTCTGCCCCTTACTATCTGTGGGATTCAGCCTTTCTGCACATGGGTCCCCTCATTCTACAGAGCAGGGGTGACTGCAGTATCTACCACATGGGGCTGTTGTGGAGGTTAAATGAGATCGCGTATGATGATCTGTGTCAGCCTATGTTCATCTTTGTGCACAGCGCCTGGCACTTAGAGTGTGCTCAGTGTAAGGCGTGTCATGCTCACCACTGTAACCTAACTGGCTGAGATGCAGACAGAAGACTGTCTTCTATGTGTCCCCTCAGAGATACTCCGTCCTTTGGGGAGAGTGCTGGCAGCGCACGGCTCAGCCAGGGGTGACTGTGTCCTATTCTCGCAGGCACAGATGAGTCAGTAAACGTAGAAGTAATCACACTCCCATTTGATGTGACTTTCAGATCAGCTCATTCCCAAGTCAGAATGATCTTTCGGGAAGGCCGCTCACTACCCCCACAGGGCAGTGCCCAGTTCTAGGTTCTTCACCTGGTAGGAAGACTGGCTTGTTTGCGAGCCTTTTTCAGAGAGCAAGAGGAACAATCTCCCACCGCTGTATGATTAAAGCACTGGCGGGGCGGGGGGGAGGGGGACATGCATGGGCTTCTCATTCTTATTCGGTGAGCATCTGTAACTCAAAGGGCTGTGGGGACCAGCCTAGATGTAATTTCTCTCCACAAATGAAGGAAATATTTTCCCTTAGAACCTCTCATCATTGCAACTTTGCTGTAAGGCTCCATCTGCCAAATGCTTAGAAAAACAAAACTCACCCATATGCTTTTCTAATTCCTTTGCTCTGTGTTTGCTTATAGTTAATTAAACAGTGCTTGATTTGTAAATGTGTGTGTCTGTGTTTTAAACTTACAGGATGCAGGAGCTGGAGTGATCATGCCCTTAGCAGGGCTCCACGGACTCTACCTAATCACTTCACTTCTTTCTGAAAATGGAACAACATTCAGCTGTGTTGAGGTGTAATTGACATATCTAATTGTAAGCCATTGAAGGCACATGTCATGGTGAGTTCATAGACATACACACGGGCGATCACTTAGGTCCCTGAACCTCTTCCTGTCCTGCAGTTGTGAGAAATGCCATGTCTGCATCACTTTTCGTTTTTTTTCAAGACTTCACTCGGAATCCGCACAATGCCTGGGGAAGGGAGGTGAGCTACTGGGATTTTAGTTAGTGACAATTTCATTCTGCAAAATTTGGGTGGGGACACTGCTGCTTCCAGAGGGCTCCCGCTTTCCCTGGTCCATTAAGTGGAGCCAGTCCACTTGCATAGCCCAGACTCCAGGCCCCTGTGGTGCTGGCCCTGTGCTGGGGGCCAGAAACCCAGGGAAGCATCAAACAGAGGCTCCCCTTCAGGCTGGGCGGGTGAAGGAGGCATGGAGAGAACGGCGATGCACAGACCCCGAGGGGAGCTGGGAGCAGAACGAGCAGACTCACGGCACCAAAGGAACAACCCAACTGAAGGGTTTTTTTTTAAAAGAAGAGGGCTTACTCATTCTATCAATATTTTGTTTTTCTCGAAATTTACTTATTGCCTATTTTCTTCTTTCTAGTACAGAGGAGGGAGAACAACACCAGACAGCCCCAAACACACACACACACACCGACCCACCATCCAACTGATCTCCATCTGGCAAAGGCTGTTCCTTCCATCTTCTCAAGGGTCCCCTGTTCAGGTGCTATAAATATGCCAAGTGGCTGATCCGGTTGTCCGTGCTCTTGTGATAATAACATGGGAAGGCGGGAAGCTCTTCTCTACAACATGAACCTTGTTCTTTGCCTGAGGTACTGAGGGAGCCCCAGCAAGCCACCCTGTGTGCCTGTGACCCCCCACTGCAAAGTAAATTAGGGCTCTGGCAGTGGGGTGCGTCTGATCATAGAATGGGCTCCATTAGCTTAATAACAGGCAGGACAGGCTGTGAGTCACTTCCTGTCTGAAGGGAAGGCAGGTAATTTCCACCCCACCATATATCTAGCCAGGGCAGGCTGCTAGCAACGCTCTCTGGGCATACAAATCTCCGGTACCAGCTGTGGCCAGATGCTCTCATGATGACCTGTGAACCACCACTGTGTAGTTTGTGAAGACCAATCACGAAAGAGGGGTCTCCATGACAGTTGTCGCCTTGCTATTTGTAAGCAACCATGAAATACATTTATGAATCAATACTGGTCAGTATTTAGCCAAAGAAAAGGAGAACACAGCCTGCTGGATCACAGAATGCACAGCAATATTTAAAGGGTTGCCAATTCAAATCTTAAAATCAGTTGCAAGACCTTGGTGTGGGGGTGGGTGTGGAAGGACAGTCCGGAGCATACACTCTTGGTGGCAGGGAAAACTCACCCAGCCAACTCGACCCACATGAATTTATCCTCTGGACACTCACGCAAGAGGGCACGCACGAAGATGCTCACTGAAGTGATGCTTGTACGAGTGAAAAGCCGAAAGCAGTGTACACGCCCAGTAGATGTAAATGGTGGTGCATCCATAATGAGAACACTGTGCACTGTGCATCTGTTAACACACACTAGGTGTCTTACGCCGGCCCTGCACCAGCCACTATTGCCCGGGCACTTGGTGCATTCAACTCATTTAATCCTTTAGAGATATGTAAGAGGTTGGACCACTTTATAGACGAGCAACCTGGAGGAGAGAGGTTCAGTAAGTGGCCCAGAATCGCTCAGCTAGCAGGTGGTGGCACCAGATTGGCATCCCAAGCCCACACAGAAAAGCTCCAGAGTCTGTCCTCAAAAGTGGCCCCTAAGAAGCACTCTCTCGGGTGGCCTTCTCCTGGGAGGCCAGGGCAAGACAGCAGTGGCAGATCGTTAGGCCAGAGAAACCAAGCTGCTGGAGACTGCGTAGAGGAGGATCCTGATGTACAGGAAAAAGCGGCTGCATCCATCCTCACACGGGGACAGCAGCTAGAGGGACCCCAGGAATGCTGACAGTGACCCCTTCTGGGACAGGGCCACGTGACTGAAGGATTAGTGAGGAGTAAGGTTTGGTTTTTTGTTTCAAGTCCCACTCTTCTGGAGTATTCAGTTGTTCCCCTGAGGTTCCTTAAAAGTTACATTTAAATACTCTTTGAAAGGAAATATTCTTTATAGAGCTTCTGAACTCAGAAAGGAAACCCAATTTTAGTTGAGGAAGCAGTGTGGGGTGGCTGCAAGAACAGGAAGCGCTGGGAGCCCATCACTGAGGGAGAGTCCTGGGCTGTCCTAACAAAGAGCACCAACGGGGGGGCTTAAGCCAATAGGCACCTATTCTCTCCCAGCTGGATGCCGCGAGTCTGACACTTAGGTCGGCAGGGCCCTGCTCCTGTGAAGGCGGAAGGGGAGGAGCCTTCCTGGCCTCTCTGTCTTCTGGTGGTGGCCGCGGCAATCCTTGGCTGGCAGCTGCACCGGTCCAGTCTCTGCCTCTGTGTCACAAGGCTCTGTCCTGCATGTGTGTCCTCGCATGGTGCTCTCCTCCCTTACAAGGACACCCATCCCATTGGGTTAATGGCCCATCCTCCCCGGTACGTCCTCATCGTAACATAAGTAACCACATCTGCAAAGACCTTACTTCCAAACAAGGTCACACTCTGAGGTTTCAGGCCCACATAAACTCTATTTGTCTTAGTCCGCTTAAGCTTCCATAACGAAATCCTAGATGGGGGGACTTAAATGACAGAAATTAGTTTTCTCCCAGTTCTGGAGTCTGGAAGTCCAAGATCAAGGTGCCAGCAGGGCTGGTTTCTGATGAGGCCTCTCTCCTTCATTTGGGGTTGGCTGCCTTCTTGCTGTGCCCACACATTGCTTTTCCTCTGTGCACAGGCAGGCGCACACACACACACACACACACACAGATTGAGAGAGAGAGAGAAAGAGCGTGCTCTGTGTCTCTTCCTATTCTTATGAGGACACCAGTCCTGTCAGATCAGGGCCCCACCGTTATGACCTCACATGACCTTGGTTAGCTCTGTAAGGGCCTCATTTCCAAACACAGCCACAGTGGGGGGTAGGGCTTCAACATATGAATGGAGGGGGGCACAGTTCAGTCCAAAACACTATTCAACCCGGTACTAGCCCTGTGGTCCTGGGCCAATTGCTTCGCCTCCCTCCTGGCCAGGGCCCCAGCACAGACTGTTCAGTTACCCCGGGGAGGCCGCCTGCAAGGCCCAGCTCCTGCCCTTCCAGTGTTCTTGTCTTGTCTTTCTAGTCCCGGTTCAGAGAAATCCCCCTTGGTTCCCCCAACACCCCAACATGGCTTGACACTGTCTGGTGCTGTCCAAGAAAGCCACCTTGCCATGCAGACTGCACCCGTTCTAACTGGGGACCACCCTGCCCACAGCTGCCTTTCCACATCTGCTCCCTCTCTGGCTACTGCCCGCCTTCTTTCTCATTCCCTTGCGTATCTTCTCGGCAGAGTGTTCTTCACACTCTGTTTCCATTTCCTCACTGAGCCCTCGTTCGTAAGTCCTGGAAATCTAGCTTCAGGCTTACCGTCTTTGAACTGGACCTGAGACCCCCTAATTGTCAAATCTAATGGTGTTGCCTCAGTCCTCACTATGCTCAGTATCTCAGCTTCGTCTGGCCCCATGGATTGCCTCTCCCTTCCGGACATTCTGTGCTCACCGTCCCCCAGGGTGCTCTGATCCCTGGTTCTGCCCTGATCTCTCCAGGGACACCTTTCTGTTTCTGTCCCAGCTCCTTCCATTCCTCCTCTCCATGTCCAAGTCAAACAGGACTCTAGAAAAGGATCTGGAGAAATGGAGAGGAGAATGAGGGGCCTGGGAGAATGCACGCCACACGTAGGGCAAGGTTGTGGCAGTGGCTAGTTTGCAGGTGCAGTCCTCTTAGAAAACTACCACCAGGGCCCCTGAGTCTAAGGCTGTAGATAGCTACACCAAGCCTCACTCGAAAGCAGACATCGAGCCCAAACTGCCTCTGCTCTGTGGCAGGCTTGGTACCAGGCAGGAGGGCTTCTCTGACTGTGGTCCTTGTCACCATACTGTGCCAGGCATTATCCTAAGACTGCTGAGAACACAGTGCTGGACAGGACTGACATGGTCTCTGGCTTTTTGAGCTTATATTGCAATGGACTAAAGTGACATTTGTTAATTCCTTTTCCAACATGGCCGCCCTAATCTACTGTCCTGACTTCAACTTCTGGTCTTCCCTCTACTCTTGGTTTCACCCTCTGCCATACTCCAGACTTCCCAGGTGACAAGGTATCATCTTCCTGGACCACCTTCCTTTCTTCCTCCCTTTGCCTACCAAGCAAGCCCTCCATGTCTCCCTCTCCCCTTCAAGGCACAGACTTCCTCTGGGCACATCAGTTACTCTACCTTCAAAGTGTCCCAGTTGTACTGTCCACAAGTCTTAACTCTCCCACAGCGCAGTGTGGGGATAGATCTTTGATTTAAGGTGACGTTTGCCATCACTCTTCGGTCTTAGACTCAGATAGAACTGACTGGCTTAGCACCAGGCAGAGGTGGTCCTTGTCCTGGGACCTGCTGTTTGCGGAGTGCAGGTCATGGCTTAGAGAGGGTCACAGCTCTAATGTCTGCTAGAGTGAATGACCTGTGGCAGAGGAGCCCAAAGGAGCAAGGGGCTGTGCCAGACCAAAGCTCAAGTTACCCAGGCCTGCAGACTTCTCTGGCCCGAGTGCCCCTCGCTTGCTTCCAGGCGTGTCTTCCTGAGGGTGGACCGAGCCATTACAACGTGCAGACTGAGACCCAAGAGGACCAAGAGGTAGCTGTTCGTGGGAGTGTGGGCAAAGGTGTCCTCACGCATGTAAGGGGAGCTGGGGGCTGACTCTCCCCACACCATAAATTCAAGCATGGCATTCTGGGCAGTCTAAGACACTTACGTTTGAACCTAACCCTCTGATCACTAGGAAGCTATAATTGTTGAGCTGGGAGGAGAGGGCATACTTTTCTTCAACATCTCATTAGTTTCAATGAAGACACTTAAATATTTAGTCATAGACTGTGTGGCCCTCCATTTGGTCTCTTGCCCTCAGTCCTGAAAATATGAGAGGTGGGTCTGGACTTAGGGCCGAGTCTTCAGCATCAAGAGGGGTTTGGAGATTATCTGCTTCACTCTCACATGGACCTGGACCCCAAGACTGTACAGGTGGAGAAAGTAAAGCCTGTACTCTAGAACTGTAGCCAGCAGTTAAATTTTATAATTCCACATTTTTGAAGGCCTTTTCAGGAATGGAAACGATAATAATAATCTCTATGAAAGGTTAGTAGGACCACACCAACTCGAACTGTAGTTGGTTATAAAAACATGATAACTAACATTACGATCTAAATTATAAAGTCCTAGAACTGTAAGTGCTTCTAGAAATCATAAACTGAAGTCCAGAG
Organism: Manis pentadactyla; assembly: GCF_030020395.1. NCBI lineage: Eukaryota > Metazoa > Chordata > Mammalia > Pholidota > Manidae > Manis > Manis pentadactyla. The sequence continues at coordinate 144,117,133 of NC_080038.1, forward strand.
AGTGGGAACCATTTTTGTCTCAAATGAGTAGTCAGAAATAGCAATAAGGTCCTTTGAGCTGGGTTTAGGGCCCATTCACACGTGGGGTGGAGGAGAAAAAGCTGGCTGGAGAGTCAGGTAGAGTGTGCTCTCATGTCCAGAAGGAGGATGTGCTCAGCTGTATCAAATACAGTGGCGATGTCAAGGAGGATGACAGATGGGAACTATCCATCAACGTTCACCGCATGGATGTTGTTGGGTAACCTTGCCAAAGGTAGTCTCAGGAGGGTGGTGGAGGCACTCAGTGAAGTGGTTACCAGGGACTGACAGTGAACAGAATTACCATTTTGATAGGCTGATTGAGCCCTCCTGTTATTTTCAAGCCCCAGTGAGGCTCTACTGAAAATCGTTAAAGGGACAAAAGGATAGAAGAACAATAACAAAGAGGACATGAGATAGCCCCGTAGCCTAGAGTTGGCCGTGACTGCTTGCAGGGCCAGTGAAAGCGCCTCCTGGGGGCTATGAAGAAGGGGGTGCTGTTACAGAGGTGAGCCGAAGAGACCGTCGGGATGAGGAGACGCCAGAGGCCAGGCAAGGGATGTGGGCCTGAAACCAGTGTGTGAAAGCCTGCCCACGGAGTTCAGGTGCCCGGCCGCAGTACTCCAGAAGACAGGTGCCTCTCTCTGGGGAGGGAAACTTCCTCGCGGAGAATGAAAGGGTTGCGGCAGGCTGGGCCCTTGGGTCAACTAATCTGCTGAAAATAAGATGCTAGATAAAAATGTCCGCTTTAAAAAAAAGTCTTAAAAGCATAAAAGATGTGACAACACAGAAAAGAGTTATCAGTCTAAAATCTAAGGAAGGATGATAGAAAGGTTAATGGAATAAATCCTTCACTGATGCCAGCAAACTTGAACTTAGGGTTTGAGAGCCTCAGAGGGCAAGGGGGACAGAAGCCAAAGGCCAGAACTGGATCATGGTGAGAGGTCTAATAGGAGATGCTCCTCATGATAAAGTGGGAGCCCAAAGGAAGGACTATAGCCTCAAGGTAAGGATAAAACAGAAGTGAACCTGTCCCTCTCCTGGTTGACTGCAGGGAAAGTTACCTTGGCATTGAGGAGAGCAGGGGGTAAAAAATCCCCGAGGAGCAGTAAGCACGTGATGGCCCGCCTGTGGGTTTGCAACCCAAATTCCCAATGCCTGTGTAGTCCATAATACTCCAAACATGAATTTAATTTAAAATATTCCCAGACCAATAGTGACTTTTACCTCTGGCAGAAATAAGGTCAAATGCTCTCTGGAAGAAGGTGTTTTTATTCTGGGCCTCAAAGTATCGTCTCCAATAATTTTCCACGGACGCATAACCAAACACATACAGAAGCAAAATACGGTGAGTGTGAACTTGCAGAAACAAGAGACAGGAGAGACCCAGGTCCAGAAAGACTTTGATCATTACAACTAATACACAAATGCAGTAAAGTTGCAAGATACAGAATCAACACACCAAAATCAGTTGTTTCTATACACTAACAATGAACAATCTGAAAAGGAAATTAAGAAAACAATTCCTTTTACAGTAGTATTTAAAAGAATAAAATACTTAGGAGTAAACCTAACTAAGGAAGGAAAAGATGCGTACACTGGAAACAAAAAGCATTGCTAATAGAAATTAAAGACACAGATAAATGGCAGGACATCCTTGTTCACAGATTGGAAGATTTAATATTGTTAAGATGTCAGTTTTACCCAAAGTGATCTGTAGATTTAATGCAGCCTATTATCAAAATTCCAATGACTTTTTGCAGAAGTAGAAAAATCCATTCTAAAATCCATGTAGAATCTCAAGGGACCCGGAATAGCCAAAACAATCTCGAAAAAGAACAGCCACGTTGGAGGTCTCACATTTCCTGATTTACAGACTTACTACAAAACCACAGTGATCAAAACAGCATGGTACTGGCATAAAGACAGATGTATACGGACCAATGGGATAGAATAGAGAATCCAGAAATACACCCTTGCATGTATGGTCAAATGATTTGCCACAAAGATGCCAATGCTGGAGAAACTGAATATCCACATGCAAAAGAATGAAGCTGGACTCTTATATCACATACCAACTTAACTCAAAATGATCAAACACCTAAGCATTAAAAGCTAAAACTATAAAACTTGGAAGAGAACATGCAGAAAAGCACCATGATATTGGATTTGGAAGTGACTTCTTGGATATCAGAACAAAAGCACAGGTAAGAAGAGAAAAAATAGATAATTTGGACCTACATTAAAATGAAAACCTTTTGTGCATCAAAGGACACTATCAATAGTACGGTGACTCCTCAAAAATTAAAAATGGAAAATAGAACTACCATATGATCCAGCAATTCCAAATGCCAGTATACAACCCAAAGAACTGAAGCAAGGCTTCAAACAGACATTTGTGCACCCACGTTCATAGCAGCAGCATTCACAATAGCCCAAAGGTGGAAACAACCCATGTGGCCATCAGCAGGTGAATGGGTAAAGGAAATGTGCTCTCTCCACACAATGGAGTGTTATTCCACCCAGAAAAGGAAGGAAATGCTGGCACCTGCTACAGCGTGGATGAACCTTGAAGACATTATGCTCAGTGAAATAAGCCAGGCATAAAAGGACAGATACTACATGATTCCATTTGTATGATGCCCAGGGCAGTCAGATAAACAGAGACAGAAGGCAGAATTGTGGTTGCCAGGATATGGGGTGAGGGAGGAATGGTGTGTTGGTGTTTAAGGGGACAGAGTTTCAGTTTTGGAAGACGAGTAAGTTCTGGAGATAGACGGAGGTGATGGTTGCACGATAATGCAAATGCACCTCATATCATTGATCTGGATGCGTAAAAATGGCTAAAATGGGAAATCTTATGCTGTATATATTTTAACACAATAAAAAAGTTAGGTCTAGCTAAAAAAATGAAATTGAAATAGAAATCTGAACAATGCGACAATCATTAAAGAAGCTTAATCAGTAATTAAAATCTTCCATAAAGGACACTCGAGACCAGATGTATTTCACAAAACGCACTACCCAATGCAGTCCAAGAGGAGCTGTTGGTAGCCAGCCTGGAAGGAGAGGCCTTGTTGTCTTGGCAACAGGAAACAGCCCAACCTACTCCCAGTTATGCATTACCTACCAATCAACCCTTATTCAAAGGCAAGGTCAAAGGAGAGCTTGAGAGTGGGATTCAGGTTCCCTCGTCTGTGTCTCCAGATGGGAGTTGTGAACCACAGCTTGCAGAGAAAGAAGGCACTTCATGCCCAGCCAGTCTTTCAGTTTAGTTCTTGAGGAGCAGGGCAGTGGAGTGGCTGGTGCAAAGAAAACCAGGTGAGCCAAGACTGTCTTCCAGGGCCTGCGCAAGGCCTGGGATCCTGGGGCTTTATCTGCTGGCCTGGGCGCAGGGCAAGCATTTAACTAGCCTATTCCATCCCACAATGAAAAGTCCAGCCCGCTGGTCCCCACCCTCCACCGCAAGAGCCCGGGACACTCCTGATGGGGGTGTAGCAGAGAGGGAGGAAGGACAGGATGCATCTGATGGCAGGAGGGCTTTCCCTCTCAGAGCCTCCACTTCCTTATAATAATGCCAGCCTCACCAGGGTGCCAAAAAAAAAAGTGCCATGAGGAATGAATGAGATGAGGTGCTGTGCCTGGCGTATAGAGGCCGCGGATCCGGAGGGACTGTAGTCATTGTCACTGCTGGTGTAGGGATGGCTGCTGAGCTCCAGTCTCCGGTACAGGGCTAGGTGGCTCCAGAAGTCCTCCTGCTCCAAGACTGCACGATGTGGAGCAGTGGGGAGAGGAAAGGAAAGGGCTTGGCAATCCCCTCAAAAGTCATCCCGATCAAATTACTGAGTTTTCCATAATGCCGAAGAGGGTGCTGAGAGGAGGGCAAGTCACAAAAAGCCTTTTTATTTTTTTGAGAAAATGAATGTGGCTTGGGGAGACCGGGAACTATCCTTTGAGGAGACTACGGGTCAAGTGAGACCATTCTGATTAGAGGGCAACTGAACTTGAACTAGCTGCTTGGGAGAGAAGCGCTGGGGCTGCCAGTGTGTGGTCAGTGGGCATCTGATGATGCAGGGGAGGGGCCTCAGATCAGAGCCTCGCAGGCCAGGTGGGACGGGACCCCCAGGAAATGCCTATGGTTTCTATCCCAATTGGGAGCTCAGTGGGGCCAAGTGTTGTGGGCATGCAGCAATCTGCTGGCTCGAATTCCCTGCGGCTCTAAGCCCTGGGAACTGATGCAGCCTCAGCAAACACAAGACGGAAGAGAAGCACCTGTGAGGTCTCGGAGTCTGACTCGGGCTTGGGCAGGATCGTTTCTTCATTTGACCCTTGCACAGAAAGTTTTGATGGCTTCTTTTAGTGGCTCTACAGGCAAATGAATGGTCCTGCCAGGATGTTTCATTGCAGTTCATCCTTTTGCTTGTTTAATATTCCAGAATATTAAAGCCTCTTCTGCTCCTGGGGTGCTGTACACGCTCTCCTCTCCGTTCCAGCCACACTGGGCTTGAGGAGCTGGGCTGGCATCTGCTCAGAACTCAAATTCCCCACTTTTCACTCCTGGGCCTGCCTCTGCCTGGGATGGGTACAGACGTTAATACTAGACAGTACTGACTTGACTCACTGGTGACGATGACAAGTATTTAAATAAAGGTAATCTTTTTTTTCTGACTGCTTGCTGATTATAGCATCATGTAAAAATAGCCAGCTGGATGCTCATCAAATTTGGAGGTAGCTTTGAGAAGATCTGGCTTGGAATACAGGTTACATGGGACATGCAAAATGCCTTTGAGGGCAACCTGGAAAAGACGCTAGAAAGCTCTCTTCCCAGGCAGCTGAGACTGAGGTTCTCAGGCAGGCTTACCATGACCTTTAAGAGGCCATTGGTGGAAAATGCACAATGGTTTCAGATATGAGCCCCAGTCAAAACACAGGGGTATAAATACCTCCAGTGACGGGCCAACAGTCCGCAGTTGAACTGCTGCTCGCAGGGGCAGGGGAATGGGAGGCAAGTATTTCCTTTAGGATGTGTCACGAGTCTCCTGAGTAGATAGAAGATGCTGGCAAAACACACAGGAGACATGCAGGATGACAAGGTGACCGCCACAGAGCCTACTGGGATCCTCCAGTCTTGAATTCATAGTCTTTGTTCCCCAGGGTTGACCAAACCCCTGTCAGAGGAAGGGCTGAAGGGGAGGAAGGCAGGCCCTTGACCCACCAATGCAGAGTCCTCATATTTGGCTCATTCAGGATCAGTCAGAGGCTGTGGCCCTCAGTCACATGGTTGCCAGGTAAAATGCAAGGTGCCCAGTTAAATGGAAATTTCCAGTAAACAATGGATAATATGTGGCTATGGCACAGACTCGGGGGCCAGAGCACGCGTGGTGCACTTGTGGCTCTACCATTCATCATCTCTACCACCTGGGGCCGGGACAGAACCTCTCTGGGCCTGAGTTTCTTCATCTGTGGAGGACGGATCGTAAGTGTGCCTAGCTCATCGGGCCGCTGTGTTGAAGAAGCACACACACATGCTGCCCTTGGGAGGTGCCGAGTGGGCCCACCGGGGAGAAAGAGGACTGCTTGGGGCCCTGATGGGTGCTCATGCCCAGTGTCCTACACTAGAGCAGGCTAAAGCAGAGCTCCCAGGGCAAGGGGCTTGTTGCATCAGAAGTCACGAGGATGCTTAAAAAGAGAGACAGTCTTTTGATCCTGCTTGGCTAGAACAAGAAGCTAGGAAAACGGATATTGTTCATTAAGCCCCAACTAGCAGGTAAATTGTACAAGGGGAAGGGAGTCCAAGTGTTAGTACAAGTCATTAATGTGCTTCTTCTCTCCCTGGTAGCCCTTTGATTTGAACCCACCTAACCTGTAGTCTTTCACAGGCACTAAGATTCCAGAAACACTGCCTGCTAATTATTTTGGTGAGTCCCCGATTACACGAAAGGAAATGAATGTGTCTCGCTGCCCCTAGTGACTGAAGCACAGGGAGAAGATAAAGTGGTTCCAGCCAGGATGAATTAAGCCTGAGGGACCTGGAGAGGACAATCCTTCTCTTTGTTCATTTAACAAATGTGACTAGTGTCTCCACGTTGGTAAAATAAATGTGACCAGACAGAGTCTGTTTAGGACCAAACCGAGCACCTGTCCCAAACTGCTCTTGAGTTGGTTGATGCCATGAGCTGGATAGTGCCCAGGCCCAGTGATCTGATTCCTGCCTGAGTCCCTGCTTAGTTCCTCTGAGGCTTCTGCCTTGCTCCTGGCCGCCACCTCGACCTGGAACTAGACCCTCCTCAGCATGGGCTGGCCCCAGGCTCTGCCGAAACGCAGCTCTCCCTGCCTGTGCTCAGCCAGCCTCCTGTGGACCTCAGGTCTGACCTGCCTCTAGACCCACCATCCTCTGTGTCTTCATTCTGACCAGTGTCAGGAAATCCAATGGTCCCTTCTTGAAGAAAATATGTCCCTTCTTGAACAAACTGTGTCAGTGAAGCATTCTGGGGGGATGGCAGTGAGAAGGCAAGTGACTTGGTATGTCCCCTTCATCTGACACACTGCCAACATGTCATGGTGACCTGGGATGCCAGAGAGTGCCCACTGGGTGGCTTCTGCCAGGAATTAGAGCCAGAGGGAAGAGACCTTGGAGCATGGCGCAGTTGGGGGCAGAGTCTCCAGTGCTTCCGAGAGCCTATGTCCTCTATAGAAGTGCAACAGGATTGAGTTTAGACAGAGCATCGGAAACCTTCAGAATAAGAATACTAACTAGCGCCTGCTGCATGCTTACTCTGTTCTGGGTAGTGTTGTAAGTGCTTGTATTATTCTATTTAATTCTCCTATCAACCGTATGATGAGGCACTATGATCATCTCCGTGTTACAGCTGTGGAAACTGAGACACAGAGAGGCTAAGTATCTTGCCCAATGTCACACAGCCGACCAATGGCAGAGCTGGGTTCACATTTGTTTTTATTTTCAAGAATTGAGCCAAATATAGTCTCCATTCATCAGGCCTCTACTTAGTGCTGGCGTAGGACCAGGGGGTGGAGCAGGGATGGGCTGGGAGGAGTAGCTTCCAGGTTCCTGTGTGTCTTCCATGAAGAGATAAGACATCCCTGAAGGTCCAAGAACGAATGGAGACTGCTCTGCTTGTACTCAAACTGAAAGATACTTTCACTCTTACTGGGGTTGCACCAAGTTCTCATTCTGACAGTTTTCATACATTGGAGCATCAACCGATGGTCTAATGTGGCCTCAGCAGATGATCTGGTGACATCAGGGAAGCACTGACCAAGGAAGGTTGGAGTGCTTGGGACAGCCCTTGGCTGGCTGCCCGGCCCTCCCTGGGGAAGTGGCAAGGTGTGAGCTGGCACTCAGAGGCCCTCTGCTTCCCTGTCACAGGCCAGGGGCTGTTTGGGTCTTAGAGAGAACCCAAAACGTTCATAGCAGCATTAGTCACAGTAGCCGAAGAGTGGAAGCCGCCTAAAGGCCCATCGGTGGATGCGTGGATAAACAAAATGTGGCCTCTCCGTACAATGGACTACTATGTGGCCATACAAGGGAATGAAGCTCTGACCTATGTTACACGAATGAATGTCAAAGAAATGATGCTAAAGGAAAGCAGCCGGACACAAAAGGTCACATGATATGATTCCACTGATGTGGAACGTCCAGAATGGGCAAGTCCACAGGGACACAATGCAGATTTGTGGTTTCTGGGAGCGGGGCTCTGGAGGCAGGGGGAGTGACTGCTAATGGGGACAGGGTTTCCTTTTGGGCCATAGAAGTGTTCTGAAATGAGACGGTGATGATAGTTGAACAACTTTCTGCATGTACGAAACCCCACTGAACTGTGAACTTTAAAAGGATGAATATGGTGCAAAAACACTACCTTATGCAGCTGGGCTGTGGCAGAAAAGCCTGAGCTGAGGGGACACTGGGCCCATCTTCAAACCTGGGCTCCTCCACCAGCCTTGGCACGACCTCGGGCAAGTCCTCTCATGTCTCGGAGTCTCAGTTTCCTCATGTGTGAAATAGCACTGTTGTGAGAAAATATATCCCCAGTGGGATTTTCAGAACGATAAAATGCTTATTTAAAATCACCTTCGCTAATTAGAGGCAAGGACTTACAGCGCTTGAGGGGTGAGCAGAGAGCCATAATAGGTCTGACCAAAGGTGACCTTCCACCATGGCCTCAGCATCCAGGGGTCTGGTGGCGTGGCACTCTCCTGCTGTGTGCAGAGCAGTCACCTGTTGCTGAGCGGACACTGCTCGCTTGTTCTGCTCTCTCACATCTTTAAAAAGAGTGCTGAGTTCCGAGCTACCACCTTGACTGACAGGCCCACTCTGGTCTTCAGTTCTTCAAAAGAGTAGAGATGCGGAGGCTGAGATGAAAGGAAGGTTTCTGTATCAGCAAGAAGAAAAAAACCGCTTCATTTCTACCTTCTGTACATAATGCCCCTTGGCCCCACCTCTGCCTGGGACGTCCCAAGCTTTCACTGCCAAGAGTCCTCTGGCAGACTGCGTAGTCTCCCTCACCTTATAATGAGTGACGTAGGGGAAGGGACCACACGGGGACCTGGCTGGGCTCCAGGACTGCAAATACTATGCAATTCCCTGTGGACTGTGCATTGCTTTATTCTCCTTCTCAATCTCCAGATGGCTTTCCAAGGTTTTCTTGGGGTCCCCAGGGAATGTCTTTGGTCTCCTCTATTTTCATCTGTATCTTACAACTTTCAAATCCCACATAAAGTGCTTTTTCTACACTCTCAGTTATTAGGGTTTCATCACAGTCCTTTAGATAGACACTTAATTAAAAATCCTTTGGAAGCTTCAGTAAACCACGCACTGCCCTCTACCCGATGAAGAGTTCACCCCTCAACTCTGCCAGAGGAATGAACTTACCGCGCATGAGTCTTGTCCTGCCCTTGCAAACTCTGTTTTTCTCCCTCGTATGTATCCAGATAATGGATTCAGTATGCATCTGTTTTTCTTAGCACTAGGACAATGTTCAGAATATTTATTAAGACAGTTCATTAAAAAGAAGAAAGTTTAACCATATGCAGAATCCCTTCCCCTCCCTTATAAAAATAGTTGCGTCTCTCACTTGTCTGGTATTGAAAAATACAAGATCCCTGAAGTCAGGGTCAAGCAATGTCCAAACAGGGCCAGGGGCCAGGGGCTCAGCTCACCCTCTCTCTGTTCACTCCTCAGTCCCAGTCCCAGGGAAGTCCAGGCCATATCCAGGGAGAATCCCCAGTGCCCTGGGCCTCTGCCAGCCCTGGGGCCACCCCATCCAAGGTGTGGTGCACTGGAACACAACAGTGCCCGAACGAACACCTTGCCAGTTTCCTTTACAGGATTGTTTGGGGGGCGGGTAAGGGAGAGAACAGTATCTTAGGTCCTTGTTTCCTTTTTTCCTTAAATTTTTAAAAATCTGAATTAAAAACCGCTCCTTGCCACAGGTAAAAGGATGCAACCTCGCGGAACCACCGTAAGCAGCACGATGTGGACGAGTTTTTGGCTGCCGGCCCCTTCCCGGTGCTCACCGCTTCCTAGGGAGACTAGCAAGGCGGGCTCTTGGGCTGCCTTTAGGAATAGATCCTGACTAAGCCCGGCCCGCTCCAGCCCGCTAGGAGCACTGAGATAATGAATGAGAAAGGGCTCCTGGCGGGAGATTGTTGTTCGTGCCCAGTGCCTCCCCCGCGGCGAGAGCAAGATTGGGAGGAGGGCGGGGGGCGGGTTTCATCTGCAAACAAGGATGCCTTCCTGTGATGGGCTTTTCAGCTAAGTGCGCTCAGTCTTGTTTTCAGAGGAGTCTGTCTTGGCCTCAAAGGTCCCCGAAGGTCGAAGTCTCTCGCGAAACCCGCCACCAGCGCCCCGGTGTCCGCCCAGCGCCCCGCGGGGCAGGAGGCGGCAGTATCCACACGGTGGCGCTCCGGGACAGCGCGAACCCCTCTCCCCCACTGCAGTAAGAAGGCCAGGTTTGGGAGACAAGTCGCAAGGTGTTTGCTCCGATTTTCTGGGAGACTTCTCGATAAGATCCATAACTTTTAGTAGCAGGCAGAAATCCATTCCCGTGCCCGAGGTTGTGGAAGGAGCGAGAACCAGAGCCCTTCGGATTTCCCGTGGCCCGCGCGCTCCCGGAGCCTGGGCCAGGGCAGGGAACCAGCAAGCCTGGGGAGGGAGGTGCGCGGGGCTAGGGGGCGGCCCGGTCCGGGGGAGATTGAATGAGACCTCTGGCAGGGGATGGCAGGGGATGGCAGTGGAGAAGGACCGAGATTTGTTCTTCCCCGGGCGGGGACCCCTGGTCTGCCGTTGGTTTCTTGGCTGCACCCCCTTCCCCGCCCCCAGGCCCCCCGCGCCTGTCCTGCCGCTGCGGCGTCGTTCCCGGAGCCTGCCGGAGCGCTCTGCGCCACTCTGCAGGGCGCGCGGAGCACCTCGAGAGGTTTCTTTGAAGGCATGGCAGCCCAGGAGAAGGGCTTTCTTGCGTGCGGCTGCCGGGAAGGAGCTGGGCCCCAGCTCTCGCTCGACCCGAGTTAGGGTCGTGCGGCCACAAGGTACTCCCTTTGCTCCCAGACCGCAGACTTGCTCCTGGCTCCCACAGACGCGCGCAAGGGCCATCCCACTTAAGGGAGCCAACCGGGTTCTGGCAGGCACTGGAGTGGGGATAGCTTCCTCAGAGACTGGGGACTCAGACTGGGGACAGAAGCCCCTGGCAGCTGTGCCCCGCTCACCACGGAGTGCAGAAGGCTCTGCAGAGGCGACAGCGCCTGGAATGGGATAAACATCTCAAGGAGACTATAGGGGCATATATCTAGGGCCCAGGGAGCTGCTGGCTGCCCCTGACGTTCTTCCGGGGGCTTCAGACTGGCTTGGGTGGGCCCTGGACACCAAGAGGGCCCCCAAACCCCTGCTATGCATTCTGTGCCGCTTTGCAGGGCATTTGCTTTGAAGGGGGAGGGAGAAGAACTTGCTAGAAACAGATGGGATGCGAAGTAGCTGGTGAGGGTTGGATTCTGAGCTCATGACGATACCTAAGTGCTAGAGGGGAAGCACATACAAGACAGTTGGAAGCAAGGCAACACCTCGATGTGGATTTGTCCAAGAAGAGTTGTTGACCAAAGCGGGAGTGGTCAAGGAGCGATGATTGGTCGGGGAGTGGGATTGGGGTGGGGCTAGCCACCTCTTGAGGCTTTAAAAGCTCATCGGAGAGGGCTGGGATGCTGCCATTTTGCTCTCTGATTCTTAGAGGGCAGGCGGCTTCCCAGAAGCTCCTGGTGACAGAGCAGGTGTACGTCGTCTGCACCTGCTGGGAGAGCCTAACGGTCTCCAGCAGCAGCATGGGGCCTGCTCTGGCTGCTCCCCCTCCATACGGCTGTATTGGTTGTAAGGTGCCGCAGCCGGACTACCCACCGGCTCTAATCACCTTCATGTTCTGCGCAATGGTTATCACCATTGTCGTAGACCTAATTGGCAACTCCATGGTCATTTTGGCTGTGACGAAGAACAAGAAGCTCAGAAATTCTGGTAAGCCACCCTTCCTTCTCCCTATCCAGCGTTCTGCCACTTGCAATCCCCAAAGTGTTAATTTGGGTGCCCAGAACAGGGAGCCCATTGACAGTGGCCTCACATTACACGTTCCTTCTAAATACCCCGCGAACCCGGGCGGTGCTGTTCTGCTGGGGCCCCATTAGCCTAGAGCTTCTAGAGTCCGAGGGAGCTCTGCGAATCAGCTTTGGGCGTCCAAGGGCAAAGCCCGGGTTCCCGTGGTTCGCGGCAGACCTCCCAGCCCTGCCCCGCCGGGAACTGATGCCGAGGGAGCGGGCCCCGCAGCGGAGAGTCCAGCGGCTGCCTGGGAACTGCACGCCGAGCCGGACGCTGCAGAGGCAGCTCGGACACAATTGACGCGGAGGGAGCAGCGGGGCGGCGACCCGCTGGGAGAAAGTTAAGTTCGCGGCAGCTGCTAAGCGCTTACCGGAGGAGAACGGCGCAGCGGCCGCACCCAAGCCCGGCCAAGCCGCCGCTCCCTGCGGCCCTGGGGCTCCCGGCGGCTCCCGGGCGGCAGCTGCGCTCAGAGCCTGAGCCCGAGTGTGGAGCAGGCGGTCCGAGTCCGTCAGAGCCAAGCTCCGTCCGCGCGTCCTGGGGCGCACGGCAGTGAGCAGCTGCGGTCCCGGCGCAGCAGGCGGCGGCAGCGGAGATTCCGAATCCGTAAGCGGGGTACTGGGGGCCGCCGGGTGGGACGACGGAGAGGGTCGCGGGCTTGGCGTCTCCGGGACAAGGAGACAGCAGGCAGCCCGGGGCAAGGCTCGCGGGAGAGCCCGGGGGGGAGGGTTGGGGGGCGCCGAGGGACTGCGAAGCGCGTGGACCTGGGATGGGGAGCTGCGGCAGGCGGGACCCCCCGCGCTGCCAGCCTGTGCCAAGGGGGTCCCCGCTGCTAGCGGGGCGGCTGGGGCGGCAGATGCTGAGAAGCAGCGAACCCTCCGCGTGGGCTGGTAGGCAGAGGGGAAGGGGTCCCCCAGCACAGGTCAGGCCCGGTAGGGAGGGTGGCCGGCCACGAGGCCAGGGGCGGGAGGAGGGGACCAGGCACCCAGCGGCCCAGGGCAGGCAGAGGAGGTGGCCAGAGCCTGGGGGATTTCTGTCCTTGGGCGAGGAATCACCAACATCACACAAGTTTCAAAATGCACTGACAGGCACAGGGTCATTCAGAGTTCTCTTTGGAACTCTGGTGGGTGCGCCCGATCGTTCCTTGGCCCTCTTGGGGCGTGGGGCCACACCTTCACTCCAGCAGTGGGTTCCCGAGGTGCTGGCCCACGGGGCCCGGGGCCACTAGCGAAGCCCATTTACTTTTTACTTCATTGCTTTCCTGTTCCTCCGTCTCCTTTCCTTTCCTAATTCAAGGAAAGGTTTTTATAGTTCTTGTGGTTTGGTTTCGAAGGCTTTGCCCTCTTGTTCCCTTGTCTTCTCCTAATTCATTATTTTCAGGTAAACTCTAGAAAGAATTTCTTGGGTAGAAAGCACAGAGGCTGCGCCTTGGCAACGCCAGCGTAAGGAAGCAGGAGGAGCCATTCCTTTGCCCTTTTAAAAAGTGCCCATTTTCTCTCAGTCCAAGATGAAGTGCAGTATTTTGCCAAACCAATGCTAATTAGCAACGAGGTGTTTCCAAAAACAGAGGGCTCTTACTTCTTTTTTTGAAAGGGTTTTACAAAACGTTCCCGCCTGGGCCCTGCAAAAGGGGAGGACCCCGTTCACTTTCCAGCTCAGCCCGCGGCTGGCGCAAATCTCAGGGCCAGGGGCCGGCGCGTGGCTCTGCGTGTGGACCCGCACCCGGCAGGCACTCCTGCGAATCCTCTCAGGGCTTTTCCTGATGTTTTCCCCTCCCTGCTCACTATTTCTTTGGTCTCAGACTAAATTTTACCGGGTTTCCCTCGCCCCTTCCCCTCAGTTTTTACGCTCAGAAATGTTAAGTATTTACGGGGCTGGTCTTAGTTTACCGTCTCAGACAGTTCTCTGTAGACGTGTTTGCACTGCAAACGCAGTGCCAGGCTAGAGAAGAGAGGGCTAATTACTTTTTTTTGGTGGGGATGTTTGAGGCTTCCTGACATTCCTCTAATCTCTCTCTTTCCCCCTTCCCCCTCCAGCCTGCTTTCCAAGGACAGCCTCATCTAGCTCACCTCTACTCCCCTCTCCCTTCTCTACCCACCCCCTGTAGGGGAGAAAGTTTGCGTTTTGTTTTTGTACAAAATGGTGGCAGCATGCAGCAAGTGGGTGTGCAGAGGTCGTCAAGGGGCTTTTGTGCTTACTGCTTTCTTTCCCAAAGCAGAAGTGGTGTTTGAAAGGAAAAAAAGGTGGCCAACGGACAGGTCCTGCAAACCTAGTTGTGCATCGGAATCACCTGGGACATGCTTGTAAATAAAACTGAAAATACAACTGTATTTCTTTGAAAGGATTCTAGAATTGTAAATTGTCATGAGTCCAGCTGGCTTTTCCCTCCAGCTTAAATTAGTAGATTTCCGAACTTAACCATTTATTCTTCTCTGTTACCACCCCCCCCCCCCCCATGTGTTTTTCAGGCAACATCTTCGTGGTTAGCCTCTCTGTTGCCGATATGCTGGTGGCCATCTATCCCTACCCTCTGATGCTGCATGCCATGGCCATTGGAGGCTGGGATCAGAGCCAGTTACAATGCCAGATGGTCGGATTCATCACAGGGCTGTGTGTGGTCGGCTCTGTCTTCAATATCGTGGCAATTGCCATCAACCGTTACTGCTACATTTGTCACAGCCTCCAGTATGAGTGGATCTTCAGTGTGCGCAATACTTGCATTTATCTGGTCATCACCTGGGTCATGACTGTCCTGGCTGTCCTGCCTAACATGTACATTGGCACCATCGAGTATGATCCTCGCACGTACAGCTGCATCTTCAACTATCTGAACAACCCTGTCTTTGCAGTGACCATCGTCTGCATCCACTTTGTCCTCCCTCTGCTCATAGTGGGTTTCTGCTATATGAGGATCTGGACCAAAGTGCTGGCGGCCCATGACCCGGCTGGGCAGAATCCTGAGAACCAGCTTGCTGAGATTCAAAATTTTCTAACCATGTTTATGATCTTCGTCCTCTTTGCAGCGTGCTGGTGCCCTATCAACGTGCTCACTCTCTTGGTGGCTCTCAGTCCGAAGGAGATGGCAGGAAAGATCCCCACCTGGCTTTATCTTGCAGCCTACTTCATAGCCTACTTCAACAGCTGCCTCAACGCTGTGATCTACGGGCTCTTCAATGAGAATTTCCGAAGAGAATACTGGACCATCTTCCATGCTATGCGGCACCCTATCCTGTTCCTCTCTGGCCTCATCAATGATGTTCGCGAGACGAGGGAGGCCCGTGCCCGTGACCATGCCTGTGAAGAAGCCCAAGCTCATGCCTGTCCCACTGTGGAGGAACTGCCAATGAAAGTCCGGAATGTTCCTGGTGATGCTGCCGCTGGTCAACCTGAGCGTGCCTCTGGCCACCTCAGGCCAGCCTCTGGCCCCTCCAGGTCTGCCTCTGCCTACCGAAAATCTTCCTCTGGACATCACAAGTCTGTCTTTCACCACCCCAAGTCTCCTGCTGGCTATTTAAACTCTACTGGTTACCCCAAGTATGCCACTATCTACCCTAAGCCTGCCTCTGTCCATTCTAAGCCTGCCTCTGATCACCCTAAACCCGTTACTGGCCACCACATCCCTGCTGGCAGCCCCTGCAAGACTGCTTCCAGCCCTGCCACCAGCTACCTGAAACCCACCACTGGCCACATCAAGCTTGCTACCAGCCACGCTGAGCCCACCATTGCCAGCAATCTTGAGCCTGCCACCAGCCACCCTGAGCCTGCCATTGGCAGCCATGCTGAGCCCACAGCTGCTGGCCACCCTGAGCTCACTGCCTCTTGCCACCCTGAGACCACCGCTACTGGCCACCTTGAGCGTGACATCGCTGACTGCCCCGAGCCCGCCTCCAGCCCTGCCAGTGGGTCCCTCGAGTCTGCTGCCAGCGCCCTGGAGCCTGCCCCTGCTGCTGACGTTCTTGACCTCACTGTGGTCACCACTGCCACCAATGATTGCCATGAGGTTGTGGTTACCAGTGTTGAAGCTGTTTCTGATGAGATGGCTGTGTGAAAAGTGCTCTTAGGAGGGGTGGAGCATATGTAATCCGAAGTGAGATTACACAGACAGGCACATGCAGACACTGACAGACATGGTGTGAGCTGCATCCACCTTCTAGGCATACTCCTCCTTTACGTATGCACTCTGAGTGTATGTGCGTGTGTGTGCTTTCTATTTTATAGACCACATTTCCCTCAAGTTTGACATGTTGTTCTGAGCCTTGCTTACCTCCTGGTGGTTGCCCTTGAGCCCACACTGATCCTTGAAATCGCAGACTTAGATTACCCCCTCCTCCCGTGTCCCCATTTCCTCCAATTGTTCCTGCTTTCTTCTCCCCTTCCTTGAGGGGCGGGAGGGGAGGGGTGCGTGTGCGCTGGGAAAGGGGTGCTGTGGTGGGGGCTTCTGTCAAGTGAATGTGACCGCTGAGCTTTATGTTGTAAGTGGGTAACTCTATGCTGTACTTTTAATGGTAGTCAGGCAGTTGTGATAGAATGTGAATACTGGAAACTGTCTTTTCTAAATTCCAGCGACAAAATATGACTCGCATCTGAAGAATGATTTGATAAGCTCTTACGAAAATAAATTTTATGCCTATGAGATCAAATGGCAGAACAAAAGATAATGGCTGCACCGAATTATTTCAATCTTTTGAAAATTCGAACACGGGTGCTGATTTTCATTGTCAAATGTGAACGTGGAATGGTGAGATGTTTAACCTTATTTGTAGTCACGCACTTTTTTTTACAGTATTTGCCAGGATTTTCTTTCATTTAGTTCCAGAGAAACGAGTTTATCACAAACTAGTTTCTTCTCCTAAAATCCAAATTTACGGTTCCTAGGATCAATTAGTCGTGTTTTGAATATTAGAATTCATAACTGCTCCTTTCCTCAGAGATTTTTTTCCAACAGCCTGATGCCTCTACAGTCTGTCTCCACATTTTTCTTTTTCATTCAAAAGGGAATTTGAGGCAGCAGCTGGAAGCCAAAACTGAATGGAGTGCAGCCGGGAGGGTGTGAATGCTGCTTCTGCCTCCTCCCTCTGGCCTCCCAGCTGGGGAGGGAGGCGGCGTCGGGAGGAGGCCAACTCCAGCGTCCCCACCACCCTTGGCTGAGCTGCAGTGGTCCACAATGTTAAGCTGTAGATGTCTTGTATCAGCACACTTGACAGCCCAGGAAAGGATTTTTCTCTAGGTTTCAGGAAAAGGTTGCTGTTTAATAGAAATTTAAATGATTGATTCAAACTGACACTTCAAGCAAAATATCTGTACAAAAAGCTTGAGAGGATAAGTGGAAATGCATTACACTGCCTTAATTCAATTCTGTATTTGTGGTAGCAAATAAAAGTGATTTTGTGGCTTTGGAGTGTGATTGATTGATAAATTCGCTTGCTCTACCAGACTTACTTGTGGGGAGGGCCGGTGAGTAGGTGGAAGACCAGTGACCTTGGGGATCCAAAGACCTGGGGTGCAAGCTTGCTCTAGCCCAGGGCAAGTCACGGGACCCTCTCGCCTCAGTTTCTTTACCCAGCACGGTGGCGAGGTCCGAGTGGGCTGCTGGATTTGATGTGCTCTTCTCACCAGAGCAGTGATGACGGATGGCCTGACCTCACCTGCGTGCTCTTGGCCTTCTGGAGCTCGCCTGCCACTGCTTCGGAAAATAGGCCCCTTCTACCTCCATGCAAGGAGTGCATCCAGGCCCCAGTGCGGTCACAACTCCAGAGGCTGCTCGGTCAGAGAACAGCTCATGGGGCAGTGGGGGCAGGCACAGGAGTCGGCGGCAGGACAGGTGGTTTCCTCTCCAGCTGGAGGAGGGGCGGCAAGACTCCAGCCACTGGGCAAAGCTCCCGACTTCAGGAACACAGTCTCAAAAGAATCTCTAATGACAAGGAAAAGCCCCAAATAAACTGCTCCATAGAAATGAAAGTGTATTCAAAATAATACACAGTAGGATATCAATCTTGTTAAAATACAGAGACTTAAAGCATGCACATATACATAGACACAGAGTTGTACATATGTAGTTATTCTATACAGGTTCAGCTAGACTGTGAGCATAGACTGACGTCACCTTCACTTTTCACGCCCAAATGACAGTGATTTTAGCCCCGCCAGAAAGACTGCTGGACCTCAGGCTAATCCCCTGTGCATAGTTTCTGCCAGGCATTCTCCAAAAGGGGGCTTACTCATGTGCTCACATCCTGGTCTACAGGCAGCAGCCCCTCCCCATGTTTTCCGTTCTCCCTCTTCCTTGGGTGACACTGGTCGGTGCTTTCCAGGGGCTCAGGGGTGCTGAGAGGAGCTGCTACGGGTGAGAAAAACTGAGGGTACTTCTTTTAATTTTTTTGCTATCATTAATCTACAATTACATGAAGAACACCATGTTGACCCGGCTTCCCCCCTCACCAAGTACCCCCCACACCCCACCACAGTCACGGTCCATCAGCGTAGCAAGATGCTATATAATCACCACCTGTCCTCTCTGTGTTGCACAGCCCTCCCTGTGCCCCCTTTACTATACATGCTAATCTTAATGCCCCCCTTCTCCTTCCTTGCCCTTCTCCCTCCCTTCCCACCCATCCTCCCCAGTCCCCTTCCCTTTGGTAACTGTTAGTCCATTCTTGGGTTCTGTGATTCTGCTGCTGTTTCGTTCCTTCAGTTTTCCTTTGTTCTTATACTCCACATATGAGTGAAATCATTTGGTACTTGTCCTTCTCCGCTTGGCTTATTTCACTGAGCATAATACCCTCTAGCTCCATCCATGTTGTTGCGAATGGTAGGATCTGTTTTTTTCTTATGGCTGCGTAATATTCCATTGTGTATATGTACCACCTCTTCTTTATCCATTCATCTACTGACGGACATTTAGGTTGCTTCCATATCTTGGCTATTGTAAACAGTGCAGCAATAAACATAGGGGTGCATGTGTCTTTTTCAAACTGGAGTGCTGCATTCTTAGGGTAAATTCTCAAAAGTGGAATTCCTGGGTCAAATGGTATTTCTATTTTGAGCATTCTGAGGAACCTCCATACTGCTTTCCACAATGGTTGAACTAGTTTACATTCCCACCAGCAGTGTAGGAGGGTTCCCCTTTCTCCACAACCTCGCCAACATTTGTTGTTGTTTGTCTTTTCGATGATGGCCATCCTTGCTGGTGTGATGTGATATCTCATTGTGGTTTTAATTTGCATTTCTCTGATGATTAGCGATGTGGAGCATCTTTTCATGTGCCTGTTGGCCATCTGGATTTCTTCTTTAGAGAACTGTCTATTCAGCTCCTCTGCCCATTTTTTAATTGGATTATTTGCTTTTTGTTTGTTGAGGTGTGTGAGCTCTTTATATATTTTGGATGTCAGCCCTTTATCGGATCTATCATTTATGAATATATTCTCCCATACTGTAGAATACCATTTTGTTCTATTGATGGTGTCCTTTGGTGTACAGAAGCTTTTTAGCTTGATATAGTCTCACTTGTTCATTTTTGCTTTTGTTTCCATTGCCTTGGGAGATATGTTCATGAAGAAGTCACTCATGTTTATGTCCATGAGATTTTTGACTATGTTTTTTTCTAAGAGATTTATGGTTTCTTGACTTACATTCAGGTCTTTGATCCATTTGGAGTTTACTTTTGTGTATGGGGTTAGACAGTGATCCAGTTTCATTCTCCTACATGTAGCTGTCCAGTTTTGCCAGCACCATCTGTTGAATAGACTGTCATTTCCCCATTGTATGTCCATGGCTCCTTTATCAAATATTAATTGGCCATATATGTTTGGGTTAATGTCTGGACTCTGTATTCTGTTCCACTCGTCTGTGGCTCTGTTCTTGTGCCAGTACCAAATTGTCTTGATTACTGTGGCTTTGTAGTAGAGCTTGACGTTGGGGAGCAAGATCCCACCCACTTTATTCTTCCTTCTCAGGATTGCGTTGGCTATTCGTGGTCTTTGACGGTTCCATATGAATTTTTGAACTATTTGTTCCAGTTCATTGAGGAATGCTGTTGGTAATTTGATAGGGATTGCATCGAATCTGTATATTGCTTTGGGCAAGATGGCCATTTTGACGATGTTAACTCTTCCTAGCCAGGAGCATGGGATGAGTTTCCATTTGTTAGTTACCTCTTTAATTTCTCTTAAGAGTGTCTTGTAGTTTTCAGGGTATAGCTCTTTCACTTCCTTGGTTAGGTTTATTCCTAGGTATTTTATTCTTTTTGATGCAATTGTGAATGGAATTGTTTTCCTGATTTCTCTTTCTATTAGTTCTTTGTTGGTGTATAGGAAAGCCACAGATTTCTGTGTGTTAATTTTATATCCTGCAACTTTGCTGAATTCCAATATTAGTTCTAGTAGTTTTGGAGTGGAGTCTTTAGGGTTTTTTATGTACAATAGCATGTCATCTGAAAATAGTGACAGTTTGACTTCTTCTTTACCAATCTGGATTCCTTGTATTTCTTTGTTTTGTCTGATTGCCATGGCTAGGACCTCCAGGACCATGTTGAGTAACAGTGGGGAGATTGGGCATCCCTGTCTTGTTCCCGATCTCAGAGGAAAAGCTTTCAGCCTCTCGCTGTTCAGTATGATGTTAGCTGTGGGTTTATCATAGATGGCCTTTATTATGTTGAGGTACTTGCCCTCTATGCCCATTTTGTTGAGAGTTTTTATCATGAATGGATGTTGAATTTTGTCGAATGCTTTTTCAGCATCTGTGGAGATGATCATGTGGTTTTCTTCCTTCTTTTTGTTGATGTGCTGGAAAATGTTGATGGATTTTCGAATGTTGTACCATCCTTGCATCCCTGGCAGGAATGCCACTTGGTCATGGTTATGATCCTCTTGATGTATTTTTGAATTCGGTTTCCTCATATTTTGTTGAGTATTTTTGCATCTACGTTCATCAGGGATATTGGTCTGTAGTTTTCTTTTTTGGTGGGGTCTTTGCTTGGTTTTGGTATTAGGGTGATGTTCTGTTTCTTCCTTTGTCGGTCTTGGAAGGTTGTATTTTTCTAGGAAGTTGTCCATTTCTTCTAGGTTTTCCAGCTTGTTAGCATATAGTTTTTTGTAGTATTCTCTTATAATTGTTTGTGTTTCTGTGGGGTCCATCATGATTTTTCCTTTCTCATTTCTGATTCTGTTGATGTGTGCAGATTCTTTTTTTCTTTTTATAAGTATGTCTAGGGGCTTATCTATTTTGTTTATTTTCTTATAGAACCAGCTCTTGGTTTCATTGATTTTTGCTATTGTTTTATTCTTCTCAATTTTATTTATTTCTTCTCTGCTCTTTGTTACGTCCCTCCTTCTGCTGACTTTAGGCCTCATTTGTTCTTCTTTTTCCAATTTTGATAATTGTGTCTTTAGACTATTCGTTTGGGATTGTTCTTCCTTCTTTAAATATACCTGGATTGCTATATACTTTCCTCTTAAAAGTGCTTTTGCTCTGTCCCACATAAGTTGGGTCTTTGTGTTGTTGTTGTTGTCATTTGTTTCCATATATTGCTTGATCTTTATTTTCATTTGGTCATTGATCCATTCATTATCTAGGAGCATGTTGTTAAGCCTCCATGTGTTCGTGAGTCTTTTTGCTTTCTTTGTACAATTTATTTCTAGTTTTATATCTTTGTGTTCTGAGAAGTTGGTTGGTAGAATTTCAATCTTTTTGAATTTACTGTGGCTCTTTTTGTGGCCTAGTGTGTGGTCTGTTCTTCAGAACGTTCCATGTGCACTTGAGAAGAATGTGTATCCTATTGCTTTTGGGTGTAGAGTTCTATAGATGTCTATTAGGTCCATCTGTTCTAGTGTGTTGTTCAGTGAGTCTGTGTCCTTACTTATTTTCTGTCTGGTGGATCTGTCCTTTGGAGTGAGCGGTGTGTTGAAGTCTCCTGAAATTAATGCATTGCATTCTATTTCCTCCTTTCATTCTGTTAGTCTTTGTTTCACATATGTTGTTGCTCCTGTATTGGGTACATATATATTTATAATGGTTATATCCTCTTGGTGGATTGACCCTTTTTTCATTATGTAGTGTCCTTCTTTATCTCTTGTGACTTTTTTTGTTTTAAAGTCTATTTTGTCTGATACTAGTACTGTGACACCTGCTTTTTTCTTCTTGTGGTTTGCATGAAATATCTTGTTCCATCCCTTGACTTTTAATCTGTGCATGTCTTTGGGTTTGAGGTGAGTCTCTTGTAAGCAGCATGTAGATGGGTCTTGCTTTCTTATCCATTCTTTTAGTCTGTATCTTTTGATTGGTGCATTTAGTCCATTTACATTGAGGGTGATTATTGAAATATATGTACTTATTGCCACTGCAGGCTTTAGGTTTGTGGTTACCAAAAGTTCAAGTTTTGCTTCTTTACTATCTTACTGTCTAACTTAACTCGCTTATTGAGCTATTATAAACACAGTCTGATGATTCTTTATTTCTCTCCCTTCTTATTCCTCCTCCTCCATTCTTTGTATGTTAGGTGTTTTACTTTTTTTTGGTGTTTCCTTCGACTGCTTTAATGGGTAGTTGATTTTATTTTTTGCCTTCAGTTAGTATTTGATTGTTCTGCTTCCGTTGCTCTGATTTTATTTTCTCTGGTGACATCTGTTTATCCTTAGGAGTGCTTCCATCTAGAGCAGTCCCTCATACTGAACAATTTCTACTAAACTATCTTCAAGTTTACTAGCTCTCTTCTCTGCCATCTTCTTCTTTTGTTGAGCCTAACCTGGGAGGGTTATCATTTTTTCACTGTGGTTATTGTATTTTTAAGTTCTACACTTTCCACTTGGTTGTTCTTTATAACATTTATTTCTTTTCTGAGTGGTTCTGTCTTTCTACTTGTTTCCAGAATGTTTGCCTAAGCTCACTTCTTGGGACTTAATCATAGCCACTTTCAGTGCCTTGTCAGATAAGTCTCACACCTGGTTCACTTTGGTGTTGGCCTCTGTCGTCTTTTCCTATAAGAGCTGGGACTTTTCTGGTACCTCTATTCCTTTTTTCCATATTGGTCATTTCCGGTGATCATCATTTTTATGTAAATCCAAGTTTTATCTAGGAATAGAGGAGGAGACCTGTGTCTTTCATGCAATGGTTAGTCTGCTTGTATTATCTGTTTTTGAATTGATTGTAAGTCACAGACTCTACACCTTCCCATTTCTAGTAGGTAAGAACACCATGTACTCTTCCCTGTTTTCTCTTATAGACTGATAGGGTGAGGTGCTGAGCACCTCAGTGCTTGGGACTGGGTTGCAGTTATAATACAACTAACTGAATTCTGGCTCATCCCTCCTTCTTGGGCATGGATGGTCCTCCTGGGCTTTTAATTGAGAATCACCTAAGCCTCTGTTTCCTGAGCCCTAAAAGACTAAGGGATGGTAATGTCAAAGGAGTGAAGTGGTCATGTAAACCCTCCCACAGATAACAATGATAGAAACAGGATAATATGATTAAAAACAATTATTTGAAGTCACTGAAAACCTGAGGATGTGACGCGGTCCAGCCGCGCCGATTCGAACCAGACCTGGCGAGAGGGGGGTGAGACTGGAGAAAAAAGAGAAGACAGACAGACCTGGGAGGGCTGATGCTCCTGTGCATCCCAGCAAAGCTTTATTGGGTACCAGGGTATCTATACAGCAAAGAGATACATGATAGCTTTATCTAATAAACAGCCAAGCACAATATTGACGTCAGCGGCAGCCGGGCAAAGTTAAGAACAATAAGGCTCCTTCAGTTCCTCATGGAATGTGTAAACAAGATGTTCTTTGGGGCCAAGGCCGCTCTTTGTCACAGTCACAGCATGAGGAGAGTTGGCTCATCTTCGAGGACAAGATATGTGTTTGTGGGCAGATAACTTCCAAGGACGGCACCGGTTGTTCTCAAGCTTGTGCTTTCCCATGCTGCATTCAGACATGGGGGAAGGTGCCCTCCCATTCTACCCCCAAACATGTGAGAAGACAAAGGCGGTCCCCAGCAGGATGGACTTCAAGCCCCACAGCTATGAGTGCTGAAAGTAATGGCTGAAAATGACAGCCTTACCAGCCCAAGGGGCCAAAATTTGGAGTTTGGTTACATAAAAGCAACTTGAAATTTAAAGGAGAAATTCTGGAAGCATGAGTCAGAATTGTAAATGCATCTTCTTATCAAGAAAACTGCAGAAGGGATGTGACCCACCTTTGAATATAAATTCTACCCAAACCCCCGAGGAACAGGAAAAAGCAGTCTGACATCAAAGATAAATCTATTCTTAACAGACAGAAGAAGATAGAGATTTAGGCTACAACAATTTTCCAGAGGTGAGGCCTAGATCTCTAGAGGGAGCCTGTGGCTTTTTTCAAGGGTCTCTAGAACAAAAGATTCTTGTGTGGTGGTGGAAGGGTGTTGGAGAGACTTGAGAACATAGGTTAAAGGGTGGGAGGAATCTCTCCATTTCTGCTCTCTTCTCCTTCTGACAGATGCAGATTGAGGTAGTGGTATCTCAATACCAAAGACAAGGAAGTCCTTGGATTGGAAGAAATGAGTAGCATTATAGCCACTGGCCTATGACAGGGTGGTGTCTTATGGAAATAGTGTTATCCAAACATATTAAATGTGATAGTTCATATTTAGGCAGAGTTTTTTTTTTTAATGAGTGGACAAGATTTTATTAACCTGTTGAGGAAAAGGGAAATCCAAGGAGTGGGCCTGGCATGGGCAAAGGCTAAGATAATGTGGCCATTGCTATCTATTTATTGGTGTTTTCTTTCTAAAAATTTATCTATGTTTATAAGTTGATTTTACCTTCTCTGTTCAATTTTGAAATCAATATTACAAGCTCACAAAATGGATTACATAGCTTTTCATCTTTTCCCAATTTGTGGAACAGTTTGTGAAAGATGAGCTTAGCTTTCATGATAGGTATATAATAAAACTGACTTTTGATTCTCAAGTGATCCCATTTCCCCCTTTACCACAGGGTATGTGGAGGGATATTTTATGTTTGAATTTCTGGTACAATTTCTGTTGCATTTCAGTTTGCTATTTCTCCTTTTGTTTTCATAAGAAGTGGGAAAGGTTGTAGAATCCTGAGCTGTGCAGTTTGGATGAGGCACAAAGAGAAGCCTGCCTTCTGGGGCTCATTCCGTCCACTCCTCCCAATCCACAATCTGCCCAGAGCTACTGATAAAGGGATGGCCTAGACAGGTATTTTATCACTTACACAATTCAGCTGTAAAAAGCAATTCATTCTTTGGTTCATCATAGAAAGCAATTGTAAGAGTCCTAGCCAATAGTTTTGGAAAGGTTTTGTGCTGGGATAGACTGAAAGTGATCTACTTCATTCAATTACATATGTCTTTTAGGATTCTCCAACGTTCCCTCAGACTCTGTTAGCTTGAAACTAGGGAGGATTTCTCCTGCTCCTGAATTCCTATAGCATTTCTTTGACCAAATCTTTTATTTGGCACTTGGTAGACTCATAAAATTTTACAGTTGGAAAGAACTTTAAAAGTCATCTAATTGAGCTTGACACTCAGTATAAGGATTTCTTCTACGTCTCTTGCAGAGACTCAACTGGCCTCTGATTGAACACCCCTAGTGACGGGCAACACTCTACTGTTTAAGGCCTCTCCACAGTTGGAGAGCTAGCCATTTTCTTGGAGCACACAGAGGACAAGTCTGAGCAGGAAACAAAGAAGGAACTACCAGACAAGTAGAAGGAAAATGAGGAGAGACTGGTGTCCTGAAAATGAAGGCAAAGGGAGTTGCAAGAACGACTGGGTTGTTGAGTTGACTAAACATTGTTGCCAAGGTCAGTGAGGTGAGAAGTGACATATATCCACTGAGTGTGGCCTTCAGAACAGTTTCAGGGAGAAGAGTGGGGACGCACTCGGAATGGCGATGGACTGAACCGTGAGTGGCAGGCAAGGGAAAGGAGGCGGTGACCTGGAGCGAGTCTTTCCCCAAGAAATTTTGTTGAGAAGGGAGGGGAGTTATGACAATAGCTAGAACAAGATACAGGGTCTAGAGAAGGGCTTTTGGAAACAGGTAGGGGCATGTGGGTTGGTGAGCGTGTTTGTGCACTGAGAACACAGAGCCAGGCAAGCGACCATAACTCCTGACAGATGGAGGCCCTGGGGAGGTGCCTGGAAGGGAAGAGGTCAGATCAGCAGTGGGCATTTCCTAGCTGTGTGACTTTGGGCAGTCACCAGACTGTGCTACCGAATATGATAACATATGCAAAGGACATCGTAACTATAGAGCATGGCGTGAGTGTCCGTTGTCTTCTTTCTTCTGAAAGCAAGTGGGACTAGGCTGTGAGCAAGAACACTGGATACAAACCAGACGCATCTCTAGTCAAAGCCTCTTTTCATAAATCCCGCTTCCCCTGTTTTTATACCATAGTGCACAGGGAGGGGTGAGGTTAGACAAATAGAGCAGCAGGGAAGGCCTCGAAACCCCGGCCAAAGAGTCAGGAATTGATCCTGAGGATAACAGCAAGCGCTGGACATTTTTGAGCAGAAAAGTGACATTAGGAATGTATTATTTTAAGAAGGTTCATTTAAAATGGGTATGACAGGCTGGGTTGGATAGGAGATCTGGAGGCAGGATGAGTAGTTGCAAGGAGAGTTCAAAGATCAGTTTATAGGAGGAAGAGCTAGGGAAAAGCCAAGAAGAAACAAATCAGAAAGATTTTGAAGGCAGCATCTGCTGGGGGACATGATAGCTAAATTTCCAACTCAGGACCCTTGGGGAACTGGGACATCACTAAGAGGAATAGGGAGCCAGGAAAGAACTAGCTTTGGGATGCATGTGGGTGCCTGCTTGTGTGTGCATGTGTGTGTATGTGTACGTGTGTAGGGACAGAGGAGGAGTCCATCAGTGACAAGTCATATTGCACACACTAACTACCATTCGGCGCCACCTCGTCCACAAGCCACACGTGCCATCAGCTACCTACGCAGAGCCATGTGCCGCAGGCAGGTCAGGGCACCGCCTCCCGCTCCACTGTGCTGGAGGCCAAGCTGTGCTTCTGGCGGTCTGATCTCGCTCCCATGCCCTTCTGGCTTCCTCTTCTCTGCAATGGTCTGGTGGCAGATGAGCATGCCAAAGAGCAGAGACCCCACTTGAACAGGACCCCAGATGGGGAAACGCTGGGAAAACTCACTTGTATTAACAAATTGCTGCCCCAGACATGAGACCTCTTCTAGAAAGTACTACTGATCCTGAAGCTCTGCATGGCATCCGGCGATACCACTTTCAGTCACCAACTATGATGAAGTACTAGCCACTAGGCTAACTAAAAGGGAAAACATCTTATGGCAAAAACCTGCCTCTCTCAAACCCAGCTAAAGTGCCACCTCTTACGAGCTGCCACAGCACTTTATATAGCTCTGTTTCACAAATAAAGAAATGAAGGCTCAGAAAGGCGAAGTAACTTGCCCAAAGCCACAGATGGCGGTAAGCAGCCCAGCTGAGGGGCGGGACAGTGGCCGCCGCTCAAACAGCGCAGCTCCCTCAGGTCGCAGATGCAGCCGTGGGCTTTGGACCGGCCTGGGAGGCCCTGCTAGCGGCCCGCCGAGATTCACAGTAAGTCACTAGCTAAAGTTCTGCTGAGTAAGCAGTCATCCCTCTGGAATAAGGTCTCTTGACCTTGGCACTGCTGACCTGTGTGCGCGTGCGGTGGAGGGCCGCCCTGGGAACTGTAAGATGCTTGGGAGCATCCTGGCCTTTACCCACTAGATGCCAGTAGCACACTTGCCAAGCTGTAACCAGTGAACCCTTCACCAGACATTGCCAGATGTCCCTCCGGGACAAAATTCCTCCGCCTTTCGTTTGAGAACCTTTGCTCCAGGCTGTGATCTGCAGCCCTTGCGTGGAATGCCTGCTGGGCTCCAGACTGCAATCCATGCCTTTGGAGCAAGAGGGACAAATCTTTCTTTCCTGGGAGTTCTCCCGGGGATGTTCTTCACCTCACATGTGACTTAAGAGTTTCCTGCTTGCAACTGATATTTCCGCTTTTGTCTTATGAAACTTATCACTCTTTCAATAGTCATGGAATTACAAAGAATGTAAAAAAACCTTTTAAATTTACTTAAATGTTCTGTGAACATGCAGTGGGCATCTGCTGGGATGAACTATAAAAAGTCTAATTAGTTAGTAAATAGCCATATAATTAAGGAAAAAAAGTGAAATGAATTGAAGATTTAATTACAGATATTTTCATGTTGACTTACCATTTCTGTTTGTTTTTCCCTCAAACCTAAGATGAGCAGTATTCTTTGGACTTGTTTTTCAAACTCCACTTACTATATGGGCTTCTGGACTTCTTGTAATTCTGATCTGTCCAAGGTATTCATTTCAATTCTGAATCTGAAGCAATGGTTGTAGCTATTGTAATGGCAGAAGATCTCTTTGGGCGGGATTGGTGGAAAGGGACATCATTGTGGCCCTAGAAAACCTTGGTCTCCCACCCACCAGACTGTGCTTCAAGCCTCCTGGATGGAACCCTCTATTACACCATTTAGGGCAAGACCATGATAGAGGGAAATAACAACTTTATTTATAGTAGCCAAAATCTGGAGAAAAGTACGTATCTATTAACAGGTGACTGGATAAATAAATTCAGGTATCCTTACAATGGACTACTCCTTAGCATTCAAAAAGAATGTGCTACTGATATACATATAATACGAATAAACCTCCAAAACATTTTGTTGAGCGACAGAAGTCAGACATGAAAAAATACCCATTTGATTCCATTTGTGTGCAATCCTACAGCAGATAAATCTAATTTATAGTGAAAGGAATCAGAGCAATCTTGCCTTGGGAGGTGGGCATTCACAGAGACTGTCCTTCCTTCTATTCCTGCATCAGCGATGAGCCCTTGTACACAAATTTAACCATCAACATTCACAAAGTTTATCAGTTTCACTATGCAAACTCCTTATGGCCTAAACCTCAAGTCAACCAGGGTGCATTACTAAATCGATAGACAAAATGTGTTAGATCGATCTAACAATCCACCTGAATTGACCTTGCTCTGAGAAATACTCTTACAAATGTCCAACGATCCTTCTCAAAGGATGAAGGTTGGTTGGTATGGACAGATGGGGAAACTGAGGCTTAGAGAGATTAATCAGTTTGCACAAGGTTACAACTACGGCTGCAGGTGTGACTCAAACCCTCATATGACTGATTTGCAAGCAAAGGTCTCCTTCTGTTTTTCGGATTTTCTTTGAAAATCCTGAGTGACTCATCAGCATGCTGTGGCCGCTGAAAGGTGATCACAGTCGTACGCGGCATCAATCAGTATGCTGTCTAGAAAGAGGGCTGCAGGAGTTCTTGCCTTGCTCTGACCTATCAGAGCCATTCTCAGCTATTGTGTCCAGTTCTGTGACACACTGTTAGAGGGGCTGAGGCCGAGCTTCACTGTGCTCAGCAGAAAGCCAGTATGGAATGCAGAAGAGCTTCAGTGCAGCTTGGGAAGGGAGAAACCAGAGCAGAGATGATAAATAGCCTCAGGCATTGCAAAGGCTGTCTTGGGAAGTTTCCAGTGGCGGGACTTGCTGAGGAATCTAGGGCTTGGCTCCGTGAGCTTAGGGGTCCTTCCACCTCTCATAGTCTCTGAATTCATGATCATAGTGAGTTGCTGCTTGTGCCTTATCAGAGTGCTTCCTCACATTCTGGTCCTCTGTACAGGGCCTTAGCGCAGTACTGATTCGTTGAGTGTTTGTTGAATTTAATTGAATCCTTGCTATGTAATCGAATCATTAGAAAACTGAGCCTCATTATATTGAAGTTTAACTAGACAATAGAATCACTACCCAATTTTTCCACCCCTGAAACAAAAATCCTTTGTTAAGTGCTACAATATTTATGTGAATTAGTACCAACCTTTGGGAGGGCATGAAACATGTAACATGTTTTCTCTCCCACTATTCACAGCATTTAGTGAGAGCTGTGGCTCACTTGAGGTGAGGGAATAAAGGACAAGGGAGCACTTGGATGCCTCCCTTTGCTCTTCACATTGTGACTGGTGAACAAGGCTGACTTCATTCCACAGCTGGATTGATATGCAAATTTACCCCGACTAATTGGCTTCCCCAGCTGTCTCCAGAGGGCGGATGTATTCATGTATAAAGTGCTGTCTATGGGCACTGGGAACATTAGAACTGCTTAATTGAATATCAATGAATCTTTATAAACTAATAATGAAGGGGAACCTGGGAAGCATGATGTGGATTTCGCATATTGAGAAGAGGAGAGCCCTGATTTGAATTTGTGGGAAGAAGAATTTTCTCTGGATTTTACAAAACCCAGTTTAGTCTTCTTTGATCTGAAGTCCTTGAAAGCCCCAGTGGTGCCTTCTTGAAGACATCATGTGGTGAGTGCTGGACACGAGCAAGTGTGTGAGTCTATGTCCAGGGAGGACTGTCTCTCCCCAGCCACCACCCTTCCACAATAGAGTAAAACTGAAAGATTTGTTGTGGTTAATTCTTGCTTTTGCAAGAAGAGCCAGTACTTTCCAGATATGATTATTCATTTGATTTTTATACTTGACATATGTGAATCCCACATTTCTCCCTTATTTATTTATTTTTTTAAAATAAAATGCTGAAGTGGTAGGTAGATGCAAGATAAAGTAGAAAACATAATTTAGTGCTGTAAGAGGGCAAATGTAGATGATCAGGTCTGTGCCTACAGACTAAGTATTAATCCAAGCTAGACCAGGGCAACAAAACATCCACGGATGCAGAAGATTTCTCTAAAAACAGGGGTGTGAGGTTCTAAGCCTCACCTCTGTTGATCCCCAATTTCTCACCTGATGGTCCCCCTGTGACTGTGCCTGTCTTAGGTTGTTCCTCCCTTGAGGAATCTTACCCGTCTCTGGCTAACCAGCCATCTCCAGGGGCCATACAGGGAAATGGAAAGTTGGTAAGTGAGAGAGAAGCAATATTCTTTGAAAAGGTTAGCTTTTTACTTCTTTGCAGATTTATGCCCTGTGGCTTCTATGCCCAGCATTTGTCTTGAGGTATCTTTACCCCTTGGAAGAATTATGATATTCAGTAATTTTCGATATGAGGCATGAATTCTACTAAAGGGCTGTAATTAGGAAGGAAGAAGAAAAGTTATAGAAGTAGCAGACGGAAGAAAACATGGGAAGATTGATTATTTCTTTGACATAACTTCTTGTAGAGTAACATAAGCATGTATAGGTTTTAACAAACTTCTAATTAAATTGGGTACACACATTAACAGAATAGGAATACAAATACATGACAAAAGCAGACCTACAATTACCAGCCATATCCAGTGAAACCAAGAAAACCAGTTAGGCACCCTAGGCATTTGTGAAAACTTATCAATAATATGATGGATATTATCTAACTGAATTTGAATAGTTTGAGAAAAATCAGACAAATTAAAACAACACATTCCTGGGAACTGTTCACATCCCATATGTTCTTTTAACAGTCTATAGTCTCACGATTTTGGAGCACTGCTACTTGCACTTCTCCTAATTCTTGGTTGAGTTCCGACAGTGTAGATCCAGTCAAATTTGTTGTTTTACTGTATGCACAGGCCAGCTTAGATATCTCCTTCCTCATTCCAATTTCAAGTCCAGGAACTAGGGTGATGAATGCAGCTACAACTGCAACAGCGCCAGGATCTTTGTTGAAGTTTTTGATGATCATCTTCTGGAATGACTCTTCCAGACGATGTTGATGTTGGAAGTTCTTCTTCACATCGTATCTTAATTCATTTCCTGGGTAGCCAAGTTAGGCTTTGATCCTCTGTATAAACACAAACAAACCGTTTGCCCACACTTTGATGTGACCTTTATACCATTGTGAAGAACCTATTGGAGACCACCACACAGGAACTGCTTTTTTTTTAAGAGAAATAAATATTATCAGAAAAATGTACTTCCATAGCTGATCATCTGACACCCTTTAAAAGATCAAAATTAAGGATATGTAAAGCATGCATTAATTGTTGATTTGCAGTTAATTTTATCCTATCAGGGAGTAATCCCCCCCTTTTTTGTTATCATTAATCTACAATTACATGAAGAACATTATGTTTACTAGGCTCTCCCATACACCAAGACCCCCCCACAAACCCCATTACAGTCACTGTCCATCAGCATAGCAACATGTTGTAGAATCACTACTTGTCTTCTCTGTGTTGCACAGCTCTCCCCTTTCCCCCAACCCCCACATTATACATGCTAATCATAATACCCTCTTTCTTCTTCCCCACCCTTATCCCTCCCTACCCTCCCATTCTCCCCAGTCTCTTTCCTTTTGGTAGCTGTTAGTCCCTTCTTGGGTTCTGTGATTCTGCTGCTGTTTTGTTCCTTCAGTTTTTCCTTTGTTCTTATACTCCACAGATGAGTGAAATCATTTGGTATTTGTCTTTCTCCACTTGGCTTATTTCACTGAGCATAATACCCTCTAGCTCCATCCATGTTGTTGCAAATGGTAGGATTTGTTTTCTTCTTATGGCTGAATAATATTCCATTGTGCATATGTGCCACATCTTCTTTATCCATTCATCTACTGATGGACATTTAGGTTGCTTCCATTTCTTGGCTATTGTAAATAGTGCTGCGATAAACATAGGGGTGCATATGTCTTTTTCAAACTGGGCTGCTGCATTCTTAGGGTAAATTCCTTGAAGTGGAATTCCTGGGTCAAATGGTAAGCCTATTTTGAGCATTTTGAGGAACCTCCATATTGCTTTCCACAATGGTTGAACTAATTTACATTCCCACCAGCAGTGTAGGAGGGTTCCCCTTTTCCCACAACTTCGCCATCATTTGTTATTGTTTGTCTTTTGGATGGTAGCCATCTTACTGGTGTGAGGTGATATCTCACTGTGGTTTTAATTAGCATTTCTCTGATAACTAGTGATGTGGAGCATCTTTTCATGTGTCTGTTGGCCATCTCAATTTTCTTTTTTGGAGAACTGTCTGTTCATTTCCTCTGCCCATTTTTTAGTTGAATTACTTGCTTTTTGTTTGTTGAGGTACATGAACTCTTTATATATTTTGGATGTTCCGCCTTTATCAGATCTGTCATTTATGAATATATTCTCCCATACTGTAGGGTACCTTTTTGTTCTATTGATGGTGTCCTTTGCTTTACAGAAGCTTTTCAGCTTGATATAGTCCCATTTGTTCATTTTTGCTTTTGTTTCCCTTACCCGGGGAGATATGTTCATGAAGAAGTCGCTAATGTTTATGTCCAAGAGATTTTTTCCTATGTTTTTTTCTAAGAGTTTTATGGCTTCATGAGTTACATTCAGGTCTTCGATCCATTTTGAATTTGCTTTTGTGTATGGGGTTAGACAATGGTCCAGTTTCATTCCCTTACATGTAGCTGTCCAGTTTTGCCAGCACCATCTGTTGAAGAGACTGTCATTTCCCCATTGTATGTCCATTGCTCCTTTATCGAATATTAATTGACCATATATGTTTGGGTTAATGTCTGGAGTCTCCAATCTGTTCCACTGGTCTGTGACTCTGTTCTTGTGCCAGTACCAAATTGTCTTGATTACTATAGCTTTGTAGTAGAGCTTGAAGTTGGGGAGTCACAGCACCCCCACTTTATTCTTCTTTCTCAGAATTGCTTTGGCTATTCAGGGTCTTTGGTGGTTCCATATGAATTTTTGAACTATTTGTTCCATTTCGTAGAAGTATGTTGCTGGTAATTTGATAGGGATTGCATCCAATCTGTATATTGCTTTGGGCAGGATGCCCATTTTGCTGATATTAATTCTTCCTAGACAAGAGTGTGGGATGAATTTCCATTTGTTAGTGTCCTCTTTAATTTGTTTTAAGAGTGTCTTATAGTTTTCAGGGTATAGGTGTTTCACTTCTTTGGTTACGTTTATTCCTAGGTATTTTATTCTTTTTGATGTTATTGTGAATGGAATTGTTTTCCTGATTTCTCTTTCTATTGGTTCATTGTTAGTGTATAGGAAAGCCACAGATTTCTGTGTGTTCATTTTGTATCCTGCAACTTTGTTGAATTCCGATATCAGTTCTAGTAGTTTTGGAGTGGAGTCTTTAGGGTTTTTTATGTACAATATCATGTCATCTGCAAATAGTGACAGTTTAACTTCTTCTTTACCAATCTGGATTCCTTGTATTTCTTTGTTTTGTCTAATTGCCGTGGCTAGGACCTCCAGTACTATGTTGAATAACAGTGGGGAGAGTGGACATCCCTGTCTTGTTCCCAATCTCAGAGGAAAAGCTTTCAGCTTCTTGCTGTTCAGTATGATGTTAGCTGTGAGTTTATCATATATGGCCTTTATTATGTTGAGGTACTTGCCCTCTATACCCATTTTGCTGAGAGTTTTTATCATGAATGGATGTTGAATTTTGTCAAATGCTTTTTCAGCATCTATGGAGATGATCATGTGGTTTTTGTCCTTCTTTTTGTTGATGTGGTGGATGATGTTGATGGATTTCTGAATGTTGTACCATCCTTGCATCCCTGGGATGAATCCCACTGGGTCATGGTGCATGGTCCTTTTGATATATTTTTAAATTCGTTTTGCTAATATTTTATTGAGTATTTTTGCATCTACATTCTTCAGGGATATTGGTCTGTAATTTTCTTTTTTGTTGGGGTCTTGGCCTGGTTTTGGTATTAGGGTGATGTTGGCTTCATAGCATGAGTTTGGGAGTATTCCCTCCTCTTCTATTGTTTGGAAAACTTTAAGGAGAATGGGTATTACATCTTCTCTGTATGTCTGATAAAATTCCGAGGTGAAACCATCTGGCCAGGGGGTTTTGTTCTTGGGTGCTATGCCCTGCTTTTTATGGCTACATAGTATTCCATGGTGTGGATGTATTGTAATAAATTGAAATATTTTCCTTGGTAGATATGTAGGTTTTCGACTTCGTTTTTTATTAAGTATTTTCATTTTATTGGAAATAAAGCTGAAATAAACATCTTCATTTTGAGAAGAAGGTAAACCATCTTTGCAAAGGAAAGAAATGTGATAAGCAACAGAGTGGGTGGAAGGGGTGATGAGGGCAAAGAGTGGGGAGATTATTGTGCCCCCCTACCCCTCTTCTGCTCACAGAACTCCATCAAGGAGGTGCAGAAGGTGGATAGGGTGCTTAGTTAAACACAATTACTCACAGTGTGTCTATTATTAAAAGATCAAGTCATTCAGAGACTTCGCTGTAACCAGACCCTCCCTCAATTCCTCAGTGGCAGGCGTGGTCTGGGAAATGAGGGTTATTCACAGATGGTTGGTCTAATGCAGAAGTTACTTGGGTAATGCATCGTGGCAGCATCTACTAGACAGAATACCCAGCTAAGAGCCAGGAAGCCTGAGTCATAGTCTTGCCCCTAACACCAACTCACCAAGGGACTTTGGCCCAATCGTGAAATCTCTCTGGGCTTCGCCTTTCCCAAATGCAAAATTGCGATGTGACCCGATCCCTGCCCTCTTTGCCTAAAGGGGCACCAGAAGTCCAGAACTAGTGTTGCCTGTAAGTAGACGGTGAATTCAGGGAAGAAGACATCATGGCCACCATGCCCAGAAATGAGACAAAGTAGCAGTTCAGGCTGCCAGCCCCAGAGGTAGAAGAAGAGGATGACAGACAGGGTAGGCGTAAACCATGGTGGGGAAGGACACTTGCCTGCAACCTGCTTTGGAGCCAGCTGCAAGCAAGAACCCTTCAGGAGAGCTAAGACATGGAAAACCCCAAGAACTGGGGCACATTGGAGGGAGGGAAGTAATGTGAGGAATTTCGAGGATGAAGTGTGAAAGCAAAGCGGGGTGATGTTGCTGTGTCCCTGGAGTGCTGATGAGAGGCATTGAGAGGAGGGAAAGGGAAGGGGAAGTGAGAGGCAATTCTCCATTTTCCTCAGGGTGGGCGAGACAGGCAGGGGCCGATCTGTTCAGAGGACAAGAGCAACTGCTCAGTCAGAGACAATCTTGTGGGGACCTTGCTTATGAATTTGATTGCAACTGACCCATGAGACCGATAGCAGTAATTCACAACCTGAGGAGCAAGAGATTTGATAGGAGTTTCAGAGGAGCAGGGAAATTCGATTCGTGGTAGAAACCGTATCAGGAGAGAAGGGGCCAGGGTGGGGGTGGGATGAGTCCACTTGGCAGGCCATAGCCGGGGGGATCTGTTCATTCTGTGCGGAAATGAAACCCTGACCGGATTAAGGAGCTATTGTGGATGTATTTGCAGTCATAGGGCAAGAAGCAGACAGCTCTGGGAGCTGGCCTGAGGGTGCTGAGTGACCCAGCAGGCTGGAGGGCCAAGCGGGGGCCCTCCAGCTGGAGTCGGGCAAGCGCTGGGTCTGGGAAGGGGCCCTGCATCTTTGGGATGGACTTCCTCGAACGTACACATGGAACACACTGTGCAAGCTCAGTGGGGTTTAGTCTCTGTTGCTCTGGGGGGCACTTCATTGCTGCAAAACTAAGTCGGCAAAAGTTGTCAGTTACAGTTTTGGTTTGGAAATTGTTTTCAGTGCTGGTGTTGGGGACATTCAGAGACAGGACATAGGTGTACAAGAAATCACAGGTGAGACAAGGGGCTTTGGTGACTCGGCTGCGCCATTGCCAAAAGGGCACTGGGCATAAGCTTTCTTTTGGAGGAGAAGCAGGGTCGCTAGGTCAGCCTCACTTGCTAGAGGGAAAAGAGAAAAGGAAGAGCGGAGCCTCTCCTAGGAGGGGAGATGCACAGAGAGGAGGCCGCACTTCCCCTTTCAGCGAGAGCGCAGAACGCAACCAGCAAAGGCGCTCGGGAGGACAGAGGGCCCCTGGAAACGGTGGCCTGAGCCAAACACAGTGGACAAGAAGACAGGAGCCCTGCCCCCTCAAGAAGAGGCTGCTTTTGGGGAATCCGCAGGGCAGGAAAGGATAAGATGGAGGGGCTGGCAGAGGCAGGGAGGTGGGCTTCCAAGGTCCACTGAAGGGAAAGAGCTAAGAGACTGAGCTCAGCAGAGCCGGCCTGCATGGGATCCGCCCAGGGAGGTAGGGGGGAGCGAAGAGCTGGAGGGGAGAGTGGGTGGGGGGCAGGGAGTTCAAAGGCACCCCAGAAGGACTCATTACAATGACACAAACACAAATGTCCACTTCATGCTGGGACGTGTAGGACAAGTGGGCTAAGAGTGCAGAAGGCCAGAGAGGTAGCCTCTGGGGCCCTGGGAGAAGAGAAAGGGGATGTCGCTTCAGTACAAGGACAAGGCAGAATGCAAAGCGGGCAGTGTATTGTGGGGAAGGCCAAGGGGGCTGGGGGCTCTTGGCAAGCGCCAGCGGGGAGGGGAGCCAGAGGCAAGGCTGGGGGTTTTTCACGCAGTTTGCATTTTCTAGGACCTGTGAGGTGTGGGTTTTAAGATGTATGTATGTGAAGGTGAATTAGGGAGAGAGAAAGCAGCACTGTGAACGCGAAAAGCAAGATACGTATGAAAGGGAAATGCTATTTAAGCAATCCACACTTTCTCCCAAATAAGGAGAAATACAGGTTGTGAAAGGGGATTTCCTCTGCACCTGCCCTGCGAGGATCGGCTTTCTGAAAGCCACTGGAGAGTGGCTGATGGCAAATTTTGTCATGTGTATTTTCTCACAATAAAAAAAATTCATGTGGACCAATTCGGAGGTTTGTGTATTGAAGCCATTCTTCAAAGAGATGCTGTTACTCAGCAAGCTAGCCGTGGGAGAGGACAATGAGCCAGGACACCTGAGTACAACCAGCCACTGCTTGGCGGTGTAGCCTGGTGGTCAAGCGTGCTCTCTGGAGGCGGGATGCCTGCATTAACCCCAGCTCTGTCACATATTGCCTGTGTGACCTCAGATGGGAGGCTTTCTCCTACGTAAAACTGGCATCATCATCATCAGAGAGGTTGAAATAAGGCTTGCTGTGAGCTGACACAGGAAAAGCACTCAATAAATGGGAGCACTTATCACTGTTCCACAGCCTCTTCCCAATAAGGTGCTTTTAGCTTGGGAACCAATTTACACAAAGCACCATGCGTGCACAATGCTGGGGCCAAAATACATGCTCAGTGAACTTGAATTTTCTTTCAACTTTTTAGTTTATGGATGATGGCCTGCCTATTCATTCTCTCATCAGTCAAGTGAAACACAATATTTTTTCCCCAGTCCTGGTATGGGAATAACGGAATCATTCTATAATAAGCAGGTGGTGATTGGAGGGAAACAAGGCCCTAGTCTCTTGAGATTTAGAGCACATCTTCTCAATGCTCAGCTCTGGGGCCCCCTGCTCCATAATGACCCGGGGCACTGCTTTAATGGGGAGACTCCTGGGTCCCCTCCAGACCTACGGAAGCAGACCTCCTAAGGAGCAGCCCAGGAATCTTCATTAGGAAGCACTGGACATGATTTTTCTATCCATTCAAGCCTGAGAATAGCTGCTTTGGGGCCTGTATTGGTTTGTGCAACTCTGCTTCTCTTGAAAGTGGACTGTCCTATGTTAGGCTTAACCTCAAAGTGGGGCTTGGGATCTTACTAAGCACTGAAACCTAACTGCCAGCTTTCCCCAGGAGCATTGCACCCCCAAGGTGTCTTGATTCTGAGACCCCTTCCCCACTGCTAAGACATCCCACTTCTTCACCTTGCACTTAAAGCCAATGACTAACCTAGACTTCCATCTGCTCTTGCTGTTCTTGGCCACTGGCCATGCATCTTACCTGCCTCACCAGCCACCATCTGCATCTGTAGCTATTAAACCCTAAAGAGGTGCACTGCTCACAAAAGATGGGTCAACTTCTGCTGGTACTCTGTGCTCCAGTGTGACCTAGAAGGTCATCTTTGCTTGGACATTTTGTACATTTTACTATTATTTGTAAATTGTGTGGTACACTAATATAAGTAAAAGTTTACAGAATACACACACACACACACACACACACACACACTAGCATCATACTATTTTAAGAAAAAAGCATTTCTTAAAAATAAGACCATTGTTAAATGACTCTAGCAAGCAAACTCAGAGTAAATGTTTAAAGATTAGGGTTTATTTGTTTAGGCACACCTTTCCTGGTTATCTCTATTTTAAAACTAATTTTCTCATTCACAAAGTCAAACTCTAGTCTTGAACCTTGTTCTGTTTAATGGATACAGATTCTACAGAAGCAAGCAGAGAATACGTCAGCAATACCCACACACCTCCCCACAGCCTCCCACCAAGGCTCTCCTCATGTGTTTAGAGATGATCAATGAAAAATTATGTTCCTTTGGTTGAAAATCAACCAAAGTAGAAACTATTATGAAAATTAGAAACATCCACATAAAGCCAGGCATAGGATAATATGGGAACTAGGGTCTGAGCCCAAGATGCAGGAAGACAATAGTCCCATACTGTCACATCCTCAGATTCCCTATGGACTTAGTGCCTCGGCATTTTTCGCTAAGGAGCTAGTATGTGTACTATTCCTCTTCTGAGGACATGTTCACTCCTGATTTATCAGAAGAAAGTATTTTGCTTTTAATACTTTAAAGGTTTTTGTTTCAAAAGCTATTCCGCTGCATTAGACAGTTAACAAAATTTTGATCATTCTAAAATACATACATACTCATTTTCATATGAAAATCTTCAAACATGCATAAACACAGAGAATAATATAATGTATCCCCATGTGCTCATCACTCAGCTTCAACACTTAACATGATTTTGCCATTTTTATCTCAACTTACAGTTTTAATATAATAAAGGAGCTGATCTTTTAAAGGAATGCCTTACTCCAGCTTTTTATAAGTGAAAGAATTTTTATTCTTCATCCCTACTCCCTATCTGTCCAACTTCCATTCATCCTCAAAGTGCAGTTCCACTGACACCTCCTCCAGAAAGTCCTCCCTGAGAGTTTTTCCCATCAACAACTGTAAACAGTTTACATCCTCTCAATTTTCCTAACCTTTTATACTTCTCATTTGTCTATTTGTGTTTTCCAGTGATGTGTGTTCATGTCTCAGTCCTTCTGTTAAGCTATCTTGCTTCCTTCTGTATCTACCAGAACCCAGCCTAAGAAATTATATCTTTGCCGGTATGTTGAAGCCCACAGTGAGTGTACAAGTTTCCTTAGGGTGCTGTGACAAAGTACCACAAACTGGATGGGTTAGATTGCAGATTCTGGAGGCTAGAAGTCTACAGTCCAGATGTTGACAGGGTTGGTTCCTTCTGATGCTCTGAGGGAGAGTCAGTTCCCCACCTCTCTCCTAGCTTCTGGTAACATCAGGCATGCTGTGGCTTACAGATGACCATCTTCTTCTTGTGTGCCCACATTGTCTTCCCTCTACAGTTGTCTGTGCCTAAACTTCCCCTTTTTATGAGGACACAAGTCATATTAGATTAGGGTCCAATCTAATGACCTCATTTGAACTCGACTGTCTTCCCAAAGACCATATTTCCAACAAAGGCTACATCAGGACTTCAACACGTCTTCTTTGGGGACACAATTCAACTCATGACAGTGGGCATCCATAGTTGTGAGATGACTTCATGGATGCAAAAATTTATGTTTTTGGAGTAAAAGGTCACCTCCTAAAGTAGTTGGTAGTGAGAACTCCAAATCACCTTCTCTAAAACCGCTCATGCAATTTCCTTAGAACAGCACACCCTCGTGTGCTTTCTTTCTAGAAAAGGGGGTTAAATTACAGTAACATGATGACACATTTTTTCTCTCTCTTACTTTCTAATTTTGCAATCCTCTAAGCAGACCTTTCTAGAGAGACTGTATAAAGCATAGCCTTTTTATTTGTGCCTAGAAGAAATAAGATAACTGGTTAGTGACGGAAAGATTTCACTTTATCCAATAAAGAAAAAAACGTTTCCCATTTTGTTTTTGGGCGACCAATATTCACTGCCTCAGCTACTTAACCTGTATTTATTGACAACCTACTATATGCCAGGTTCTAAGTCGGCACTGCAAGCACAGCACACACAAACGCAACTGCTGTTCTCACAGGGCTGACTTACAACAGGAGACACAATTACTCCAGCCCAATCTCGCCATCAAACGCTGCTTCCTTCTCTAGGGTTCCGCTTTCCTGGTCTGGCCAGACTGCACAGCACAGTCTTCTGACTTCCATGGCTTCTGGTTAATGATTTATCTTCTTCCCTCTCTAAAAAATGGCTTTCAGAGCACTCCTTTGTTTGTGGGTCCAGCCATTCCCTCAGCCCTCCCCCCAAGGCTTGGCCAGGACAGTCATCATGCTTATTGCTGCCTTTTAAACCCAACTTAGATTTTCCCTTCACAGTCGCCTTTGAATTGTTTCCAAACTGTTCACGTGCTCACTAGACTAGTGATTGTCCACATTTAGTGGGCAATGAACAGGTTTAGTGGCTGGTCCATTAATCCAGGCAACAGATGGTAGTAGCATGGACTTAAATGTTGGTAGTAGAAATTTGGACAAGAAGGTGGTTTAGAGGAGCAGTTCATCAACTTTAATATGTAAAAGAATCACCCAAGATGTGGGTTTGAGTGCATATTTCCAGGTTTCACTCTGAGCAGTTTTGATTCAGTAGGAAGACCACAGTAGCCCCAGTTCATGCTGAACTACAGCACAGGGTGCTTGCATGAGGGGAACGCATGTTAGGGCCAGAGAAGTCAAGGCCACGTCCCTGGGAGCCTTCAGTGCCAGGCTCAGAAATCTGTACCCTGGACTTCCCGATCCACGTGACTGGTGGGAAGCTATGGGAGGCTGTGTGGTTCCGGGAGAGGCCCCCTCACAGCCTGGGTCTGGTGGGAGCATTTACCTTGCCAATGTGGGGAGGAGGAGCCGGCATGGCATCAGGGATCCCAGCCAGGGCACCGGCACAAGAGTCCCCTGGAGGGCGGGGTGATGAGTGAACGCCTGGGCCGGGACACTCTCCTTCCAAATGCATCCCTGCTGGATGCGCATGGAAAGGAGAGAGTTGCTTCCCAAAGCCTGGGGCCAAGAAGGAGGGGAAGGAACTGCTCTTTTCCCGAGGGCTTGTGGAATTTTGCTGATGATTTATTGAAATTCTTCCCAAAGCTGGAATTACCCAAATAACTCACTGAAGCCATTCCGAAGGGATCTGATATTGCAGTTTGCTTTAAGAAGTCAACTCTGCAGAGATGGGTGCAGATGTAATTTGTTGTAGTTGGAAAGACAGAGATTTTCCAAAATTTTATCCTTGGAGGCAGAATATGTTAGTGCTGAGTAGGACCTTAAAACTCACTTGGATCTCACTAATTAACAGGGAAATGCAAATTAAAACCACAAAGATATATCACCTTACACCAGTTAGGATGGCCAACATAGGAAAGACTAGGAACAACAAATGCTGGTGTAGATGTGGAGAAAGGAGAATCCTCCCACACTGCTGGTGGGAATATAAAATAGTTCAACCATTGTGGAAAGCAGTATGGAGGTTCCTCAAAACGCTCAAAGTAGAAATACCATATGACCCAGGAACTATACATTTAGGAATTTACCCTAAGATTGTAAGGTCCCTGTTTCAAAAAGACATATGCACCCCTATGTTCATTGCAGCACTATTTACAATAGCCATGAAATGGAAGCAACCCAAGTGTCCATCAGTAGATGAATGGATAAAGGAGATGTGGTACATATACACAATGGAATATTATTCAGCCATAAGAAGAAAACTAATCCTACCATTTGCAACAACATGGATGGAGCTACAGGGTATTATGCTCAGTGAATTAAGCCTGGCAGGGAAAGACACGTACCAAATAATTTCACTCATCTGTGGAGCATAAGAACAAAGCAAAAACTGAAGGAACAAAACAGCAGCAGACTCACAGAACCCAAGAATGGACTAACACTTGCCAGAGTGAAAGGGACTGGGGAGGGTGTGTGAGAAGGGAGGGAGAAGGGGAATAAAGGACATTATGATTAGCACACACAATGTAGGGGGGGGCGAAGTTGCAGGATGAAAAATTAATGCACAGAAATCTGTTGCATTCCTGTATGTTAAGAACGAATTAGCAGAAAGAGAAATCAGGAAAATAACTCAATTTACAATTGCATCGAAAAGAATAAGATACCTACAAATAAACCTATCCAAGGAGGTGAAAGACCTTTACTCTGAAACTCATGAGAGAAATTAGAGAAGGCACCAAGAAATGGAAATACATCCCATGCTCACAGATAGGAAGAATGAATATTGTCAAAATGGCCATCCTGCCTAAAGCAATCTACAGATTCAACACAATCCCTATCAAAATACCAATAGCACTCTTCAACGAACTAGAGAAAATCATTCTAAAATTCATATGGAACCACAAAAGACCCCGAATAGCCAAAGAAATCCTGAGAAGGAAGAATAAAGCAGAGGGGATCTCAGCTTCCCAATTTCAAGCTCTACTATAAAGCCACAGTAATGAAGACAATTTTGTACTGGCACAAGAACAGAACCACAGATCAATGGAAGAGAATAGAGAGTCGAGATATTAACCCAAGCATATATGGTCAATTAATATAAAAAAGGAGCCATGGATATACAATGGGGAAATGACAGCCTCTTCAACAGCTGGTGTTGGCAAAACTGGACAGCTACATTCAAGAGAATGAAACTGGATCATTGTCTAATCCCATACA
This sequence comes from Manis pentadactyla, assembly GCF_030020395.1. Taxonomy (NCBI): domain Eukaryota; kingdom Metazoa; phylum Chordata; class Mammalia; order Pholidota; family Manidae; genus Manis; species Manis pentadactyla. The sequence continues at coordinate 144,160,322 of NC_080038.1, forward strand.
CAGAAGTAAGCTTGATATGGATCCAAGACCTGAAACCATAGAACTATTAGAAGAAATCATAGGCAAAAATCTCTTGGAATATAAACATGAGAAACTTTTTCTTGAACATGTCTCCTCGGGCAAGGGAAACAAAACAAAAAATGAACACGTGGGACTACACAGAACTAAAAAGCTTCTGTACAGCAAAGGACACCACTAGCAGAACCAAAAGGCACCCTACAGTATGGGAGAATATGTTTGTAAACGATTTAGCTGATAAGGGGTTAACATCCAAAATATATAAAGAACACACATGCCTCAACACCCAAAATACAAATGACCTGATTTAAAAATGCGCATAATACCCAAACAGACACTTCTCCAAAGAAGAAATGGGGATGGCCAATAGGCACTGGAAAAGATGCTCCACATCATGCTCCTGCTGATGCTAATCACCAGGGAAATGCCAATTAAAATCACAATGAGATATCACCTCACACCTGTTAGGATGGGCACTCTCCAAAAGACAAGAAAAAACAAATGGTGGTGAGGATGCGGAGAAAGGGAATGCTCCTTGTACTGTTGGTGGCAAAGTAAATTGGTTCGACTGTTGTGGAAAGCAGTATGGAGGTTCCTCTAAAAACTAAAAATAGAAATACCATTTGACCCAAGAATTATACTCCTAGGAGTTTACCCAAAGAAAACAAGATCCCTGACTTGAAAAGACATATGCACCTATATGTTTATTGCTGCACTATTGGCAATAGCCAAGATATGGAAGCAACAACCTAATTGTCCAGGAACAGATGAATGGATAAGGAAGAAGTGGTACATATACACAATGGAATATTATTCATCCATGAAAAGAAATCCTGCCATTTGCAGCAACATGGATGGATCTAGTGGGTATCCTGTTCAGTGAGAAAAGCCAGGCAGAGAAAAACAAATAGCAAATGGCTTCACTCATTTGTGGAGTATGAAAACAAAGCGAAACAGAAGGAACAAAGTATCAGTAGACTCACAGACACTTAGAAGGGACTAGTGGTTACCAAAGGGGAGAGGTTGGGGAGGGTGAGTGGGGAGGGAGAAGGGCATTAAGGGGCACTACAGTTCCCAGTCACAATGTAGGTAGGTCACGGGGATGGCAGTACAGCACGGACAACGCAATTAGTGACTCTGTATCATCTTGCTAGGTGATAGACAGTGACCGCAATGGAAGGGGTGAGGACTTGATAATATGGGTGAATGTTGATCCACTGTGCTGTGTATGTGAAACCACCATAAGATTGTATATCAATGATACTTTAATAAAAAAGGAAAGAAAAAAAGACAAGTGAAAATAAAAAGGCAAAGGAGAATGCTGTCATAAAGACTGATATCTGGAATATATGAAACGCTTCCACAAAGCTGTGAGGAAGTTCGCCCTGCCCAACTGCAAAGTGGTCATGACACCCACATAGGTACGTCATGCAGAGGGACACTGCAATGGCCGATCAGTGTAAGAAGGAGCTCAATCCCATTAGCCTTTGGAGAAATGCAAAATAGGACCCTCCACCCACCCCCGTGTGATTTTACACCCACTAAAATGGCAATGTTAAGAAATCTGATTATCCCAACTCCTGGTGAGTGTGTGGAACAATCAGAGCGCAAGCTGCTGGTGGAGTCTTAAGCTGGAAACCACATGGCTGAACCCAATACTCACCTAGCCTGTGACCTAGCAATAGAGGCCTAAAGTCCTTTAAGCTCCTTAAAACTCCTTGACTACTTTAGACGCTGCAAAGCATATATGCACGTGTGCCAGACATTAGCATATTTGTAGCATCCCTTCTTTGGTCAAGGCCCCTGAAGAGGGAGGTGTCCAGATGTCCACAGACAAGAAAATGGGGGAGTGAATGGAGGAGTGGTTCCACAGTGGCACGTGCTACAGCAGGGACGGCAGAAGCACTGTGGCTACGTGGAATCATGAAGGTCCTGCTAGCGACACAATGTTGACTGGAAAAAGGAAGTGGCAGAGAACTGCACAGAATGTGACCCAGTTTACTGTAATGCCAGGCGAGACAGCAGTAGGCATCCCTGTTAACTGATGCACACATGGGCCTCTGGAAACACGTGGAAAACGGAGGGAGGTGGTTTACAGAGGACACTCAGGGGATGGCTGTTCCTCTGCGAGGGGCAGGGGCAGGCGGGAAGGACCCCAGGAGGGGACTGACTGCAGTTGGTAGACCCTCCTTCATCGGGAAGGTGGCGGCTGAAGCGCCTGTTCTACACTCTCGATTCCTTCTGTGATTTTCCAGAAAGACAACCTGTGAGATGTCTCTGAACAGAGGAAACGGAAATGACCTGTCCCCGGCTCCCAGTCTCCTCCCTGGCGGACTAGTCACTCCAGGGGCGTGGCCTAACCGAGGCCCCGCCTCCCGCATGCGCACTGTGCCGGCCAATCGCCGGTGTTCCTTCGCAGTTGAGCGGCTGGCTCCTGGCTGAACGAAGGCCACCGGGGGAATGGCGCTGAGGTAGCAGTTGGGCGGGAGGGATGGAGAGAAGGTCGGAGAGACAGAGGGCCGGGGATCGGGGTGCGAGGGAGCCTGGGGGTGAGGCGGGGGTGGCAGGGGCAGACAGAGGGATCCTTGGCGCCGCCAGGTGGCGTGGGGGTTAATGGGCAGCGCTGCGTGTCCATGGCTGGCGGGGGTGGGGGTCCTTAGGTGTGAGTGGGCCAGGGAAGGGGCCAGGGCGGGCGGGGCAGACACTGGGGGCCCCTCGGCGGGGCCAGGGGACGGTGGGGGCGGCGGCGCTGCTCAGGAAAGGTGTGCGAGGGTTCGGGATTCATGAGATATGAGCCGGGTGGGGTGGGAACGGGGCGCCTGAGTCGTGAGCGGGCTGAAGACGGTCTCCTGAGGCGTGAGCTGTCCATGGTGGGGGCAGGGTTCCTGAGACGTGTGTGGGCCAGGGGCGGGTCTTCTGTTGCTTGAGCAGGCTAGGGTTGACGGGGGCGGGGCTCCTGAGGCGTTAGCCGGCTGCGGCAGTGGCGTGCCTCCTGAGGCGTGAGCCGTGCAGGACGGGGCTCCTGAGGCGTGCGAGGCGAGGTGATGGGGCTCCTGAGGAGTCAGTAGGCTGGGGGTGGTGGGCTCCTGAAGGGTCCGCAGCCTGCGGCGGGTGCGGGGCTCCTGATGCATGAGCGGGCTGCGGCGGGGACAGGGCTCCTGAGGCGTGAGTGGGCCAGGGGGGGTACTCCTGAGGGGTGAGCATCCCGCGAAGGAGGCAGGGCTCCTGAGGCGTGAGCGGGCCGGTGGCGGGGACTCCTGAAGCGTGAGTGGGCTTTGGTGGGGGCAGGATTCCTGAGGCTAGAGCGGGCGGAGGCAGGAGCGGGGCTCCTGAGGCGTGAGCGGGCCGGGGTTGGTGGGGGAGGGGCTCCTGTTGTGTGAGGGGGCTGGGATTGTCTGGGGAGGGGCTCCTGATGAGTGAGCGTTAGGGGTTGGTGGGGGCGGGGCTCCTGAGGCGTGAGCGGGCTGCGGGGGTGGGGCTCCTGAGACTCCTCTGAGGGGTGAGCCTTGCGGGATGGCGCTCCTGAGGCATGAAACCGCCGATGGGGATGGGGCTCTTAAAACATGCGTGGTCCGGGGGCGTGGCTTCTGAGTCGTGAGCTGGGTGGGGGTGGGGCTCCTGAGGGGTGAGTGGGCCGGGGTCGGTGGAGGCGGGGCTCCTGTGGCGTGAGTGGGCTGCATCGGTGTAGGGGCTCCTGAGGAATGAGAGGGCAGGGCAGGGGCGGGGCTGAGGCGTGAGGGGGCGGGGCTCCTTAGGGGTGGGCGTGCTCTGGAGTGGCGCATGTCCCCTGAGGCGGGAGTGTGCAGGGGTTGGCGGGGGCAGGATTCCTGAGGCTAGATCGGGGGCTGCGGGGGCGGGGCTCCTGAGGCATGAGCTGGCCGCGGTGGGGGCAGGGCTTCTGCGGCGGGAGCGGCAAGGTGGAGCGTTCCTGGGTTGGTGGGGGCAGGGTTCCTGAGGCTAGAGCAGGCTGCGGCAGGGATGGGGCTCCTGAGGCATGAGCGGGGTGCGGTGGGACATGGGCTCCTGAGGCGTGAGCGGGCTGTGGAGGGGGTGTGGCTCCTGAGGCGTGAGAGGCCAGGGTTGGTGGGGGCAGGATTACTGAGGCTTGAGCGGGCTCCAGTGGGCGGGCCTCGTGATGTGTGAATGGTGCGCCGAAGGGGCTCCTGAGGCGTGAGTGGGCCAAGGGGGGGGTTACTCCGGAGGGGGTTGCAGGCCGTGGTGTGGGCAGGGCTCCTGAGGCGTGAGCGGACCGTGGGCGGGGGCTCCTGTGGTGTGTGTTCGCTGCGGCGGGGGCAGGCCTCCTGAGGAACGAGCCGTGGTGGGGGCAGGATTCCTGATGTGTGAGTGGGCCGGGGTTGGTGGGGCGGGGCTCCTGATGCGTGAGCAGCCGGGTTGGTGGGGGCGGGGTTCCTGAGGCATGAGCGGACTGTGCTGGGGGCAGGGCACCTGAGACTCCTTTGAGGCGTGAGCCTTGCGGGAAGGGGCGGGGTGGAGACAGGGCTCCAGAGGCATGAGCCGGCCTTATTGGGGGGCGGGGCTACTGAGTGAGCGGGCTCCAGTGGGGGCAGGGCTCCTGAGACGTGAGCAGCGAGGTGGTGTGGTTCCTGTGGCATGAGTGGGGGGGGGCGGGGCTCCTGAGGCCTGGTTTGGTGGGGGCGGGGTTACTGAGGCGTGAGCGGGTGGGGGAGGGGTTCCTGAGGAATGTGCGGGCCGGGGGCATGGCTTCTGAGGCATGAGCTGGGTGGGGGCGGGGCTGCTGAGCGGTGAGTGTGCCGGGATCAGCGGAGGCGGAACTCCTGAGGCGTGAGCGGGTGGGGGCGGCGGGTGGACACCGGGGGCTCCTCATTGGGCTTCCGGGCCCTGAGGCGCTGTCCCTACAGTGTCCTCGGACCCCGCGGGATAGGGGGAGGCCCCTGATGTCAGGGTGGGGGCTGGGGGGAGGGGCCGCCGGCACCATCTGCTTTGTCCGCTCCTGGTCCAAGAGGAGCCATGAGGACACGCAGTCTGATCTGCGCCCGGGCCGATGCCCGGCATCGCGCACTGACAGTGTCCCCGTTCCTTTAACGTGTGCTTGCTTGGTCCCACAAGGTGCAGGACAGTTGTGTCCACCGCGGAAGACACCTCCGGATGATGCCGGCTGGGAGGAAGCACCTGGAGAAAGCTGAGAAGGCCTCGAGGGAGGCTGAGGACATGGCAGCCTGTGACCCTGGCATGCAAGAGTGGAGAGAGCTCATGGGGCTAGAGGAGGGCCCCGAAGGTACCGTCTGTCTGACCCCTTTGCCGGTACAGCACGCAGCGCAGGGACGGTGCCGCTGGGGGCACTGCTTCTGAGTCCTCCACATTGTAAACAGCAAAATCCATGTGTGTGGGAAGCAGTTTCGTGTACTGGAGGTCGCCCACCTGATCCTCCTGTCCCAGACCAGGATCACAGAAGCTGTACAGAAGCTTCCTGATCACAAGAGCTGATTACAGAAGCAGCTCTGCTGCCCAGGGGGTTAGAGTGCCTAGAGTTCTGCGGGATTCCCAGCTGCTGGGCTAAGTGTCCCGGGATGCTTCCATCCAGCTTTGGGGTCCCTGTCCCTTTAAGACTTTCAAAAAGCACTCGCTTTTCTTTGTCCCTGGGGTGCTGGCTGCGGGGACCCGCTCACAAGTCTTGCTGTCCTGTTTCCCTAGTTTTCAGGACCCCACGCACACACTGTGTCTGCGCTCTGGTGCAGATGGCTAGGGCTTGGTGTTTAGCAGTCCTGGGCTCCCTCTCCCTCCCCGCTCCAACTCCTCTCCTCCCACCGGGAGCTGGGGTGAGGGGCGCTCGGGTCCCGCCGGGCCGCGGCTTGTATCTTACCCCCTTCGCTAGGCACTGGGTTCTCACAGGTGTGGATGTAGTCTGGCTGTTGTCTGTCTTCTGGTCTCTCTTTTAGGGAGAGTTGTATTTGTTGTATTTTCAAAAATATGTGTGGTTTTGGGAGGAGATTTCCTCTGCTCTACTCTTGCCGCCATCTTAGCTCCTCCCTCTAAGTAACTTTAAATAAAACTTTTACTCTGCTTCATTACTATTTCTCTGCCCTTCAATTCTTTGTTGCAGCAGGGACATGAACCGAGGAAAATATACAACGCTCCCCCGTAACAGATATTCTCCATCAGATTAGAAAGACTTTTTTGTAGATAGACTCTATCAGATTAGGAGAGTCCCCCTCTGTTCATAGTTTGCCATTTTTTAAAATGCTGAATATTTTATCAAGTGCTTCATCGACATCTATTGAAATTATAATATAGGTTTTGTCCTCTAATCAGTTAATTTGGCCAGTGGCATTTGTAGATTTTGCAGTCCTACGTAGGGCAAGCCAAAATTTGCTGTAAACCTAAAATGGCTCTAAAAAACGTCTATAAAAAAACCCCACCAGGGAGCCTAGTAAACATAAAGTTCTTCATGTAATTGTAGACTAATGATAACAACGAGAACAAAAATCCCCACCAAATTGCAGAAGCATCTATACAATACAGTATAATTTATGTAAAGTTTAAGGAGTATTTACATATTTATGGAAGTGAGTAGGAAAAACACAAGAACATGAAAAAGATGAAACATGCTATCATACGGTATAAAATCAGAACTCTTTATGAAACGCAGTCGGTGTTTCTTCAAGTAGACTTAAAATAATTAAAAGGGTTGTTGCATTTGGATCTATAAACCCAAATAGGCCAGCAGTATTTTTACGTATGTCTATTTACAAGTTGTTTTCTTCCTCTCAAGTGACTTCTTTCCCCTTCCGGTCATTTTTTTTTTCTGTGTGTGTGTGACTCTGTGTCTTTTTATTGGTGCATTCAGACCATTTACATGTAGGGTGATTATCGACAGGTATGTACTTATTGCCGTTGTAGGCTTTAGATTCATGGTTACCGAAGGAAGCGCGTTTTTAAAGAATAGGGCCAGGGTGTGTTCTGTGTTGGTGATTGGATCTTCAGTGATGGGCATCTTAGCGTGCCAGAACTTGCCTTCATTCTCATCTTTTTCTTTTCTTAATAGGGCCTCTGGGGAACTGAGTATAGAATCTCATTCTCTAGCTACTTTCTGCTGGAAGGGGGTGCAGATTCTGGGGTTGGAGAAGCCATTACTGTAGAGTGGGGGAAGGGTGGGCATCTTGAGATGATTGGTGATGTCATCATAGCTGGTTTCATTATTCATGAGAAGGCCTTGATAGCCCTGGAGGAGTAACCAATCTCAGGCCGGTGCTGGGCGGGAGATCGAGCGACCGGGGACATGGAAGGTGGGTTTGTTGAGGAGGATCAGGGAGTGAGGGCTCCCAAGGCAGCTCAAATTCCCAAGCAAGAGATTTTAATGGTTGTCTCTAGGTGGCGAGCCGTCCCCTTCCGGTCATTTTTTAAAAACCTTTCATTTTTAAGTCACCATAGACTCATGCATAGTTGCAGCGCTGATCACCTTTGAAGCTTCTCTTCTTGCTGGCTCAGTTTTGTGATTCCATCTTTTCTTTACACATTTCTATTTCCCATGTTCTGTCTGACCACCAATTTTAGAAGTCCCCAAGGGTGTCAGCCTGTTCTTATTTCTGCCGACAGAGGCACAGTGCTTCATTTCCTTGTATACTTTAGTGAAGATTATGAGGTGTTTTTTTTGATTGATCTTAATCTATGGACAACCTGGAGGCCTAAACTGAGCTCACTTTTCTCTAGAGGTTTGCTTTTGCCTCTGCGGGATGTGCCACCACCCTGGATCCGTCTTTGTTCCCAGCCGGGTCCCAAGCTCAATGTAGCGATCTCTGCCCCACCTCCCTTCACGGTAAGTGTTGCTCATGGTGGCTCACTGGGCCCTTCAGAGACCTTTCTCCTGGGAACTGGCCTGAGGAGGATCAAATTGCTGCTAGCTTCCCCTACCTTGCTAGCTTTGAATTCTGAAGAAAGTCCATTAGCTTTGCTCTGCCTCCTCTGCGAGGTTGGTAGGGGATTACAGATGATGACTTAAGTCTGAAATGACTGGTGCACGTTGAGTTTGATGGCTGTATGCTCAAGTGTTCTTGATTTGCCCAGGACTCTAAACGCCCAGTCTCCCTGTCCAACAGGTCACCTCCCATCCCCACCTCTACAGAGAGGCCAGAGGTAAACCGGAACAACACAGATACTTTATTGTTTACAAAACATGAAAACCTAGGCTCCAGGGTACTTGAGTGATGCTAGGGGGTGGGAAGGACAAGAGAAGTCAGTGAGCCCTGGCTACAGGCTGTTTGACTGGGCTCCACTTCTGGCAAATGGCTGCTCTTCTGCCTGCAGCCTGAGGCTGGGCCCTGCCCAAGAGTCCCACACCTGTGGGAAGCATGGGCAGAAGGAAGACGTGGCTAGTGGCCATCCCTGATCAGGGCGGGTGGTCGGAGGCCTGGGCCCACCCCTTCATGGGCCCCTCCCTGAAGGTCTGTCCTGGCCACCCCACCTCCTTCAACTACTCTGCCTCCTGACCCCAGCCCTGGAGGGAAAGCCTGGAAGCAAGCAGGAAGGAGGCTCCAGCCTAAATTTCTTCCTCTTTTCATGGCCAAGTGGGAGGAGTAGCTGAGAGCCTTCCTTCACGTGAAGAACGAGAGGAGCTGGAATGCTCACCATCTAGGGGAGGGTATCCGTTAAGGGTTATGAACAAATCTGTCTACAAAACCAGAGCTGAGCTCAAAGCACGAGTCCATTCCCCAGCCCCATCTCTGTGCCAGGCAAGAACCCAAGGATGGTGCTGAGAGCCCAGCAGTTGGGGCTTGGGTCCCAGGACTGCCTCTTCCCCGGGCCTCAGGGGCTGGCTGCCCTCTCCTGAAAGGAAGCAAGGACAGGGTCTGGGCAGGGTGGTGCCTATCTCCGAGGCTGCAGGTGGCTGTGGAGCTGCTCAGCCTGGGTCTTCAGGCACTGGGATTCCTCCTGAATGAATTCAGCCAGGACTTTGCGCATCTCCACCTGAGGGGAAGGACTGGGGCTGGCGTGCAGCCGTGGGGAGCTGGGCCCAGGGGCCCTGGGAGAAAAGGGCACTTGTAGGAGGGGTGTGGAATGACTCACAGCTGCCTTGTTCTCTGCCCGGAGCTGCTCATGCGTGGGCAGGGCACTGAAGGGCTTCCCAATCAGCACGGTGATTTTCTGTGGGGAGTGCAGCCAGAGGCAGGTTACACAAACGGGGAGTGCCCACAGTCCCAGCCCAACCACCCCAGGGAGCCAGAAGCCTGAGTCTTGCCCTAGACTTGTTGCATGCTCCCTCAGAGCCACTCTCTCTCTTTAAAACAAGGCATTCGGGCTCCATGTGCCATTCCAGTCCTGGGGTCCCTGCCCTTGATGTCCCGTTCTGTCCCTGCCCCAGGGCCCAGCTCTTCCTGATTTCCTTTGCTCTCCTTCTATCGGCCTTGGTGCCAGTTAGGCCCTCTCTCTGCTCCAATCAGTCCCCCAGCTGTGGCCTCAAGCTCAGCTCCTCCTGAGTCTGGCCTCAGTAGTGCTGGGCAGGGAACATGGGGTAGATGGCAGACAGACAGACACAAAGGTCAGCAGCCCCTACCCACCTCTCCAAAACGGGGGAAGTAGGGTGGGCTACAAGGTAGGACATGGTTCATTCCTGCAGCACAGTGGACAGAAGAGAAGACCGAGAAGCGTGAGGCAGGGCATGGAGCAGTGCAGCCTGAGCCCAGGTGGATCCCCTAACCCAGACATCCTCTCCCTGCCACCCAGTGGAACTCCCTGCCAACACCATCTAGAGAAACCCCTCTCCCCGCCCCCATGCCCAGGCCACAGCCTTGGCCTGAGAGGGAGGCTCACCAACATGCCACAGTGGCAGAATGATGGGGTTGAGATGACACTCTGCAATCAGGCGTCCAATTCCTGCCCCACAGAGAGGCAGAAATGTTGGCATGAGCAGAGCTTATGTGCCAGCCTACAGCCAGGCCACCCCTGCCCTTCCCCCACTTAAAACCAGCTCCCTGGGCCGGTCCCTCTGCATGACAATCCCTCATCTCAGCACCAGTCTTCTTCCTGCTGCTACCAACACACCCATGTGCTCCCATGTGCCACAGTCCAACCCAGCCAGAGAAGGCCAGCAGCCCCTACCCCATTTGAAGCGCAGGAACTCAGAACTCATGTTCACTTTCCCTGTTGAGAGGGGGAACACAGGAGAAGCTTGGGAGCTGCTGAGGGGAGGTGGAAGGGGGGACTAGTTCCACCCATATACTTGGTAGGGGTGGGGTGGGTTGTGACCCTGCCAGCCCCACTGACCTTCTGGGAAGATGTGCACCCAGTCTCCATGGTTGAGCTTCTCCAAAATGAAATCCATTCCCCTTTGGTAGACACCATCTCCTGCCAAGGAAAGGCCTCTCCCCATCAGTCCCCATTCCCCTGAGCCCCTCCTTCCCCCTCCCTGGGAATGAAGGGCAGATGAAGCAGCAGCTCAGGGACTTCCTCACCCCTCACTTCGCCATCCACAGGGACACCCTCTAATGACTGTCTCTCCTGGGCCTGTTCAGCCCTGGCTGCATTATGGCCCTTGACATCCTTAGTTGACTAACATCCTCTAAACCTCTAAGTGCCTGTCACTTACAAGGCCGCATCGTGGTTTGGAACTGTGACTGAAATCCTGAGCTGGCAGCTCCTCTACCACTCTAGGGCCCTGCCTGCTGGTCCCACCAGTTTCACCCGCTGAGCCACTTCAGCTGCCGCACACCCGCAGTCCACTCCCTCACAGCTGCCCAGACCAACGCATCACCCTCCCTGCCTTCCATCCCTAGCCAGGCTCTTGAACCCTTCTCTTTCTCCTTGGGATGCACTGCCCCTTGGGTGGGCTTTCCATATGTAGCCCCTGGCACAGAGGGAGCTGCTGGAGCAAAGCAGTACATTATTTCCAACCTCACTTGGGCCCCAGATTCTGGACAGCACCCTTTCTCGGGGTCTCACCTAGGCCTCTGCCTGAGCTCTGCCATCCCCCCGTTGCTGGCCCCTTCCTTTCAGGGTTCCCCCTGAAAACTTGACTCCCCCTTAGTGAGGCCTCTTGGGAAAAGGAGAACACATTATGGGACAGACAGGGCCATTGAGAGTTGGGAAAAACTCAGACTTGCTACGCTGAAAAAAGTGGATTCATGCTGCCCACCATGACAGTGGAGCCAGGTGGCCCTGTGATCAGCAGCAACACAGATGCCTTATGTTGCATGCTGGATTTCAACTTGGGGGTGATGTGGAGACAGTCTGTGATCACACACAGTAAGAATCTCATCAACCTTTATATAGTGGACAGAAACAGAGACAGCGAAGGGGGGAGGTCAAAGGAGTGGGGTCAAGTAAATACCCTCACCTTATCAAGTAGGGAATGGAGAGCCATTGCAAAGAAGGACGGAGACAGACACTGGGACTATCTTGGCCCAATGCACTAAGAAATGGATTCTTTTTTTCAGCCCAACTTCAGTAACTTCATTTGAACGATTGATATTTTGAGAATTAGTGAGCCAACAGGACATCAAAACAGTAAGTTGTCTTAAGTTAAAGTCACAATTAACAAATGATCCTTAGTCACAAAATTACAAATGCAGTTTTGGGTGGGAATAAGCAGGAGGGGGTTTAATCCAAACTACATCAATTAAATCTTTAAATCGATGTATTAATAGACTGTTGACTACTGTTTTCTTTTCTCTTTGAGCTCCCTTAAATTTTCAGGACAATCACAGTTGGTAATGTACTGAAGTTCTTAAAGCTACACAATAGTCTGGCTAAGTTGCATGTGGTTTCCATGAGGTTGTTTAAAAGGATGACTTTGTTGTAAAGGAGATTCAATTGCCCCACCAGTCGACCCCCTGGAAGCTGTAATTTCCTCCATATCCATCACTAGTGTAGAAGCCTCCATAACCACCTCCACCACTTCCTCTGCTGCTGCTGCTGTGACCACCTCCACCACTGCGGCTGCTGGTTGCATGACGACTACTAAAGCCAGAACTGGTGGAACCACTACATTGTCGATAGTCTCTGGCACCAAATCCTCCACTGAATCTACTCTTAGAACGTCCACGACTGCTACCCTTATGGTGGTGTCCATGAGCCATGTTTCCCAACAAGAGGATCCAACAAATCCTTCGTGATATTTCTTCATTAAAGAATGAGACGGCAAGGCCAAGGTGTCCCACACATCCTGTACGACCAATCTGATGTACATATTCTTCAATATCACTTGGCAAATCAAAATTGATTACATGTTTCACATTTGAAATGTCTAATCCTCTTGCTGCCACAACTGTAGCCACTAGAATTGGGCTTTTTCCTGAGTGGAACTGGTGAAGGGGCTCCTCTCTATCCCTCTGTGATCGATCTCCGTGAATACTGGTACAAGCATATCCTTCATGGTATAAGAGATCCTCGAGAGAATCGGCACCCATTTGGTCTCCACAAACACTAAAGTCAGGGAATCCTTCCCTGCTGCATTTAAGAGGTCAAGCAAAAATGACCGTTTGTCTGACTATTCCACCCAAACTACTTTCTGCGTGATGTTTTCAGAGGTAGAGCCAACTCTGCCTACTGTCAGGAAGATAAAATCATCCAAGAAATCACAAGCAAGAAACTGTATTCCCTTATGAAAGGTAGCACTGAGCACCATGGTGTGGCAAATACCCTTTGGTGGCATACTGCCTTGTTCAACTATACGACTTATCTGGGGTTCAAATCCCATATCCAGCATCCTATCAGCTTCTTCAAATACTAAGTATTTGCAGAAGTCTAATCCAGTTTTTCCTCTTTCCATCATATTCACCTGGAGTGGCGTAACCGCCCTGGAGTGGCAACTAACAAGTGACACCCACGTTCTAAATCTCGAATCTGCTGACTGATATCAGCACCACTATAAACCACACAAGGACGAACTCTAGACCAGTGTGAAAATTTTCTGGCTTCCTCATAGAGCTGTACAGACAATTCTCTTGTAGGAGCTAAAACCAAGGAAAGTGGGTATTGTTTACAGCGTCCATACCTTCCATTTTCCTTCAGAGCCTCCAAAGCGTCGCCTGGACCATCTCCATAAATCTGACTTAAGATGGGCAAGAGAAACGCTGCTGTTTTTCCAGAGCCTATTTGGGCACAAGCCTTCAAGTCTCTTTTTTCTTTAATAATGGGAATGGCATGCTTTTGCACTGGAGTTGGACGAGTGTACCAAGTGAGCTCAATGTTCCCCATGATAATTTCTCCCATCTCAGCATCACTGAAACTTTCAGTATGTGGAGTAAAGCGTCCTGGGACACTCAGCCGAGCAGCCAGAAATCCCAGGGAACTCCAGGCGCCCTAAACCCCTGGGCGGCAGCACAGCTCAGAGGCCCCTCACAGCGATAAACAGACTCCTGCCTGTTTCCCCTCCATCGAGGCTCCGCCATATTGGAGCAGCAGAGTGAGGCCAGCCACGCCCAGAGCAACCACGGAGCTAAACTCCACAGAGGCTGGGCAAGAATCAGAGGCCCCGTCTGCGCACAGCTGCCCAGCACAAGCCGCTAGAGGTCGCTGTTCTCCCAAGAGAGGAAGGCCACAAACCAGGAAGAAGGGACGTTCTCCCAGCTGACACGCGCGCCAGCTCTGCACAACTACCTCTATCGCCATGAAAAGGCAGAAGAATTTGATGCAGACCAAAATAACAAAGTCAACCCCTGAGAAGGAGACAGACCTGATCACTCTTCCTGAAAAAGAATTCAAAATAAAGGTCATAACCATGCTGATGGAGCTGCAGAGAAATATGGAAGAGCTAAGGGATGACGCCCAGAAGGAGATTACAGAAATGAAACACTCTCTGGAAGGATTTATAAGCAGAATAGATAAGATGCAAGAGGCCATTGATGGAATAGAAACCAGAGGACAGGAACGCATAGAGGCTGATAGAGAAATAAAAGGATCTCTAGGAATGAAACAATATTAAGAGAACTGTGGGACCAATTCAAAAGGAAAAATATCCTCATTATAGGGTTACCAGAAGAAGAAGAGAGAGTAAAAGGGATAGAAAATGTATTTGAAGAAATAATGGCTGAAAACTTCCCCAAACTGGGGGAGGAAATAATTGATCAGAACATGGAAGTACACAGAACTCCCAACAGAAGGGACCCAAGGAGGACAACACCAAGACACATAATAATTAAAATGGCAAAGATCAAGGACAAGGACAGAGTTTTAAAGGCAGCTAGAGGAAAAAGGTCACTTACAAAGGAAAACCCATCTGGCTATCATCAGACTTCTCAACAGAAACCTTACAGGCCAGAAGAGAATAGCATGATATATTTAATGCAATGAAACAGAAGTGCCTTGAACCAAGAATACTGTATCCAGCACGATTATCATTTAAATATGAAGGACGGATTAAACAATTCCCAGACAAGCAAAAGTTGAGGGAATTTGCCTCCCAAAAACCACCTCTACACGGTATTTTAGAGGGACTGCTCTAGATTGGAGCACTCCTAAGGCTAAATAGATGTCACCAGAGAAAATAAAATCACAGAAAAGAAAGCAGACCAACCAAATACGATTAGCATATATAATGTAGGGGGGTGCATGGGGAGGGCTGTGCAACACAGAGAAGACAAGTAGTGATTCTACAACACCTTACTACACAGATGGACAGTGACTGTAATGGGGTTTGTGGGTGGGACTTGGTGAAGGGGGAACCCTAACAAACAATGTTCTTTATGTAATTGTAGATTAATCATAACAAAATAAAAGAAACTACTAGTATGCTTTTGGAGCAACACTTCATAATGTTTACCTTTTGCAAATGCTATCTCTACTCACTCGTATAGCTTGTGCAAGATCACTTTGCCACTTCTTGCCCTCTCACAAGGCCTATCTGTTCTTCAGGGAAAAGGAGTTTTTTGGAACACAGAACCAAAGATACTTCACCTGCTTTAACACCTGTTGTTAGACCTTTGCTGCACATGCAACGTGTTTGATAAATAGCTTGTCCCTGCCTGCTTTCTTTCATTAAAGGAGCTTAGGATTAATATTTTGCTTTCTTTTTTTAATTGTGCAATAGAACTTAGATACAGGTCAAAGAAGGGAACAGAACAGGAAGTGGACATGGAAGGCCTCTGAGGCTGCAGAACGGAGGAGCTGAGATTTGGGGATGGGGGCACAGGAGCAGGGCGTGATAAACAATGGCGTGGTCATTAGCCTCAACATTGCGGCCTGTGCTTATTTTTCAGAGAAATTAAGTAGCTGCCCAAAGCAGCAAAAAGAGCATTCCAGAAAGGCAGCTGTGTCCAGGGAGCAGGTCTGCGGATCTGGAGGGGCAGGCACTGCAGCCTCTCATTAAAAGCGCTCCTTTACTCTTCAGTGACTTTACTGGGTGTTACTGTTTTACTTTGACCAGCCAGAAATAAGAAACTCTCCCTTGACTTCTAACACACTTTGGTTACTTCCTCCTCTGCCGCCTTCTTCACACAGAACCTGTGAAAAGAGGTTCTCCTGCAGGGTGGAGGGTCTCCACTCCTGCTTCTCCACCCCCTGCAGCTCCTGCCACTGTCACTCCACAGAAATGGCTTCTCTGGGGTCACTGGAGGCTCCCACAGTGCCAAGGGGCCCTATTTCGCTTCCTTCCTTTCTGGCCGTTGCTTCCTGCTCCCCTGTACTCTGAGGTACCATCCTGAGCCCCTGCTCTTTCCCTGTTCTCCTCCTCTGCAAGCTTGCCTCGACGTTTGTGATTTCATTTTTGATTGAGTCCCCACTATCTTTATTCCTGAACATTCTTTTGAGTTCTGGAACAGCACATCCCACTGCCTCTCGGCTGCTCCCTTCCTTGGGTGAGAGGCTCCCCAGATGAAGCATGTGCAACTTGGGACTCCCCTCCCTTCCCAACCCCCACGCTGATTTCCCCTCATCCTATCCTCCCAGTGACTCGTGCCACCAGATGTCACCTAGAATCATCTTTGAGTTCTCTTTTCCTTGCCCCATCGCCCACACCCAATCGACCAAGCGTCCTGTCAACTCTACCTCCAGAGCACATCCCAAAGCTGTCCCGTTCGCCGGCTCTCAAGAGTGATGAGCAGAGGCTCAGCTACTAATCCTCTGATGCCAGAATTACTGCAAGAACCCCTAACCAGATTCCCTACCTCCTCCTGGCCCAGCTCCAGTCCACCAGCCTTGTTGCAGCCATGGTGCTCTCTGAGCCACTGATGAAAGCACATCACTACCGCAATGAGAGAACAGAGTCCCAGCGGCTTAACAGTTATTCCAGAACCTTTATATTCAACAGCCAACCTACATTTTCTACCTTTACCATTTACCTCTCCAGTTCCTGGCATGTGCTTCCTTTGTCTAGAACACCCTTTCATACTCTGTGTGGGAAAATTCCACTTCCCCAGGGGAAAGAGCAACCTGTATTTGGATCCTGGCTTTGCCATCTCTTACCCCTTGACCTTCGAGCAATGCCTTAATCTCTCCAAGCCCTTTTATATGGAGACTGGGGGTCAAAATGGCCCCTCCCCCCCATCAACACACAATCCTATTCATTCGCCCAAACCCTGCTGACTCCGCTATATACCACCACCCTCACAGACCAATGACAGCACACTGCCATCACTTAGTCTCTTAGCAGTGCCCTCCAGAGAAGGGGCTGTAGGTAATGCCTCCTTGACTGCTATAGGTCTGCACAAGCCTCAGGCAGTCGTGGAGAACTGAGTGCTCTCCGAGAAGCCATTGCTCCTCCCACAGCCACTGCCACCTCTGCTGCCACACAGTGGAGCTAGGCGTCATGCTACTGGGGCTCCCCTTGTCCCCAGGTTGCCTGTCCCAGCTGGGTCCCTCCACTGCCAGTACTGCGAAGCCAGAGGCATTGGGCCCAGCCGCTTGCACCAAGGGAGGGCAAGGAAGCCCCCAGACACAACTTCCTACACCCACTGGCCCAGCAGCCCTTCCCAGGGAGCAGCTCACCTCGGCACACGGGCACACACTTGCCCAAGCTGAAGAAGTGTGAATGTAGCTCCTTGGTGAAGCAGATGTCTGCAGCTGCAGGGGTCCTAGAGTGGGGACAGGCACAGTCACCTCTGCCTCCCTTGTACCCTGCCTCCCCACCCTCCCCTGAGCATGATGCCTGCCATCGTCAGCAATGGAGAACGGAGGCACAGGAGGGCCTGGGTCCCCACCCCATGCCCTGCCTGGACTGCCAGACGCCACCTCCTGGGCCGAGCAGGAGGAAGGCAAATCTGGGCAGGGACAGGTGAAGCCTGCCAGGCCCAGTGCGAGGGGCCCATTCCTCCTCACCAATGCATCAACTGCAGGTTCCAGATGTGGCGGAGTTTCAGGATCCCTAGAGAAGGGGAGGAAAGTTTCATGTGTCAATTTACCTTGTCCGTAGGGAACACCTTTTCCTGCCACCCCATTTCAGGGAATGAAGGACAAGGGTAGCAGTGCCACCATTTCCCTACTGTCCAAAGAAGCATCTTCCAGGTGCTCAGGCTGGACCCCGAAGTTCTCCCTGGTTCCTTCGACCCTCTGACCCCCTACAGCTTATTAGTCGGCACATGTGCTCTGCATACCTCCCCTGATACTGCCTATTCTCCCACACCTCTCCCTCCATTGTCATTGCTACCACCCTAGGCCAGGCTACTGGATGGCTCTAAAGCCTCCTTCCTGGCTTCCAGGGATCCACCTACGCTACCCTACTCTTGCCCAGTGGTGAGCTCTGGAAGTCTCCAGCTTGATCAGGTGGCACCCCATGAACTCCAGGATAGTCTAACCTGGAACCTGTGGTGGAAGCCCTGGGTATCTCTCTATCCAGCCATCCAGGTTATTGGAGCCAAGCCACTCCCTGTACAGTCAGCAAAGCAGGAACTTCTAGATGGGGAACTAGGCTCCCCAATGAAGCTGGTTGAAGGGTACAGACCCAGCCGGAAGCAGAGCTGGTACCAGGATACAGGTCTTCCAGCCCCTAACCCAGAGCTTCCTTGATATGGTCCTTTAATTTGTTCCCAACACTCTGGAACCTTGAGTGGCTTAGAGAAAGGAAGGTCTTACAGGCTTGATGCATCAGAGTAACGAAGCTGTCAGACCTTGCCCTGGGCCGTTTCCTCACTTCCTCATTCCCTCCAAATTTCTGAGCCCCTCTCCAAATCAGGTTCCCTGAGAGGATGCTGAAGGGACCACAACTCAGACGTTCACCCCTGGGGCAGGACACTCCAGAACAGGAGCCCCAGGGCTATGTGAAGAGCCCAGTGAAAAGTGAGTTTGTTTTGCTTTGGTTTGGCTCCCTCCCTCCCTGTGCCCAGCACACTGGCGCCAGTACCCCAGAGATGAGGGTCATCCATGCCGGACTGGTGATCAGAGATGGTGATGAGGGGGTGGCTGGGCCTCGGTTCTCCATGAGCTTATACAGCACCTCTTTGTTGTGGACGGTGATGTGGTTCATGTACTCTGGGGCCAAGAGGGAGGGCGGCACCGAGTTTGTGGTGCAGGCGGGAGGGACGGAGGGAAGGCCGGAGAGACAGAGGGCCGGGGATCGGGGTACGGGGTCCCGGGGTTGGGGCGGGGGTGGTGGAGCAGACAGAGGCAGAGGAGATGATCTGTTGTAAAATGAGCACTGCATAAGAGGACTTTGGGGACTGGTGGCGATATTTGCTAATTCGGTTAACCAATCCACCTCATTTTCACTGAAAGTATTTTCTGATATGTCTGAGGTATTTTGGTTCCAAGATGGTCTTGGATATTCTTGATGTGAAACATCTGAATTTAGCTGGTATATGTATGGCAGATTGGGTAGGATCACTTTGAACAGCCTGAAGTTCAGGTAGGTCATCAAGCTCCATGTGCTCATCACAGGAGTTGTATCCAGGTGAGGACGGCCAAGATTTTTCATTACCCTGCAGCAATTCCAATGAGTCATTCACTCCTGAAGCTCTTGTCCATTACCAGCAAGAGTTTCTGTATAGCATTAGGCATCTGATTCGCCTTCACTCCCCACACCGTGTTGTTATGGTGCTCTGGCAAACCCGTCGCCATTACCAAGTCTCAACATTAACTTTTAATGAATATCTATTTCCTATATAGTTGAAGTTGAGCAGGCTTTTCTTGCAAAGAGAAGAAAGTTTGACACGGTTGCTAACACTTCTATCAACACCATTAACAAAAAGATTGAGCAAGTTTGGAAAATGCAACAAGAACAAAGGTAAAGTTGGTGTTTTTGAGCCTTGAGAACTTTTGTATCAGTTTTTAGCATTTATTGGTGCAAATACTTAAGAGGTACTATCATATTGCATTTTCCGTGAAAAATATATTTTGCTGGATTTTTTTTCTAAGCAGATAAACTCTTTAGTTCTGGAACCTCACTCCTTGAGTGAATTGACATATATTTCCTAGAAGCCAATAAGGATGACCTTTCTTCCCTTTCAAATACCAATTGAGCTTTCTTCCTATAAAATTAATTTATGTTCAGTCTAGACCTACACTAGCTGAAGCCTAAGGTAAAAGGTCTTAAATAAGCATTGTTCCTGTGATAGTTAACTATTCCACTGTGTAGGAAATGTTAACCTTACATTGTAAATAATTTGTACATTTTAGCTGAATTGTACCCACTGTTCTTTGTTTCTTTCAAAGTCTTTGTTGTGCCACAGAGGGGAAATGTTTAAGTGAAATATTCCTGTTTGGAAATCTTCTAGGATAAATGGATATAGTATGCTCATTGGCTCTTCTTATCATATCAGAGCGTATATGTTGTCAGTAAGAAGAAATGAAAAGTAAACTGCTCTTAGAGAAAATGAACTCTTCTGGAAAATTTAGAGTGCAGTAAATCCTCATTAGTTTTCAAGAGGTGAAGCTTGTGAGATAGCGTCATTCAGGCAGGAGCAATGCTTTTGGGATATCGTTCAGGAGGAACATTTCCCCCGTGCTTACCCTTAGGAAGGATTGTCATACAGCTTTTGCCCACTAGTGGGAAACACATTACTGACAGGGCCATTTGTGCATTTTGACATCAAGAGTTAAAGCATGTTTTCCATATTGCTAAGAACGAAAAACTGCCTATTCAATGGCCATTAGATAGGATGATTATATTGTTTTTGTGTATTAGCGGTGAGCACACAGTTATCTAACCTGGGTCATAAAAGTTGTGAAAGAGGAAAGGTTAACAAGTGTTGATTTAAAGAGTATTCCTTTGAAGCTTAATGTACAGTTATGTTATCTAAACATGAAATGTTACCCACATTTTATCACTTTTTTCTTTTATATTGGCAGAATATGTTGCAAGAGAAATAGAAGATTCTTCAACAAGCTGGAACTGTTCAGAACCAGAAACGGCTAAAAACTGTAAACATACATGAGCAACTCTTAAAGGTCTGCTGTATTCAGTAACACAATACATTGTTAAAAAGCAATGTGCATATAAATGTAGAAGATGGTTTGTTTCTTTCTGAATCTATGGGAGAAGACATTCAGACTGTACATGTAAACGGTTAACCACTTTCCGTTTTGAACCCATTGTTCTGGATTTAACGTAATTCTGAAATGGATTTTTATTTTTGGGATTCGTTAATAGTCTTGTGGCAGTCATTTAAAACAGGGAGCCGTTAACTGGGAGTTTTACCTAGAAGTATATGTATCATGAAGAAAATTGATACTTTGATTAACACTTTGGTCATGACTTTATTCAGAAATCAGTTTTTAGGAGATCAGTGATATCTATCTATCTATAGTAGAAAATAGGAAGTCTATAAATCGTTTCTGGAGGTCTTTTACTTGTATTATCAGTTATTGTTAAATATGAAGTAGGTCATCATAATTAGTGAAGGCTTTTATATTCAAATGGAATATTTGCTTTTAGAACATTAATGACTTTATATGCAAACTTATAACCATAAGAGAAGGTTGAAATGCATAACAGAAGGAAAAAGCCAGAGGAGGGCTAAAGGTTTGTGAATTGACAATGATCTGTGACGTTTGCACATTAGCAAATTGTCCTCGGTGACACTTTGGGCAGATATATATACTTATACATGAGGCGATGGGAATCCTTCTTGTATGTTCCCTTTCTTTTCTTTTTCTTTTTGGTGGGGGTGGGGTGGGAAGGTGTTCTTTTTACTAATCACCTTGTTCAAATGCATGTTAATGTGTCACTCTTCTTAAACTAATTGAGATGATATAAGTAAACTAGCAAAAGAGTTTTGAAATAAATATTCTATAAAGGATTTCAGAATTATGTATATACAAAATATTTAGTTTCCAAGTAGAGAACAAGTATTGCTCTAATGCTCCTTGAGAACCATTAATTGGTGTGAAGATTTGATGAAGTACCAAAGAAGAATTCTTCCAAAGGTTATTACTAAATGCCAGCACTCAGAGAATTAACTGTTTAGTATTGTCTTTGACGCCTCCGAGTCCTGTATCCTTCCCATCCAGTTATGACTAGGCCCTGCAATGTTTACCTCTGCACCTGTACTTGAGCGGCTTTCTTTGAATTCCCGCTGCTGCTGACCCAGTTCAGGACCTCATCATTCTCTGCTTGTACTATTAAAACTCTTATCTGATTGCTCTCTTCTCCAATCCACCCTTCACAGTTCTGCAATGTGATCTTCCAGAATGTATGCCTTCCCTCCTGAAAACCTGTCATTAGCTTCCCATTTTCAATTCTCAGGTATTCAGCGTGTGCCCCATAACAAGACTCCCTTCGTGCTCTCAATGCCTACATCCCTTCTTCCCTCCCAGACCTCCAGATTAGTTGCTTTATCTGAACTAACCTACCATTACTTCCTTGCTTTGCTTATGTTCTGCCCCGAGAATACTTCCAAGTTCCTCTTTTCTTTATCTGTTGAAATCGTATTCTTTAGCCAACTAAATCAGAATCAGTCTTACTTACCACTAAATAGTCACAGCCATTTGTTTCCTTAATTGTCATAAAGTTTTTCTGTCATTTTTACTTGAGTGTTTTCTATTCTCACTGGAACAAGGAGGAGGCCATGTATTCATTTTCAGTTTCCTCCATAGCATTTGACAGAGTCCTTTTTGTATAGGACACACTAGATCACTATTTGTGGAATGAGTAGTAGAGAGTTAGAACATGAGTTTGTTTTTCATGACTTAAAAATGTCATTCTTGGGAGGAGGGATTCAAGATGGTGGCATGAGAGGTGAGATGGAGAATTCCTCTCAAAACCACAGATAGTATGAAAATGTAGTTAATTGATACAACTAATCCTTAAACAACAAGAAAGAAGGCTGAACCAGACTGCATACAGACCTCATGAACAGAGCAGACCTTACGAAATGTTACAGGGTAACGTACGAAAGCCTTAATCTGGTGGGACCCGAGCACTTCCCCCACCCCAGCTCACCTGCGGGAGGAAGAGAAATGGAGCGGGGAGGGGGTGGAAGCCTGGGACTGCTGAACACCCAGCTCTGGAGGTCTGCTTTGGGAGCAGAAATCTACACTGTGTGGTGCTCTAGACTTTGGGGAGCTCAGACAGGTGAAGTGCTTGAGAGACAGATTCCAGCCATTTGTGGAGGAGGGGATCCACACCTGGCTGCTCTGGGACAAGGGAAAGGCGGGCGGTCTGAGAGGCTTCCTAGCACCGAGAGCGCTGCTGAAGGAGTGGGGTTTGCATGGGGCTTGCTGCATGGGGGAGGCGAGAGCTAGACAAGGCTGTCCAGGCGTGCGCTGCCCAGCTGGTTGGGATATTTGAGGAGCTTCAGGTGCCCCATCCCCCTGGTTGCCTACTCAGCTCTGATGCCCCCCACTGTGACCTGCAGCATGCTGCACCTTCCTCCTAGCCTGCCAACACCGGTTCACAAAACTGCAGTCACTGTGCTGGCATGAGGCCAGCCAGCCAGAGGCCCCACCTACAACAGCTAAAGATGCAAAGCACACAGGCTTACATCTGTGTGCTTGGCCCACTGGCTCTGACACTGGAGACAGGCACCGCAGACAGGAATCAGGAAACAGATCTTTCCTCCCCCCAGGCACCAGCTGTGCTCCCCTATGACCCCCCAACCTCACTCTAGGGGCTGAGCAGCTCCAGAGACTGGAGCTTCTGGGCACTAGTGGGCACCACACAGAAATATGAAATATCAAAAGAACATGGTTCAGACGAAAATCTCACAAACCCCAGAGAAAGCATCAAATGAAACTGAACTCACCAATCTGCCTGAAAGAGAGTTCAAAATAAAAATAATAAACATGCTTATGGAGGTACAAAAAAACATTCAAGAACTCAGGAACGAATTTAAGTCAGATTCAATCATTAAGAAATTCCATATCTGAAATGAAACATACAATAGAGGGACTTAAAAGCAGATTAGATGTAGTAGAAGTGACAGTAAATGGAATAGAAATTAGAGAAGCTGTGGCACAAAGAGAAAAAAGAATCTCTAAGAATGAAAGAATATTGAGAGAACTGTGTGATGAACCCAAACAGAACAATATTCATATTATAGGGGTACCAGAAGAAGAAGAAGAGAGAAAAAGGGATAGAAAGTGTCATTGAGGAGGTAATTGCTGAAAACTTCCCAAATCTGGGGAAGGAGATAGTCTCTTAAACCATGGAGGTGCACAGATCTCCCAATACAAGGGACCCAAGGAAGACAACATCAAGACATATAATAATTAAAATGGCAAAGATCAAGGATAAAGACAGATTGTTAAAAGCAGCCAGAGAGAGAAATAAGATCACCTACAAAGGAAAGCCCATCAGGCTAACATCAGACTTCTCAGTAGAAACCTTACAGGCCAGAAGGGAGTGGCATTATGTATTCAATACAATGAAACAGAAGGGCCTGGATCCAAGATGACTTTATCCGGCAAGATTATCATTTAAATTTGAAGGAGGGATTAAACAATTTCCAGATAAGCAAAACCTGCGAGAATTTACCTCCCACAAACCACCTCTACAGTGCATTTTCAAGGGACTTCTATAGATGGAAGTATTCCTAAGGCTAAATAGATGTCACCCAAGGGATAGACAAAGAGTACAGATTATGATTCATAACAGACAAAGAATGGAGGAGGAAGAAAAAGGAGGAAAAAAAAGGACCTTTATGTTGTGTTTGTAATAGCACACACAAAGTGAGTTAAATTAGACTGTTAGATAGTAAGGGAATTACCCTTGAACCTTTGGTAACCACGAATCTAAAGTCTGCAATGGCAATAAGTACATACCTATCGATAATCACCCTAAATGTAAATGGTCTGAATGCACCAATCAAAAGACATAGAGTCACTGAATGGATTAAAAAACAAGATCCATCTATATGCTGCCTACAAGAGACTCACTTCAAACCCAAAGACATACACAGACTGCAGCCCAGTTTGAAAAAGACAGATGCACCCCTATGTTTATCGCAGCACTATTTACAATAGCCAAGAAATGGAAGCAACCTAAGTGTCCATCAGTAGATGAATGGATAAAGAAGAAGTGGTACGTATACACAATGGAATATTATTCAGCCCTAAGAAGAAAACATCCTACCATTTGCAACAACATGGATGGAACAGGAGGGTATTATGCTCAGTGAAATAAGCCAGGCAGAGAAAGACAAGTATCAAATGATTTCACTTATCTGTGAAGTATAACAACAAAGCAAAAACTGAAGGAACAAAACAGCAGCAGACTCTCAGAACCCAAGAATGGATTCACAGTTACCAAAGGGAAAGGGACTGGGAACGGTGGGTGGGAAGGGATGGATAAGGGGGAAAGTGGGGCATTATGATTATCACACATATGACTTTTTGTCTCTAACATGTTAATAAGTTTCCCAATGTAGGGGACATGGGAAAGGCAGTATATACAGAGAAGATAAGTAGTGATTCTATAGCATCTTACTACGCTGATGGACAGTGACTGTAATGGGGTATGTGGGGGGGAGAACTTGATAATGGGGGAGTCTAGTAACCATAATGTTGTTCAAGTAATTGTGCATTAATGATATAAAAAAATGTCATTCTTACAGATCATTTTGTTCCCTCCAATTGAGGGAATGATTGATTATTAGCCATTATAAGTATGTTGGTTGTTACCTGATGTTTAGAAAACCTGTTAAAGAGCATTGAAGTCACAGTGTTTCATTCTGCGGGACTGTCAGTGTCTTTCTTTCTTTGCTCCACCTTGACCTTAACTGTTCAGTAACCCGCTGTTTCGAGCAAAGTGTACTGCGTGGTGCCTCTACGATAATAATATTTTACTCAAATGTGACATTAAAAAATATCTTAAGTGGGCGTTTTGATCTGCATGTATTAGTTATAATACATTTGTTTGGAATAAGTAATGCACATCCTTTTGATACTAACACTGGTTAGTTTGAAGTTTAATTGTACATATTTAGAATGTGAGATGAAAAGTGGTGGTTTGTAACTGAGCTAAGCTTTTTGTTTCAGAGTATGGAGGACTTAGAGAAGGATCATGAGCGTCTTCTTGCTGGTAAACAAGGTGAAATTAGAGAAGAAAGAGATAAGTTTCAAAAGAGTATTCTGATGGAAGCTGTAAGTACTGTATATTTAATATTAAGAACTAAGAAAGAGCGTGAGCCTTGGGGTATTTTGTTTGCTGAAATACATATAACAATTACCAAAATAATGTGCAAACGTTTAATATTTCCTTTCGTAAAACAGAAACGGTTCGACTTGCAGCTGTACAAGTCCTTCTGTCCCCGTTAAAGTGATGACTTTGAAGAAAGAACTGGAACCTAATTTATGTGACACACATGTACCATCAGCTACATTGAAGCACATTACACTGGTTTAAAAGTTTCTAGTTGTAGTCAGTACACCTTGTTTGCCATAGCTTGTTTGTTAAGTTGCAAGACCCCCTTACTGTGTAAAGAAACCTCAAAAAACCTGCACAGTATATATATGGGTAGCAGCAACTCCAAAGTTATATGTATCAAGCTTTCAGCCCTTTGTTAGTAGTGACTTTCTGTCCCTAACATGTTAATTAACTTTTAGCACCTATTTGATTCAATTTTAGGCTTTAGAGCCAGCAATTCTGTATCAATCCCTAAACATAGAAAGCACAAGTATGAAACGTTGTTGCATTGTTCTTCCTTAAGGAAAAAAAATAAAGAATACAAAGTCTTTTATATGTGTACCCTTTTGTGTTTTCTCATTAGGTTACAGAGCTGATTCTATGGAAGACTTTAAAAGAAAATCTATTCTAGTGCCTTATAAAAGTTATTAAAGCTAAACTTAAGTTTGCATTTTTGAGAGAATTAAACTGCTAAACACCATTAATACAAATGAACGAGAATATGTAACTGCTCAGTGTTGGGATATGGATTTGTAAAATGTTATCTTCAGCAAGACATCCAACTGTCATTTTTAATTGGTGTTGGTCCACTATAAAATGATGCCTGAACTTAGCATTGATTAAAAGTATTTCATTAACATATACATACACCTAATTTATTATAGTTTAAATATTTCACATGTGTCTTTAGGAATGAATTACTTGCAAAGCTATGTTTTTCAAGTTTAATAGTGAGTATATGGATATTTGTAGATTCCTCTAAAAATGCAAATAGTAAGTTTAATAAGTAATTCTTGTATCTTTCCTTTTGTAATGGGCATTTTTTAAACAATATTCAAAAACTTCGTTTGGAAACACTTGATTTAATGAACATAAAATCATTTCAGAATGTATTTGGAGAAAGCTAGTTAAGTGTATGCATTCTTAGTCTGAGTTACAGACATTGTTTTCAACGTGTTACGTTTTAAAAATGGATTTGTAGGAGAGGGGTATCTCTGTTTTTTTCTGTGTTTTTCACATACTTAGTGATCAAACAGCTGACACTTGTTTTATTCCCTTAACACTTACAAATGGGTAAATGTGTACTTGCAGTAATGTGGCCGATAGTCTAAAGACAAGATTTTTCAAAAAATGTTCTGTTAAGAGACAAACTTTCTTAAATGTCTACTGTGTTTATGCTAACGTTCTACTTTAAAAAGTGGTAGTGGTTAGTGTCCACTTTTTTGTAACAATAAATTTTAAATTCAGAATATCAAAAAGGGACAAGTCCCCTTAAAGTAAATGTAAAGATTCATTTTTCTCCAGAACTGGTCAGACAGACATCTTTTACTAAATACAAATTATAGGAAATCCCATTTAGCCCCTTAAAATTCTAATTGGTAGACTACAGCTCATATTTTCTTTTCTTCTGTAGTAATTAAAGATCTCCTTTGAAAAATGACTAATGTCAAGAAAGTCATCTTTTCTTCTAATACCGTTTGACTGACTCAACAATTGCAGCATTATAAGCCAGTGCACTTATGCACTATCATGATTCCATGTTTTGATCTGTAGCAATCAAAGCAAGCGTCACCCTCAATAGGGCTAAAAATCCTTCATGTCGTGAATGCTTATGGAATTCTTCCACAGTGAGGCCCCAAGTGTCTGATAAGGATTTCTCAGAGACACAGACATTACACCTTTGACTGCAGTGGTTCCCCTTCTTATCCTCAGGATTGAAATTAATTTTGGGGGTCATGTTTCTAATGAATGCATAGATTTTATGGTACTTTCACTCTGATCATACCTGTGAACCTAAATGTTGATGACTACTGGGGGATGACTGACTAAGGTAGACATAATAGAACCTGCGGGACTTCTGTTCTACATTCAAAGGTGACCCCATTTGATAGTATTGCGGCTTCCTGCCAAGGGAGAGTTCCATTACACATAGTTTCCCCCAACTGCTTCTCCTCTTTTCCATGGACTACCAGTTGAACGTGGTCAGGTGCTTGATGACACGATGTCTTCAAGACATTAGAATAAGGGTATCTTGAAATTTGCAAGCAGAAGGTACTAAATATGTCCAGAGCAAATGATGCAGTAACCATTAGAAGCAAAAGGAAAATATAAAAACATTATCATCTGTCTTTCTGAAGCAACAGGTGTTTGCCTACTTTTCCCTGAGGCCACATGTTAACCAAAATTTTCTCTATGAAAATGTTGCATTTTATTAGAGTCCTTTCCTGTACTTCATATTTGAACCTCGTTGGAGTTGTATGAAATATGCAACATGTTTCACAATTGTAGAAACTGAGTCATGAGAGGTAAAAAGGAGGATGCAATGGAAAAGCTGGGAAGTCATGGAACCCAGGTGGGACATTTGTGGCTTCATTTTACAGATGAAGAAACTGAAGAAAATGAGGTCAAGCACTTACTGCAGTTCACACAACAGGCATGTGGAGCCAGCATTTGATTAGGCCCTACAGCCTGGTTCCAGAGCCTTTGTGCTTAACTCTTAATCCACAAGCAGAATCAATACTGACTAATAAATGATGGTAAAGGGATTTGAAAATTGGAGAATTATTAAGTAGCAAATATGTAATAATACAAGTAAGACTTTAGGTGCTTTAGCCCAATTAAACAAACTCTTGTTCCATATATATTCTTAAAAATTCTCTTCACAGACACTAAAACTCCCTTGTCATTAAATTATATTATTACTTAATGGGCCAAAGGAAGGAATTTTAATACAATTATCCAGCTAGGTTTACTGCCAGATGCTTTGCTAGCACATACAATGTGAACATAGTAACATTACTCTGCACGTGCCCTTTGTACCTGTCCTCCAGCTTGTTTTCTTTCATACAGTATTTTAATCAATGGAAGCAGGTATTGAACAGCACACACTCAGTAGGAAAGCCACATTTTTTCTTTCAGAATTGTGGGAGTGTTGTGGTTAGTGACTTCTCACAAGGAATATAGCTGGATCAAAGTGCCTTAGCTAATCAAATATACAGATCTCAGCCCCAAAGCCAGTAACTTGCTCAATGGGGAAACTTTAGCTCAGAGAAGTCAGAAACAAAACAAAAAGAGATGCCTAATACTCATTACTGTTTGACATTGTGGTGGAGGTATGATCTGATGTAATTAGACAAGAGAGAGGAAAATACACACATAAAACTAGACAGGAAGAATTAGTGGAAAAACCACTATAAACAATGGAAGATATTAGTAAAGTAACAGGTAACAGAACTAACATCCAGAAATCAGAAGTTTTCATATGTAGACACATAACCAGCTAGAAAATAACAAAAGGAAAGTTCCATTAATAATGGCACAAATAGAAAAAAGGTCACCTACAAAGGAAAACCCATTAGGCTATCATCAGACTTCTCAACAGAAACTTACAGACCAGAAGAGAATGGCATGGTATATTTAATGCAATGAAACAGAAGGGCCTTGAACCAAGAATACTGAATCCAGCATGATTATCATTTAAATGTGAAGGAGGGATTAAACAATTCCCATACAAGCAAAAGTTGAGGGAATTTGCCTCCCAAAAACCACCTCTACAGGATATTTTAAAGGGACTGCTCTAGATGGAAGCACTCCTAAGGCTAAATAGATGTCACCAGAGAAAATAAAATCACAGCAAAGAAAGCAGACCAACCAAACACTAACTAAAGGCAAAAAAGAAAATCAACTATCCCCAAAAGCAGTCAAAGGAAACACAAAAGAGCACAGAATAAAACACCAAACATATAAAGAATGGAGGAGGAAGAATAAGAAGGGAGAGAAATAAAGAATCATCAGACGGTGTTTATAATAGCTTAATAAGGGAGTTA
Source organism: Manis pentadactyla (assembly GCF_030020395.1). Classification (NCBI taxonomy): domain Eukaryota; kingdom Metazoa; phylum Chordata; class Mammalia; order Pholidota; family Manidae; genus Manis; species Manis pentadactyla. The sequence goes on from NC_080038.1 coordinate 144,189,851, forward strand.
AGTTAGATGGTTAGATAGTAAAGAAGCTAACCTTGAACCTTTGGTAACCATGAATCCAAAGCCTACAATGGCAGTAAGTACATATCTGTCAATAATCACCCTAAATGCAAATGGACTGAATGCACCAATCAAAAGACACAGAGTAATAGAATGGATAAAAAAGCAAGACTCATCTATATGCTGCTTACAAGAGACTCACCTCAAACCCAAAGACATGCACAGACTAAAAGTCAAGGGGTGGAGAAAGATATTTCATGCAAACAACAGGGAGCAAAAAGCAGGTGTTGCAGTACTAGTATCAGACAAAATAGACTTCAAAACACAGAAAGTAACAAGTATCATTATTACATAATGATAAAGGGGTCAGTCCAACAGGATATAACCATTATAAATATATATGCATGCAATACAGGAGAACCGACATATGTGAAACAAATACTAACAGAATTAAAGGAGGAAATAGAATGCAATGTATTCGTTCTAGGAGACTTCAACACACCAGTCACTCCAAAGGACAGATCCACCAGACAGAAAATAAGGACACAGAGGCACTGAACAACACACTAGAACAGAGGGACCAAACAGACATCTACAGAACAACCAAAAGCTCCAGGATATGCATTCTTCCCAAGTGCACATGAAACATTTTCCAGAATAGACCGCATACTAGGCCACAAAAAGAGCCTCAATAAATTCAAAAGGATTGAAATTCTACCAACCAACTTCTCAGACCACAAAGGTATAAAACTAGAAATAAATTGTACAAAGAAAACGAAAAGGCTCACAAACACATGGAGGCTTAACAACATGCTCCTAAATAATCAACGAATCAATGACCAAATTAAAACAGAGATCAAGCAATATATGGAGACAAATGACAACAACAGCACAACACCCCAACTTCTGTGGGATGCAGTGAAGGCAGTTCTAAGAGGAAAATATATAGCAAACCAGTCCTATTTACAGAAAGAAGAACAATCCCAAATGAATAGTCTAAAGTCACAATTACTGAAACTGGAAAAAGAAAAACAAATGGGGCCCAAAGTCAGCAGAAGGAGGGACATAATAAAGATCAGAGAAGAAATAAATAAAATTGAGAAGAATGAAACAATAGAAAAAAATCAATGAAACCAAGAGCTGGTTCTTTGAAAAATAGACAAAATAGATAAACCCTTAGCCAGGTTTATTAAGAGAAAAAGAGAATCTACACATATAAACAGAATCATAAATGAGAAAGGAAAAATCACAATGGACCCCACAGAAATACAAAAAATTATTAGAGAATACTATGAAAACCTATATGCTAAGAAGCTGGATAACCTAGAAGAAATGGACAACTTCCTAGAAAAATACAACCTTCCAAGATGGACCAAGGAAGAAACAGAAAATCTAAATAGACTAATTACCAGCTATGAAATTGAATCAGTAATCAAAAAACTACTGGAGAACCAAACCCCCAGGCCATACGGATTCACCACTGAATTTAATCAGACATACAGAGAAGACATTATACTCATTCTTCTTAAAGTTTTCCAAAAAAATAGAAGAAGAGGGAATACTTCCAAACTCATTCTATGAAGCCATCATCACTCTAATACCAAAACCAGGCAAAGACCCCACCAAAAAAGAAAATTACAGACCAATATCCCTGATGAACATAGATGCAAAAATACTCAATAAAATATTAGCAAACTGAATTCAAAAATACATCAAGAGGATCATACTCCATGACCAAGTGGGATTCATCCCAGGGATGCAAGGATGGTACAGCATTCGAAAATCCATCAACATCATCCACCACAGCAACAAAAAGAAGGAAGAAAACCACATGATCATCTCCATAGATGCTGAAAAAGCATTTGACAAAGTTCAACATCCATTCATGTTAAAAACTCTCAGCAAAATGGGCATAGAGGGCAAGTACCTCAACATAATAAAGGTCATATATGACAAACCCACAGCCAACATCATCTTTAACAGCGAGAAGCTGAAAGCTTTTCTCCTAAGATCGGGAACAAGGCAGGGATGCCCACTCTCCCCACTGCTATTCAACATAGTACTGGATGTCGTAGGTGCAGCAATCAGACAAAACAAAGAAATACAAGGCATCCAGATTGGTAAGGAAGAAGTCAAACTGTCCCTGTGTGCAGATGACATGATACTGTACATAAAAAACCCTAAAGACTCCACTCCAAAACTACTAGATCTAATATATGAATTCAGCAAAGTTGCACGAAACAAAATAAATACACAGAAATCTGTTGCATTCCTGTACACTAATGATGAGGTAGCAGAAATAGAAATCAGGAAAATAATTCTATTCACGATAGCATCAAAAAGAATAAAATACCTAGGAATAAACCTAACCAAGGACGTGAAAGACCTATACCCTGAAAACTATAAGACACTCTTTAAGAGAAATTAAAGAGGACCCTAATAATTGGAAATTCACCCCATGCTCTTGGGTAGGAAGAATTAATATTGTCAAAATGGCCATCCTGCCTAAAGCAATCTACAGATTCAATGCAATCCATATCAAAATACCAACGGCATTCTTCAACAAACTGGAACAAATAGTTTTAAAATTCAGATGGAACCACAAAAGACACTGAAGAGCCAAAGCAATCCTGAGAAGGAAGAATAAAGCGGGGGAATTACACTCCCCAACTTCAAGCTCTACTACAAAGCCACAGTAATCAAGACAATTTGGTATTGGCACAAGAACAGACCCACAGACCAGTGTAACAGAATAGAGAGTCGAGATATTAACCCAAACATATATGGTCAATTAATATACAATAAAGGAGCCATGGATATACAGTGGGGAAATGACAGCCTCTTCAATAGCTGGTGTTGGCAAAACTGGACAGCTACATGTAAGAGAATGAACCTGAATCACTGTCTAATTCCATACACAAAAGTAAATTCAAAATGGATCAAAGACCTGAATGTAAGTCACGAAAGCATAGAACACTTAGAAAAACACAGGCAAAAATCTCTTGGACATAAACATGAGCAACTTCTTCATGAACATATCTCCCCAGGCAAGGGAAACAAAAGCAAAAATAAACAAGTGAGACTATATCAAGCTGAAAAGCTTCTGTACAGAAAAGGACACCATCAGTAGAACAAAAAGGCATCCTACAGTATGGGAGAATATATTCACAAATGAAAGATCCGATAAAGGGTTGACATCCAAAATATATAAAGAGCTTGCGCACCTGAAGAAACAAAAAGCAAATAATCCAATTAAGAAATGTGCAGGGGATCTGAACTGACACTTCTCCAAAGAAGAAATTTCAGATGGCCAACAGGCACATGAAAAGATGCTCCACATCGCTAATCATCAGAGAAATGCAAATTAAAACTACAATGAGATATCATCTCACACCAGTAAGGATGGCCACCATCCAAAAGACAAACAACAACACATGTTGGCGAGGTTGTGGAGAAAGGGGAACTCTCCTACACTGCTGGTGGAAATGTAAATCAGTTCAACCATTGTGGAAAGCAGTATGGAGGTTCCTCAAAAAACTAAAAATAAAAATAACATTTTACCCAGGAATTCCAGTCCTCAGAATTTACCCTAAGAATGAAGCAGCCCAGTTTGAAAAAGACATATGCACCCCTATGTTTATTGCAGCACTATTTACAATAGCCATGAAATGGAAGCAACCTAAGTGCCCATCAGTAGATGAATGGATAAAGAAGATGTGGTACATATACACAATGGAATATTTTTCAGCCATAAGAAGAAAACAAATCCTACCATTTGCAACAACATGGATGGAGCTAGAGGGTATTATGATCAGTGAAATAAGCCAGGTTGAGAAAGACAAGTACCAAATGATTGCACTCATCTGTGGAGTACAAGAACAAAGCAAAAACTGAAGGAACAAAACAGCAGCAGACTCGCAGAACCCAAGAATGGACTCACAGTTACCAAAGGGAAAGGAACTGGGGAAGATGGGTGGGAAGGGAAGGATAAGGGGGAAAAAGGATGTATTACAATTAGCAGACATAATGTTGGTAGGGGGCACAGGGAGGGCTGTACAACACAGAGGAGACAAGTAGTGATTCTATAGCATCTTACTACACTGATGGACCATGACTGTAATGGAATATGTGGTGGGGACTTGGTAATGGGGGGAATCTAGTAACCACAGTGTTGCTCATGTGATTGTATATTAATGATACAAAAAGAAAAAAGAGAAATGAAAGTAAATTTGGGGAAAAAAACTCACTTGGATCAATTCTTTAGCTGATGACTGGGATAATGAATTGCTGTCCCACTTAGCCTTCAACTAACTAATTAGAATGTCTAGCCCAGTGGTCTTCAGACTACAGGATGCTTTCAAATCATCTAGGGACCTTTTAAAAAATGCAGACTACTGCTCCCTGTCTTCCAAGATCCAATTCATACAGGTGCTGAGGCGGCTTTAGATCTATACTTCCAAATCTGTGTCCCCCAGGTGACTCAGTGTAGGTGATCAATATCCACACTTCAAGAATTACTGCCATGTATAACTTGTTCACCAAACACCTTGTTATCTCAGCCTTTGTCTGGTACTGGTTCTTTGTTAAACACTTTGAGGAATTCCCAAAGAAAGAAACTGAGTCCCTATCCTCAGGTTGTTTCCAGTCTCCAAGACAAGCTGCATAAGCACAAAAGTGGAGTTCAAGGGGGAGAGTGATGGCCCACCCTTCAATGGCAGGAAAATAATGGCAGGATGGTTCAAGCAAGGGAGGGAGTTTAGTAATCCAGTTTCCTGTATGAGACTGGCTGCAGAGGTGGCCTGGAGGTAGAGAAACAATAAGACTTAATTGCTAAAAGCCTTGAAGACTATGTCTTAGTAGTGCCTTTGACAAGTATCCTTTGAAAAGCACCAAGTTGTGTAAGATAACTCATTAAAGAAGAACTTGAAACCATAAAACTAAAAGAAAGCACAGGCAGTAAACACTTGAACACCAGCATTAGCAATTTTTTTTTCTGGGTACATCTCCCCAGGCAAGGGAAAATAGACAAGAGGAATGACATCAAACTAAAAAACTTCTGCACAGCAAAGGAAACCATCCACAAAACAGAAAGACAGCCTACTGAATGAGAAAATATATTTGCCAATGATGTATCCAATAAAGGGTTAAAATTCCAAATTGTATAAATAACTCATACACTTCAACACCAAAAAAACAAATGATCTGATTAAAAGGTGGGCAGAGGACCTAAATAGACATTTTTCCAAAGAAGACATACAGAGGTCCAACAGGCACATGAAAATACGCTCCACATTGTTAATCATCAGGGAAATACAAATCAAAACCACAATGAGATATCACCACATACCGGTTAAAATGGCCACCATCCAAAAGACAAGAAATAGCAAGTTGGCAAGGATGTGGAGAAAAGTGAACCCTCCTACACTGTTGGTGGGAACGTAAATTGGTGCAGCCACTGTGGAAAACAGCATGGAGGTTCCTCAAAAAACTAAAAATAGAAACACCACTTGACCCAGTAATTCCACTTCTAGGAATTTACCCAAAGGAAACAAAACCCGATTTGAAAAAATACATGCACTCCTATGTTTATTGCCACTTTATTTACAATAGCCAGGATATAGCAGCAATCTAAGTGTCCACCAATAGATGAATGGATAAAGAAGATTTGATATACATATATATAACATATTGTGGATAAAATGAGAGTTCCTGTGGCCAGGATTCTCACCTGGCTGTGGTTGACTAGGTCACTGCACACCTGTGGGCTGTTGACTCTATAAAAAGAGCTCTGCCCAGTGCTGTGGGGACAACACGGTGGCAGGGCTGCAAGGCTGCAGGAGAGCAGAGCAGAGGCTGTAGTGGTGGCAGCACCGAGGACAGAGGCCCAGAGGACAGCTGTGCAGACACAGGGGCCCAGAGGCAGAGACCAGCTTGCTGCATGCAGACTCGCTCTGAGTGAACGGGATTTTAGTGACTGACCTGCCACCTGGAAATATAGTTGGGTATAACCCTTTCACCCCAGGAATGTTTTGTTGTCAATTTCTTTGGTCACACTGAATCCAGAGCTAACTTGCCCAGGGCTGAAACCCATTGGCAAGACACATATGTGAATATATATGATACATACACACACACAATGAAATATTACTCAGCCATAAAGAAGAATGAACTCTGGCATGTGTGAAAATATGGATGGACCTAGCAGGTATTAAGCTAAGTGAAGTCAGTCAGACAAAGAAAGACAAATACCATAAGATTTCACTTATATGTGGAATCTAAAACAAAAATAAAACAAATGAACAAACAAAACAGAAATAGACTCATAAATACAGAGAGCTGGTAGTTGCCAGAGGGGAGGGGGTGGGGGATAGATGAAATAGGTGAAGGGAATCAAGAGGTACAGACTGGTAATTGTAAAATAAATAAGTCACGGAGATGAAAGTATAGCATAGGGAACATAGTAAAAAATATTGTAGTAACTTTGTATGCTGACAGATGGTGAGCACATTTACAGTAGTGAGCATTTTGTAATGCACAGTAATTGTTGAATCACTATGTTGTACACCCCAAACTAGTATTATGTATTAACTATACTTCAATTAAAAGAAAATGAAAATGAGAATGGTCCCTGGGCAACTTGGAGAGGAAATCTGTGTAGCGGTTTCTTCCATACATTTCAACACAGGACCATGACAATTCTTGCCTCAGCTGGCAGTGATCACAGAGGTCACCCCTTCCATCGCAGCTCTAGCAGCTGGAGCCTGAGAGGTGAAAGCTCCTGACCAGGCCACCTGGGACTTGGATCCAGTGCTGCAGCCCTTTGCAAATTCCCCTAGGCCAGGAGGAAGGGGCTCGAAAGGCGCTCGGCCACCTTATGATGGCTCCAGTGCCTACTTTGGGTACTCAAAATGGACTTGTCCTTCTTAGCACATTTCTCTGGGTGCCTTCATAGTGGTGGTACTATACTAGCTAACATTTTTGAGTACTAACTGGGTGGCAGCCATTGCTATAAAGGGTTTATCTGCAAAACCCCATGAATATCCCCATTTTAGAGATGAGGAAAAGAGTGTTAAGGAATTTGCCTCAGTTCCCACAGCTGTTAAGTGGCAGAAGGAGGATGGGAACGCCAGTCAGAGAAGCTCCGGAGCCCATGCACCTGCCTACTCTGCTGTGCTGCTTCTCGTAATGCTTCTGGTACTCAAGCCTGCCTCTCCTACCAGACTGTGAGCTTAGTGGGGACAGCAGAACTGCCCATCCTTGTCACTGCTGCATCCCCAGCACTGGATACAAAGTAGGCTTCAATGAGTATTTGTTGAGTGAATGAGCAAGTAGAGTTGGGCTGAACTAGCACTGATAAAACTGTTCTGTGCTGTCGCTAGAACCACTATAACTATCTTTAGAACTAATCCTGTTCCCACCATTAATTCCCATGACCTTTGTTAAGATCCTGCCCCTTTCTAAGCCTCAGTCTTGCCATCTGTAGAATAAAGGTGGTGCTCTCTAGGGACCTGCCATGTCTGACTCTTTAGAAGCCTCCTGGCCTTGAATCCCAGCCGCCAGGTAGGGCCAGCCAAACTTACGGCATGACCTCGCCCTGGCCCGAAGCCCTGTCGGTTGTGCTCCAGATTCTGGTGTCATACTCAAAGTATGAGATAATAAGGTTTTGGGGGAGAAAGGAAAAGGGTGAAATCTGGGGGAGTTGGGAAGGAGGTATTCTTGGGCAGTGCAGGGCTGAGATGGAGAGGACCAAGAAGGGTGAGGGGTGCACTGGTCATCTTCAAGAGGGGTCCATCCTCAGAGGCCAGAGAATAAATGTACCAAGCCGACTGTCCATGTGGTAATTTGCTTACTGAATGGTGCTTCCAGGTTTAACAGAAAGGACGCAAACACATTTGAAAATGCAAAACATTCAGACCTCCAAGACCAAGAACCAGTAATCCCCAAACCTACCAGATACGCTGAGGGTGCCTTCACAGCTTGCTCTGGGGGTGACCCGGCCATTAGATGAATATTAGGCTTTCTGGGGTCCAGGTGACCCTGACCACAGCATGCTGGGATGATCTGCAGGATGGAGACCAGCTCTTCAAACAGGAGGGGAAAGTGAGCAAGCTCCAATTTAGAAGACAAGTCGCTTCATTCTGAAAAATGAAGCAACTTGCCCCAAATCACACAGCGCCTAAGTACCGGAGCCCAGAATCAAAGAGGGGCCCATGTGACTGGAAGCCCCCTTCCCAGCTCCAACATGCTCCTCTGCTTAAGCTCTCTTGAGCTGATCCCTAATGGCTAATTGGCTGTCCCATCATTAAAAGGAATCAGAGAAAGGCAAAGGAATGGGGCTCCCATGACCTGATGACCTTGCTGACCTTGTTGTGTCATTAAGAGGAGACAGCTGTGAGTCAAGACTGGGGGGTTTCTTCCATGAGAGTTGCATATTAGCTAGCAGCCTCCTGCTCCTGAGGCACAGCCCCTCCCCTGTACCCCACACATGGCAATACTTTAGTACTGCCATTTTTCTGTTCTGGGAAGATGAGTTAATATTTGTAAAGTTCTTAGAACAATTCCTGACAACTGTGAGCAGTTTAAGAATGTTTGTTAAATAAATAAACATTCTCATTAAAAAATTTTCAGACAACCCCAAAAATATAAAGAGGATCATGAAAATCACATATAGTCCCACATGAGAAAAACCATAACTAAAATTTTGATGCACCTGCAGGCTTTTATCATGTGCAAATAAACTTTTTTCATGAAAAAGAAATTATTTCATGTATATTATTTTTGTTTTCACTTAATATTATTTTGTTCTCAATAAATAATATTCTGAGGACGTCGTATAATGCCAATAAATACAGATTTTCATCACTACTTTTAACACACCCATAAAATTCCTTTGTATTGGTACTCTAGTAACCTGGTTAACTGAATCCCACTAACAGACATTTCAATTGTTTCTGAGATGTTTTTTGTAAACAAGACTCTTGCATCCCTGTCTGATCCGTACCCTTCTCCAGATTGCCCTGCAGAAAATTTGCATTAATCTATACTCACAGCAACAATATATTTCTCTAATTGGTAGTTTGATTGAACATCTTTTCAAACCTTTATTAACTTTTGGTGACTTCCATACATGTTCTTTGCTTATTTTTCTGTCGAGTTGTTTATCTTTTTTCTTATAGATTTTCAAGAGTTTCAATACTAAGACTGTTAACACTTTGTTTTTTTCACAAATTTGCAAATTTTTTCACAATTTGTTGTTCCTGTGTGCTGTGTATAAAAGTATAAAAGAATATAAAAATATTCACCTATATGTTCTTCTACATGTTTATGGTTCTATTTTTCACATTGAAATCTCTGGTCAACCTGGAATTTGCTCTGATGTATTTCCAGGGGATTTAAGCTAATCCTTCAAATCTTTGGCATTAAATTTCTAACATATTCATTTCTTGAATGAGTACAAATGAGGATTTCTGTATCTCTGAGAGAAAAGTCTAGTATAGAAATTGACTAGCATCTTAGCCTACTTTCCAGGGACCTGGAGTATTTTTCCCAGTGACACTAAACACTACTCATGATGGTGATCCTATTTGCCACCTGTAACATACGATCTCATCAACTTGAAGGCTTTTTTCTGGCTTTGCTGATTACTCCTACTGAAGATGCTGAGCCTCTTTATTAAGAAGAAAATATCCCAGGGGGAGAGAGAGAAGGAGGGTGCCCTCCATTCTCCAGGTCTTGATTGCCCCATCTACACAGTGTGAGTGTGGGAGGGAGCTTGGGCTGGAGGGGATGGATTAGAGTCAATGCAGTGAATATGAATTGCATGGCAATTAGGGGCTAGACACAATTCCAGGTACTTAGCTAACTCTGATTTCTTCCAGCTCAGGTGGAGTATGATAAGAGAATCTCAAATTTCCAGAAGGTAGACCATCTGGAACTTTCCAGCACGAAGACTGGAAAAGGTCATCAGGTCCAGGAAGGTAGCTGCATGGGTAGTGAGAGCAGATGTAGGAAGGCATTTGGTGGGATGAGAAGGAAGCAGTCTGTCGGATCAAGCACTGCGGCCATAGAAAACATGCAGCATGTAGGGCTGCCAGTCACCCAGCCCTTGGAGCCCTGGCCTCTGAGTCCGTTTTGGAATCCATGTAATGACCACCACCTCCCAACAGGCCAGGTGTTCGGTGCCCTGCTCCCACAGGAGGGTTTCACCACTTAGGCACTAAGCAAACAGTGACCGAGGCAGACCCAGGTGTGAGTGGCACTGGCCTGCCTTTGTCCCTGCACACTGACCTTTCCTCAAGCTTCAGCATTAGGGCCCTGAATATTTGCTCGCTTTAAATGCTGTCTTGCCTCCTTGTCCACAAAAGCTTCTCCTTTTGGACAAATTGTGCACTTTCAAAGTCACTTCCAGCCATGAGTCACATCCTTGCAAATCTTGGTGACACCTATGGGCTGTGTTGCAGCACTGATGCCACGGTCTTCATGCTCCATTGGTATATTGACAGCTGAGACCACATGTTTTGTTCTTTGCCCCCTTTCCAATTATTTTCTCCTAAGAATTACTGGGCCTCTTTGACAATTTTTTTCTCTCTGCCCTATTTGAACTGCTCCAAGGTGCCCATGTTTATGGCACAATTTGAGCATTCCATCTCTGTCCACTGCTATTTTTCTTTTTACTAAAGCCCTCCTGATTAGAGTAGTGAGTTTCCAGGCATTCATTCGCTGAACTAACACTTGCAGAGGGTCCACCCAACCCGCTGTGTGCAAGACACTGTCCTAAGGTCAAACAACGTGGTGCTGTAAACCTGAGAGGGCCCTTGTCCTCATGGAACTCTAACCTAGCAGGGGAGACTGATGGTCAACAAGTAATTAAAGAGCGTTAATTCGTCACCACCTTAATATATTGCCACGGAGGAGAATGGGGTTATCTCTAAATATTCAAGTAGCTAGGGAGAGTAGAGAGATAGAAATTGTTCTCTTTCAAACCATCAAACACATTTCCACATCTAAGTTTCTCTTCTTATAAGCCTGAAGAAGTAATAAAACCAGAGCCATGTCCTTAGTCTTCCAAACGGGGCCCAAATTGTATTCTGCTTCCTGGAGTTCCTACTTATGTTGTGGAAGCTAAGATGCCATCTGGAGGCAAACTGGCTCTGGAACAGTAAAGGCCCCAGCCTGAAGTTAGGCTGGGTTTTTCCCAAGAGCTTGCCAGAAGGCTGGGCTGGGTGGATCTGGCCTCCCTTCCCACCGCTAGGACTCTGCACTCACCCCTTCTGCCATCACTGAGTCTCCCCTCCTCCACGTCTTCCCTCCTGGGCCCCTATGGCGGCCTTGCCTCGCCTCATCTCCCAGCCGCCTGCCCTTCCAGTGTTCTTGTCTTTGCAATCCCAGTTCTGGGACATCCCCCTCAATTCCCCCTACACCCCCGTCCTGGCAGCTTCCTCGTGGCCCTCTGCTGCCTGGCACTGTCTAGCACTGTCCAAGAAAGCCACCTAGCCATCCAGATTGCATCTGTTCTCAGTTGGGACCGCAGAGCCTCAGCTTGGGGCTCACAGCAGCAGTACAGTCCTGGCCTTCACGACAGGTACCTGCCCCGGGAGCCACCTTGCCCCACAGCTGTTGTAAGAGGTCAGTGGTGGTCAATGTTGCTGGCAGATTAAGGAAAGTAGGCATGAAAGTGTCCTTTGAGTCTGGTGACATGGAGGTCATGGTGATGTCTAGAGCAATGCCATGGGATAGGAGGGGATCGACTGCACAGGGCTGAGGAGTTGGAGGTGAGGCAGTGGAGAACATAACTCTAGGTAACTATTTTGAGAAGTTTGTGAATGAGACACAGACAGCCTGGGTAGTTGCTAAAAGGGGATTTTAACTTTAAGGGAGGTAATTTTAAGGCAGGAGAGACTTGAGCATATTTAAATGCTGTTTGGAAGAACCTGGTAGATGGTCAAGATAGGAGATACCCTAGACAAAGATATTTCAGTGAGTGAATCCTTGACGACGGGATCAAGGGAAACAGTCTCAGGCCTGCTGTAGACGGGAGAAGGGCCAGTGCTGTTGGAAGTAGGGGGAAGGAAGTGGCTGCACATGCTTATAGGCTTAATGGCTGGAAATCCTTACCTGGTGGCAGCAATTCTCTCTGTGAAGCGGTCAGCCAGTCATCTCAAGTGAAGGGGAAGTACAGAAGAGTGGTCGAAGGCTTATAAAAGATAGATGTTTAAGGAAAGACTTGTAAAGAGTGGGAGAACAGAGCACATTAGGAGACCAGCAGGCCCAGCTGAGGTCAGCTGAGGTCAGCGAACAGACAGCAGCACCCATCTGTGTGTGATGTGGGTTTTCCCTCCAATATCACTGAGCAGGTTAAGCACAGGCCCAGAGGAAACTTATAGTTGGATTCATTCGAGCCTAGAATTTTCCAACAGGTTACTGCAGACGGATAATGGAGGGAGGGGCCTGAGAAAGGTGGTAAAAGAGTAAGTAGAGTTGGGGGTGTCCCTAGGATGTGCAGGGCTCCAGGCAAATATTTTTTGTGGGTCCCTAAAAGCAATTGAGTGAAAACATCTATGACAAAATTCACGGTCCTATGTGAGGTGTTGGAATTTGTCTCTGAGGATTTAACACAATAGGGAGAGGAGGGACTTCGCTATCTGTTTACTGCCCCGGTCAGTTGCATGTGAAGGGTCAAGTGAGATTCAGGCCCCATGACTTCCTGTTCAGGTCCAGGAACCGTCTCTTCATGTTCTTTGTTGCCCAGCACACCTGGAATGGAAAATTTCCTATCTCCCACAGAGAAGGTAAGTATTGATACTGTTACTCACAGGCCATGGCTCTTTGGAACCTGCTGGTATTGGAACAATCTAGATCTTGTTGGCTGGTACCATTAACCTCCTTGATGCCACTAATTTAATGCTGGCTATGTCATTGTTGGTGAGGCTGTCATTATCCACTGGGCCCAAGCCATGGACACCAGGTTCTAGCTGACTCTCAGACCTTGTTGCGATGCTCTGCTGGTGATGACCGCAAGCGTAGGCCCTCCGCAGAGTATGCATAGAAAGGTGAAGGATAAGTTGTTTTCTTGTCACAGCCAATTTACTGATTGGCATTTTACAGCCTAAATGTAGAACAGCACATCTTCCGACCAGGTCTTCCCTTGAGTGCTCTAGGATGTAATCCCTGCCTTCCTAGAATAGGATCTTTCTCCATGTTGGCTGCACCCCTGCATTCCACACAATGCCACCAGAAGGGAGGACAGGCAAGGCCCCAGCGGCAAGGCTTGAAGACAAAGAGTGGTCCCGTCATGTAGGAGAAGTGTGTCCCTCTTCTGGCAGGGCTGAAAACCCACGTGGGAGAGCACATCACCCTACTGACTGGGGGGAGAGAGAGGATGTTAATCAGAAAGTTCTGTTGGTGGTGCAGAGAAATGGTGTGAAAAGCCCTCAGAGGAGATAGGCATGTCTAGACCGGAAGACAGCTTGACAAACGGTGTGAGGCCTGCAGCAGGGGTATGGTGATGCTCTGGGTGCCAACAATGGTTGGTGGGCAGTGGAGAAGGTGAACCAGATAAACGACACCTGCTATCACCTTCCCGTGCTGTAGGGGACGGCTCTTGTCCTCTCACATGTCTGAAGGCAGAATGGGAAAGCACCTTCCCCCACGTCTGAACGCAGCACGGGGAAGCACCAGCTTGAGAACAACCGGTGCCGTCCTTGGACGTTATCTGCCCACTGAAGCATATCTTGTCCTCAAAGACGAGCCAAGACACCTCAAGCTGAAAATAAGGAGACCTTGAGGACGTGTGAAAACACCGCCCTTGCTTACTATGCAGCTTCTAAGAAAATCAACAGGATGTTCTGGCCTGTCCCCCCTGAGAAGGGAAAGATGAGTATAGCACTTGGCTGAGGTCTGAGAAAGGCCATATAAAAATAAAGGTGCTTCGCCACATCGGGGCTGCAGCCATTGTCTGTCTGTGTTGTCTGTGTTTTTTGTTCTCTCATGTCATCCAAAGAAAACATGTGGCACGCAACACCTGCCACTGAGTGCTGTAGACAGCAAGTGGCAAGCCCAAGGGTCCATGGTGCCTGCCTCCTAGAACCAAGGCCAGGCCATGAAACCTTGGGAAAAGTCTATAGGTAAGAACCTGGGGCTCCTTGTGGCATTTTGTCAGCCTCCCAAGGGGAATATAGGATCAAAGATTGTCCTTCAGAGAAGAACTGGGCCTTGGGGCCCTTGAGGGTCTTGGCTCAGGCTCAGAGCACTCTGGTTAGGTAGCACTGCTGGCCCTGGCTGGCCCCAGACACCGGAGGGAGATGCGGCCCCATCGTGTGGGTGCTCCAGCGCATGGCCTTGCTTGCCGGGGACTGCGAACAGTCCTGGATGGAGTCCTGGGGCACATGGTTCTAAGTTGGGGAAGGTGGGAGGTGAAGACCGCAGGAGGGCACCGATGGATAAGGAAACTGAAGTGCCACTGGTTGGAAGTACGGAGACAGCTGGCCCACTGATAGACTGGGAAGAAATGGGTCAGCCAGCTGGAAGCGGAAGAGGTCAGGTCGTCGGCCCTATGAATCTGGTTGCGAAGGTGAAGCGGATGGGTGTCCCAGCGTCAGTACGGCTGTGACTAGGTGGAGGAGGACCGGCGGTAAGGAGGTCAGGGAGCCGAGGCCTGGGCGCTGGACGGATCCTTCTCACAGATGCCATGGTCGTTCGGGATGCTGGCAGTGTTGGGATGCAGAGGAGGACTGCTCGAGAGGGGCCAGAGCTGTGAGCGTGGGAGCGTTGGCCCTGCGGGGGACAGCAGGGCTTCCAAGCTCCAGGTTAGCGGTCCTGAAGAGGAACGCACATCTTCCACCCACTCATTTAACAAGCACCTATAAAGTGCCTAAGGTGGAATGCAGGAACAAACACTGTCATTTCTCCCCCATTCGATTTTGTACTTGTTAAGTACAGGGAGCCAATGAAATGTTTGTTGAGTGACTAAGTAAATATCAGGCACAATTTGAAAAAATGAGTAAGATGCAAGCTCCTCTCAGGTTATTAGGGGAGAAAAAAGACAATGGCTCATATTTAGTCAAGCCTTGGCACGAGCATAAGCAGAGTGTGTTTCCCTACATTATGGCTTTGGGGCCTCCTGATCATTCTGCCCTGAAGACAGGGAAGGGGTTATTATCTCAATTTTGCCCAGGTGACAATGGGCTCAGAAGCATGAAGGGGCTCGCCCGAGGCCGCAGAAGCTCATAAGCATCAGAGTCGGGATTCCAGGTTTTCTCTCTCCCTGCCATTTGCCTAATAAGCACCACTTTGTTACTATATGAAATATCCCTCTCTCAGGGCTGTGAACATCACCCTTTTTGGAGGGCTGCCTGAATTCAGGCTCCCTCTCCTCTTTTCCTCTATAAAGCAATTCCTTTGAACGCTCCCCACAGTCAGTTCCTCCAGCGTATTTTAAACAAGTGCGCACAGCACGGCCCGTTTAGGAGTGACCTCAGCATCCATTTGGAAGCCTGGAAAATGCATACTAAAACCCCTCGAAGCTCTCTTGCTTTGAGTTTCATTTTTCTCAGAATTTTTTCTGCCAAATCGTCCCAGTTAGCCACACATGGCGCACTGAGCAAAGTGCCTCCCACAGAACAGGCCCTAAAAGCACAAGCTTTGGAGTTTATATTCATTTATTGTCTCCTCCATCGTATCCAACCTGCTTTTAATATCCTCCATCGTGCTTTTCAACTATTGGATCTTCGACCTGAATTCATTCCTGAGTTCTTGGATGTCTTTCCGTACCTCCATTAGAATGTTGATGATCTTTATTTTGAACTCCCTTTCAGGAAGAGTCACGAGGTCCATATCATTTAAATCTTTCTCAGGAGTTGTATTAACAATTTTACTCTGGACAAGGTTCCTTTGGCATTTCATGTTTGTATATGGCGCCCTCTAGTGTCCAGAGGCTCTATTCTGGAGCTGCTGAGCCCCTGAAGCAATGTCGTGGGTCGCAGGGGAGCGATACTTGGGGAGGAAAGAGCTGTTCCCCGCCTCCTGGCTGCTGTGCCTCTCTCCACTGCCTGAGCCAGTGGGCCGGGCACACAGGTATAAGTTTTTGTCCCAGAGCAGCCGGCTATGGATCCGTGCTTTCCACAAGCGGCCGGCATCCCAGTCTCCCCAGGAACTCTGCCTGTATTAACTTTCCAACCCGGTAGTCAGGCGAGTCTCATGAAAGCACCATGAAATGTAGGTTTGTGCTCCCAGAGCAGATCTCTGGAGCTAGGTATTCAGCAGTCCCAAGCCTTCCACTCCCTCTGTGCTCCATTTCTCTTCCTCCCGCCGGTGAGCTGGGGTGGGGGAAGGGCTCGGGTCCCGCGGAGCCACAGCTCTGGTATGTTACCCTGTTTGGTGAGGTCTGCTCTTTTCTCCAGGTGTGTGCAGTCTGGCGCCGTCCTCTTTCCTGTTGCTCTCTCAGGATTAGTTGCACCAACTATATTTTCTAATTGTATCCAGTTTTAGGAGGAAGCCTCTGTCTCTCCTCTCACGCTGCCATCTTTAATCCCTTATCCTAAATCTCTTCAAGCCTGAGTTTCTTTTTTTTTTTTTTTTTTAAATAATTATTTTTTATTGAAGGGTAGTTGACACACAGTATTACATTACATTAGTTTCAAGTGTACAACACAGTGGTAGAACATTTATATACATAATTCTAGGTTCCAGCTATCACCATACCAAGCTGTTACAATATCTTGACTATATTCCTTATGCTATACATTACATCCCGGTTACTTATTTATTTTACCATTGGAAGTCTGTCCTTTTTTTTTTTTTTTTGTGAGGGCATCTCTCATATTTATTGATCAAATGGTTGTTAACGACAATAAAATTCTGTATAGGGGAGTCAATGCTCAATGCACAATCCTTAATCTACCCCAAGCCTAATTTTCGTCAGTCTCCAATCTTCTGAGGCATAACAAACAAGTTCTTACATGTAGAACAAATTCTTACATAATGAATAAGTTACATAGTGAACAGTACAAGGGCAGTCATCACAGAAACTTTCGGTTTTGCTCATGCATTATGAACTATAACAGTCAGTTCAAATATGAATACTCATTTGATTTTTATACTTGATTTATATGTGGATACCACATTTCTCTCTTTATTATTATTATTTTTAATAAAATGCTGAAGTGGTAGGTAGATACAAGATAAAGGTAGAAAACATAGTTTAGTGTTGTAAGAGAGCACATGTAGATGATCAGGTGTGTGCCTGTAGACTATGTGTTAATCCAAGCTAGACCAGGGCAATAAAACATCCACGTATGCAGAAGATTTCTCTCAGAACGGGGGGGTGAGGTTCTAAGCCTCACCTCTGTTGATCCCCAATTTCTCACCTGATGGACCCCCTGCGACTGTGCCTGTCTTAGGTTGTTCCTCCCTTGAGGAATCTTACCCGTCTCTGGCTAACCAGTCATCTTCCGGGGCCATACAGGGAAATGTGAAGTTGGTAAGTGAGAGAGAAGCCTTACTGTTTGAAAAGGTTAGCTTTTTACTTCTTTGCAGATTTATGCCCTGTGGCTTCTATGCCCAGCATTTGTCTTGAGGTATCTTTACCAGTTGGAGGAGTTATGATACTCGGTAAATTTGATATGAGGCACGAATTCTATTTAAGGGTTGTAATTAGGAAGGAAGAAGAAAAGCTATAGAAGTAGCAGGCGGAAGAAAACATGGGAAGATTGATTATTTCTTTGACAAATCTTCTTGTAGAGTAACTTCAGCATATATAGGTTTTAAGCTACTACTTAAATTGCGCACACACATTAACATAATAGGAGTATAGTTACATAACCAAAGCATATCTGTAATTACCAGCCATCTCCAGTGAAACCAAGAAAACCATTAAGGCACCTTAGGCATTTGTGAAAACTTATCTATGATATGGTGGATATTGTCCAAAGGCCTGAGTTTCTTAATGTCTTACTAGAAGGCCCCTGAACTTTGATCCAGGAATGATCCAATCCGTTGTCAGGACCTCCACAGCGCACGGATTCCTCTCGCTCTCCGTCCTAACTGAAGGGTATTGGAGAGAAGTGTAGCATTTTCAGAGAAGGACGTTGTCTAGGAAACTTAGGAAAAATAATGCAGGCAAAAATCAAAGAGCAGAGAAACGGTGGGATTCACAGAAGGCAGGTGCTCATCCTGACCGTAGTGACTGGTCCCCAGTCCTCTTGCCTGGAAGAGTTTATGAGGGCTCCCAACCTCCTAAGCCATTTTCTTTGGAAGGACAGGAAGTGGACCATAATACTTGACTTGGCAACCTAAGGTAAATTCAGGTACGGCAGCTGCCAGGTGTGGTGGGATTACCAGTCAGTTCCAAACTTGCTTTGTTTGAGGTCTGCTCTTCAGATATGTGTCTCTGGCTCCAGATAACCCTTCACTTCCATTCTACGAGCATCCGGATCCTCGAAGCGTCCTCTCATATCTAGACGTATGGAGAAGGAGGTTCTTCTCTAGGTGATTAACTGAAACCTTCATTAGTGAACAGGTAGATAAACCCTTGCCATGTGCTACTGACTGATGGAGCCACTAGTACATAACAGTTATCAAGCTGAAGTCCAGGGGTCAGTGTGTGTGTGTGTGTGTAATCAGCTTGCCTTTCGACCAGACCCCCAGCTGGCATTTGGGGCCCTGACGTGCAGCCTCCACTGTAGGCTTCTGAGCAGTCCCCAGGTAGGCTGTCCCTGGCTTTTGGACTTGTCCCATGGCCTGGAAGGCTGGGCCTGTTTGTGGGGTCTGCACACAGAACAGAGAGTGCCAGCCATTGCCCGTGGCCTCTGAGGCACTCCTGGAAAAGAAGTACGTGCATCTTGGGGTGGGAATTGTGCAACATCCATTTTCATTACTGGGAGATATTTGATTGTCAAAGGTGGAAGTTGGAAAGTATTTTTCTTTATCTTCTTTGCTGCTTCTTGCCTGTGCTCTGGAAACTTGAGGCTACTGGATTAAGCATCAATTGAGATAGCATCCAGATAATCAGGGCTTGCTTCAGCAAGTCTTCACCTTGCTCCGCTCTAGCTCAAGAAGGATTCTCAAATTCAAATAATTTAACTAACAAATATTTTTCTTTAAAGTTTTAACTTAAAATATTTGACTCTTTACTCCACCATAGGAATTATTTCTTTAGACAGAATTAAGCTGTTACTATTCTGCATGACCTAATGTGTTCAAGGTTATTTCTCTGTAAGATGCTTCAGAAGAGATGGACATTCCATTGTGTAGCATCAGAAATATGCCACTGGGCATACATTTGTGGAATCTCTTTTTTCTTATATAGGAAGATATTCCTTCTCCAGGAGGTATATTTTAAAATGAAAATGATATTGCAAACCTGTAAAACAAGAAAAATGATAACCCTGGACTCCCCAGAGGCAAGAGCTGGTGGGAATTTCACTCACCCTTATTTTACAGACAGGGGAAACTGAGGCTCCAAGGGGTGACTTTTTGTCCAGTCACACACAGCTAGCTTATGTCTAACAGGCCCCGCAAAATCCAGGACAGTATCATCTGCTTGAAATGTGACCTGCAGTATTTACCGACGAAATAGGGCACCTGAGGTTGGTTTCCAAACAGCCCAGGCAAGGGGAAGGGCAGAGACGAAGCACGTTCGCCGTGAGCCTTGGTCTTGGTTAGGGCTGGGTGATGGGTGAGCGGGGGATCATTATGCTGTTCTCTCTCCGCCTGCTCATGTTGGCAGTTGACCTCAGTACTCAGCTTTCCCATGACGGGTCCTTCCGCCCTGCCGGGAAGGTCCGTACTGCACCCCCCGCGGCGTCTCCCGGGCGGTGTGCCCTGAGACCGGAGCGCTGGCCCACTGCGCGGGCGAGGGTGCAGAGAAGTACGTCCTGGAGGGTGCAGACCACTGCTAACTGTCAGAAACCGGCGAAACCTCTGGTTTTGTATTTGCTTCTCAATCTCTGCAAAGTGGGAGTTTTCAAATATAACTTGAAATTTGAGTGGAAAAAGCAAGACCCTGGGAGTTATGCATAGAAGGCAGGATTGTGTTGTATCTAGTTGATGCTTAGGCAATGAAAATCAATTGGAGTCACAGCCTCTCAGCTCCCTCAGAGCATACTCTCAGACCACTGCGTCACTAAGACCTTGAAATTGTGGATTTGGCTGTGCCCAGGAACTAGTGGTGCCTGCTAAGGGAAGCTACTTGAGGTGTGCGAATGTGTCCACCTCCTCAGGCCAGGCCTTGGCACCACTTTGGTTCTGTTGCTTCTCACCCGGCTCCTACCGAGCTTACCCAAGGGAGCTGTAAGCTGTGGACATGGCTCACAATGAGCTTTTAAAAGTCCAAACCTAAAAACAAAGGGCTCTCTAAAGCCTGTGTGTGGAGCCCTCTGTGAACAACGCTGCCCAGTTTGTAGCCTTATTAGGGAGAGTCAGTCTCATTTTCCTCAAAAACTACTTGGTATCAGAATTTCAAAGCTCCATGGACCCACAAGCCATGCTTTGGGAGGGCTAGTGCAATCAGCACAGGCTCGTAGAGCCCCGCTCTTGGCCAGGAGGAGCTCAGGAGCAATCAAAGCCTGTGGAGCCCGACCGAGGGGACAGCTGTGGGAGGTAGTGAGTTCCCAGAGAGCCCCGGGGGTAATCAAGGAGGGGCTGGAGGACCTCTTGGTTGGAACGCTGTCAGAGGTTTGGATCGAACTCAATGGCTGTTAAAAGTCTCAAGTAGCCTTGCGAGTCTAGGACTTTGTGCTTTTCTCTAATGGCATATCTATGCAGGAAAGCAAACTCGGTAAATGGTTCAATAATTTGTATGGTGGAAACAGCCTGCAATTTTTTTTTCAGGCTAAGTTCCCCTCATCTTACCTTTATTAAATTAAATCTGTATAATCATGCCTTCTTCCACCCGTCTGGGCATTTTGGCTCCTTCTGAGGAGAAGGCTGCCTGGGAGGACTTCCTCTCTGCTCTTTGGAGACCCAGCCGGGGAAGCTATTTGGGCACATCCAATGCTCTTGTGGGAAAAACTCATGGTTTCTCCTTATATTCCTTATTCCCTCTCCAAGGGCTGGCCAGAAAGCCCCACGGGAAAAGGCATGGGGGCAGGAGAGAGTCGTCTGCCTGCTCTTGCGCTGCTCCTGGAATGGCCCCTCGCTCAGAGTTCCCTGCGCCCACGCTTCTCAAAGGGGAGTGGGAGCTGCAAGCAGGGTCTTCTCTTTCCTCACTGATGCTGTAGCCCAATATGACATTAAAGGCTAAGAGTGGTTTGAAACTCTTTTAGTGATTTCAAGCTATTTTAATGCTGCAACACATGCAAATCCCAGAACAAGAACAAAATCCATAACATGCTGCAATAAGGCAGCACCATGTTGTGGAAGAAAGGGCCACTAAATGCTGGCTCAGCTGGGGCTGGTCTTCTGAGCAGCAGATGGCCTTGGACAAACCCCTTCTATACTGTGGACCAGCTTTCTGGGTATAGAATTAGGAAGTGGACTAGATAGAGAGCTTCGTGAGACCTATGCTTCACTGATCTTTTATGATTCTGGCATGTCTCACCAGTCTTGGCACACAGGCACTCATACATGGGTAGCACATACCTACTGGCTTTGACGGCCCTTCCGATGCCAACATTATGGTGATTGATTCAAAGATGTCCCCTGTGACACTGAGCTAAGAAAGCCACTTTTCACCAAGGGGAGGACTTAAAAGTAGCTGATGAATCTCCCAGGATCACTGCGCTATCCTTTGGGAACTCTTGTCTATTTTTGGCATAAGGTGATAGGACCGTGAGGCTGTCGATAATTACTTTTGCTACACAGGCCTGTCCTGTCCCCACTTGCCCTCTCTCCACCTTGCCTGATCTAGGTACTCTTGCTTTAATGTGTATTTAAGCATTCAGTTAATATTGTAACTGAGTGGAAATTCTAATATAAGGGTTCAATTTGACAGCCAAGGTGTGTGTATTCTAAATACATTCTGGTTGAAGTTTGGTTTCTAATCCTTGAGGAAAATCATCTTGTTTAACACCCCAGAAGCCCTGGGAGGTTTCACAGATGAACCAGGAGACATTCTGAATAGCTCACTCGGGAGCCTGTTTGAGGGGAGAAAAATCCATCCTGAGCACCCATTAGTGATTCACAGAATTAACTCATAATGTTAACCAAATTTTTCCCAGTGTTATTTTAGAACTTAATGCTAATAAAGTTAGGAAATCTACTGAATATGTAATATTTTAAGATTTTTGCTATATCCTAAAATGTGCTTTTGAGAATAAATTGTTTCTTTCCTATCAGGACGGAACACTTACCTATTTTTTGTAGTGCTAGACAATAGGAAATGTGATATAATACATAATTTTTAAAATAAATTTTCCCTTAACACAACTCTTTGTGAATATATAAGATACATCAATCAAAGAAATATCAATGAAATTGTTCTTTTTTTTTTTTTTAGATAATTATTTTTTATTGAAGGGTAGTTGACACACAGTATTACATTACATTAGTTTCAGGTGTACAACATAGTGATTCAACATTTATATACATGACAATTCTAGGTACCAGCTATCACCATACCAAGCTGTTACAATATCTTGACTATATTCCTTATGCTATACATTACATCCCGGTTACTTATTTATTTTACCATTGGAAGTGTACTTTTTTTGTGTGTGAGGGTATCTCTCATATTTATTGATCAAACGGTTGTTAACAACAATAAAATTCTGTATAGGGGAGTCAATGCTCAATGCACAATCATTAATCCACCCTAAGCCTAATTTTCGTCAGTCTCCAATCTTCTGATGAAATTGTTCTTATGGGCAAAATGAACATTTAATTGAGGGATTTTTTCACATGACTCCTGGATGTTTATTGCCAGTGATTTAATTCAATATCTATTCAAAGGTCTCCAATAGTCACAAAAAGTCATCAGAGATATTATTTCAGGAGAAGCATGAAAGTCAAAGTTTCAGGATTAAAGTTTCAGTTGTTATTGGGCAGCACCCACTTTGAAGTGGGGGGATGTTCTGGAATTGTCCAGAAGCCTCATTAAACTGAGAAAGTTTTGCCAATTACTGCACGAAATGTGCTTTGAATGGTAGAAAATTGAAGGGGGCCCCTGGCAGGCAGGGAAAGAGCAGAGTGTGAGCCTACTAGTGGGTTCATCTACCACAGGATAGAGAAGAAACTACTGAAGGCAGAGAACAAGTGACTGTGAGAAGATGTGACTTTGGAAGACTTTAGCATATCCCTGGGCCTGGGGCAGCATTCTTCTACACAACAGTTTAAACAGAACAGAAACTTTATCAAATGAACTGCTTTTCTTCACACCATTAGAACAAAAGCTTACAGAAAGATATGCCTTTCTGCAGGGCCCCCCACCTGCCCCCACCCCTTAGGACGCTAGGAACTGCTGATGTCAACTGGGTGACAAGTTAGCCACTCATGCCACATTCCAGTAGGTCAAGTCTGGCTTTAAGTATAAAGACACTACTCAGGTCGACAGACCTAAACACATACTTTATGTTTAAATGACCATGAAGGAAGAGGGTCTGCAGAAGGCCTTTTCCTCCCAAGTCACCATAAGTACTTTCTTGAGAGGTGGGTTGGGTCATTTGGGGTTCGGACATCATTTTTATTGCTCAGTATTAACTCACTGGCAGCCCTGGGAAGCAGCCTCTGTGTTACTTCAGATGTTTCTCAAGGAAAACAAATCGGAGTCTTCACGTATGTTGTCTCACAGCGTCTTCAGGCCATCCTGGAGGTAGGCAGGGCAGGGATTACTGAACTGATTTCTCACATGATGTAATTAAGGCTCAGAGAGGTTAAATGACTTGCCCAAGACAAAACAGTCAGTGATGAAAGTTGAATTTGAAGCTGGTTCTGATTTCAATGTTTCCTTGACAATAGCTCAGGCAATTGACCCATTTTCCCAATTAGATCTCATTTGTCCTGGCCTCAGACACAAAACAGATCAGCCAATAAAATGGAATTAATGGAATTAGACTTTTTGTTAGGATCACTCTTATGTTGCATACATTTATAAACTGTCCAGATGCCTTCTTCCTACAACTTTTGGTTCAAAATTTGAAATTGGACATTTTCTTTCTAGGCCTTAATCTTAGAGCATGGTTATTTTTCTTCAGCTCTTAGGACTTTCTTTGTTAATATCCACAAACATTACCAAAACCCTGTTAATTCTATGGACCCTCTTATAATCTCAGGTTGCACTGGGAGCTGGCTGAGCCTTGGAGAGCTTTCGGATCCCAAGGTTGATCGTCAGGCTAGACCTGCATAAGCCCCTCTGTGTTTCATGAGGGCAGGGTGGGAAGATCTCGGGGTGTGAGGTTCAGAGGCCTTGGGGGAACAGGACAGCTGTCTGGTAGCAAACTCAGCTCACCCAGAGCCTCCAGGCCAGCTCCTTTCCCATATCCCTGAAGTGAGGGCTGGTCAGGTCATGAGAAACTCCAGAGGAAGATAGAGAGGGAAGAGGCATTTGTCCAAGGACACAGTGTGGTCTAAAGGGGAGAAGGCAATGCTCACGCCAAAACCCATGGAGTGCAAGAAGTTGGTGGCCATAGCTGTGCACTGTGAGTGGGTAGACGTTATTCTGCCAGTTAGGCATTTAACAAGCCAGTGCCCATCCCGTGACAATATCCACACATGGAAACAATAATTAATCATTTCCAATCCCTTGGGTCTATTTGCTAAGTAATCCATCAAACAGCTGAAAGGGTAATCCAGTTTGGTGGGTGTGATGACCAAGTTCGGTTGTCTGAATCATTTGTGTCATGTACTGAAGAGTTGATCAGGATCGAATTGCCAAAATGATTGACTGAAGAAGACAGATTTGTTGTAGTGTGATTGTGGGGCAGAAAGAGGAACCAAGACCCAGAGACACGAGGAAGGCAGATTCTAGTTCAACCCTGGGAAGACTTTCCTTCCAACAAGGCTGTAGACACAGGTACAGGCTGACTGCAGGGGGAGAAGAGGCACCTGCCGTGTCCCGGTCATGCTCATCACCGGTGAACCCCTGGCAAGGACTCCGGGCATGAGTTTCTGAGTTCCGGTGGGAGCCTGAGCTGAGTTCCCTTTCCTCAAGTATCCTAAGGTTACTATGGTTACTAAGCCACAGCAGCTCAACCTGTTATCCCAGGGACGACCAGGAAAAGACCATTATGAGGATTCCCACTCACGGAGCTGCCCATTCAGATGGCAGCTGTCATGATCTGTGTAAATAGACCATCAGTTCTCCTCGCACAGGAATGATGTATTTAAGTAGGCGATTATCAATGTTTTGAGGAGAGGGACCATATTGTATTCACCTACTTTGTGTAAGACACTGTACTGGGCACTTACAGGGGCCATGCGGGTGAGCTAAGTCCGGCCTCCACAGAGAGTCACCGCAGCCCATGGTGGGAGGTGTTAGCGTACTCGGGAAAAAGTTTGTAAGTAGCATAAATCAGAGGCCAAGTGTGAAACGTGCCATGAAAAAAGTGTGCAAAGCTCTGGGAGCACAGAAAAGGAGGCTGATTCCGAAGAGGAGGATCTGGGAAGGCATCACGAAGGAGGCAGTGTCTCTTGACCTCAAGGGATGGGAGGAGTTTTGGCAAATGGAGGGGAAACGTTAGCAATGGGGAGAAGTATGAGCAACAACTTTGAGGCAGGAAACTGAGGCCCAGTATGCCAAGCTGGAACTAGGCAGCCTGAATTTGAATCCCAGCTTGGCTACCTAGTAGCTGTAATTTTTAGCCAGTTGCTTAAACACAGCACTTCATCTGTAAAATTGGGATAATAGTAGTATCTCCCTTGTGAGGTGTTACAAAGACTAAATAAGTAAATATACACTCAGCACCCAAAACAGTGCCTGAGACTCAAGAAGCACTCTGTCTGTGCAGGCCATTTTTTTATGTCATACATATAGTAGTCAAAACCTGTTGATAATTTTGCTCTTGTCACATTCTGAGGTAACAAATGCCCTGCACCTTTCATTGCTCACAGCTTAATGAGGCAGACAATAAAAATTGGAGCATCCTTTCTAATTAAAAGTCTTGGAAGAACATGAGTCACCCCAATTTACTAATGAGTATGTCACATCGCAAAAGCTTTTTTGTACATCCATCTCCGGAACTCTGACGGCATGTGTCCCTGGGAGCACTGCATTCAGCTATCGCGGGACTAGTCCATCAAAAGCCACAAAGGGCACAATGGAGCAGGCATTCGGCTCGCATCGGCGAGAGCTGTGACGTGGAAGCAGGACGTGCCTGTCAGGGAGTGGGAGAAAAAGGAGACCCTTACCCGAAGTTGGTAAGGGGGCAAGTCACCTTGATTCAGCTGCCATTTCCTAAGGAGCCCACTGTGCCTGGCACTGTGCTTGGGACTAGAAAGGGATCTCAGAGATGAACTTGTCTGGTATTTTCTGTAAGTGAAAATTGACTGGGTCTTCCTCCTTCCCTTTTCTGGGTCTTCAGTCCTGTCAGGCTGCACCAAGCTTTTCATTTCATTAGGTATACTCCCTAACTCCTTCTAGTGAAACAAACAGAAAAACCCCCAAACGGGGGCTAGTTATAGTGCAACTCAGTGTCAGGCAAGCAGTCCACTGAGCAAATCACCTTGAAAGTGGAGCTAACAGGTCAGCGGCCCCACTCGGTCTCCTGCCTACCCCGCTGGGTGCGTCTCTTACTCTGCTGTCCTCTGAACCTATATGCTCTGAGAGCAGCAAGTCCCATCCGGGGATAGGACTCTGGCCAGGGCACAGGAGCAGAGGTGAAGTGGGAAGGTATCAAGGAGATCATTTGTAAGTGAGGGACAGGATCTGCCCTGATTTATCTGTTGTTTCCTCATTTTTTTCTCTTGCAAATATATACAGTTGACACTTGAACAACCTAGGGGTTAGGGGAGCTGAGACCCTGCACAGTCAAAACCTATCTGTAACTTTTGACTCCCCCCGCCCCCAAGTGTTGCTAATAGCCTACTAGTGACCTTACCAATCTCATTGTCAATTAAGACACATTTGTATGTTACATGTATTATATGCCGGACTTTTACTATAGAGTAAGCTAGTGACAGAAATATATTTATATATTTAAATATATTTGCAAAACTGAGGGAGGGAGATAGTCTACATTTCACAAACAGAGAGCCCCTGTGAAGACAAGAATTGTGCCTGACCTTGACCTCATCGACTCAACATAGGATAATAGGACTAGCAGTTGACCCATGTAACTCAGGATCTAGAGAAGTCCAGTCGGTGACAAGTGCATAGCCCCAGGTCTGTGATGCATTGCACTCCCATCCCCTCCCCAAAATAGCTCAGAGGGAAGAAGTCTTCTCCCAAAGATGGTGAGAAGTTTGACATGGCCAAGAAAGAGTCTTGACATGGCCAAGAAATGAATTTATCATAACAAAGGTGCTGAAATTAAATGCTAGTCTCTGGGGTTTCTGATTTCAAAATAAGCAAGTCTCTGGTTATTGTCATATATCAACACCATGTCACAGAGAGAGGGAGAGAGATTCTTCTGCAACAGCTAATGCAGACAGGCATCAAGTTCCCCTTTAGCTAAACTTACTTAAAAACTCTCAAGAGAACGAATCTGAACTGATCATGGAGCAATTGATTGGTGATGACTAAGTGTGGCCCAACATTGATTTTTCTCACATAGATAGCAACAGAGCTAATTGTCCAAAAGAATGAGAAATAAACCCTAAAGCCACCCCCTTCAGCAATATGTGAGTGCAACTCCAACCTTGATTCTTCGGCTTGTTTAACCTCTTCCCTGCATGCAGTTTTGTTTTTCTGGAGAGATTTTTATTTTTAAGTGGGGGGAAGGTGATACATAGTGAATGGCCGATGTGTTTCCAAATTTAACATACTTTAAAAAAGAAATTTGCACTGACTTTTAAAATGTAGAAAATAGATGAAGACAAATGAATCCTCAGATCCATTAAATGAAATCACTTTTTGTTTTCCCATTGGCTAAGATAGAATCTTGGTATTGTACAAAAATAATATTGAAGAGAGCAAACGAGACCATTTGAGTCAACAGAAAGATTGAAAGTTTTTAATCAAAATTTTAATCAAACTTTCTCTGGTGGCTCACCAACACAAACAATATTAGATGAATGTAAAATGCATTTTGGGAGCAATATCTGTGTCATTTGCACTATGTCTGGGGGCGGGTGAATGGGATGGGGGGACCTTACTGGCCCTACAGTTCCCAAGGCGGTTTTCTGCACTGTCGCCCCCCTGTGGTTTGCTGTGGCACTCACTGTTGCCCTACTGTTGACCTCAGACATAGGATACAGAGGTAGTGATGGAAGGATCCATAGTAAACGTCTGCTTTGCAGGCTTCTTTTCTTCTGCCCAACTCTTAAATGCCAATATCTTTCAGGGTTCTCCTGCCCTAGACTGTCTTCTTTCCCCAGACCATACATTCTATAGGGACAGCTCAATCATTTTTGTGGCTTCCATTACTATCTGCATGTATGATCCAATTGCCTACTGGTAATCTTTATGCAAATGCCCTTCAAACAGCATGTCTTTCCCCAAACCCTTCTTGTATTTTTGACCCTGAATAATGACATCTGCAAATTACCCAAGCCGGAAACCTGGAAGACATCCTGGACTCTTCTGTACCACCTGTACACAATCTATCATGAACTCTTCTTGGTTCTATCTTCTGAGCACCCTCTCAAATGTGTTAATTTCTCTACTGCTACTGCCATTAGTCCAAAGCACCCTATGTCTCACCTGACCCCCACTTTCCCCTCACTGCTTGTGGTCCTGCACTCTGTTTATTTGTGCCTCTGTTCCCTCCCTAGCACCTGGTGCAGCCCCCAGTGCAGTGAGCACGTGGTAGGCGTGCACTGAATGCTGAAGGAGTGAGGCAGGCCTTTGGGAGGCTAGACTTGCCCTGCAGACCTGCAGGTGTGATGTATCATAGGGCAGCTTCAGCCGTGAGCAGGGGGGACCCTCTCAGGGCTGTAGCGCCCTTCAGTATTTTTATTTATGAAACAGAACTCTTTGCCAAGTTTGTGTTTATCTGTAACTGTGGCTTTTCCTCCCTCTCTGTCCTGTGAGGGGAGAGTTTCCAGCTATAATTCCACCTGAACACCAGAGCTGTCAGCGTTTGCCAGAGACTGCATCTGGGGAAGGCCAGGCCAAGACGTGTTTACCCTGGACTGTCTTTCCTTCCCTCTGTGGTCATTATCCGTGTTGAAGGAAGAAAGCAAAGGTGCCTTCTTGGGATGATCAGCCTATACATGCCCCTCGGCTTTTCTGGGCCTCAGTTTCTTCATCTATTGAAGGAGGACTCGGTAGATGATCTCTGGGCTCCTTCTCGGGGGAAAAAGCTCTCTGGGGATAACCAACATTTTCCTGTTGGCTTGTAGAGATTGAACAGTGTTTTTATACATGTTATCTTCCTTTGTGAAGTAATACCTCTGAGGTACATATTATCACCCCTATTTTTCAAACTAAACTGAGGCTGAAGAGGGTGGATGGAATAACTTGATCCCTTCTACAGCTCCTGTGAAGTCAAATTCTTGATGTCTCTGCCCTGTTGTCATTAGGCCTTGCACATAGACTGAGCTGGTGCCTCTGTGCGGTGTGCCCTAAGAAAGTGATGTGTCCATTCTCATGCGTGTGCTCAGAGCCAGCACGCTGGGCAGCCAGATGGGTTAAGGGGAGAACACCCCTGGCCGGTGGGTGGTCTGCGCGAGGGGGCAGGTCTGGGTCTCATTCTCTAGACAACCCAGGGACAATGAAAATAAAGACAAATAATGGCATAAAATTGAGCACTGAGGGTCTCAGTTCAGCTCATAAAGGCAGAAACTATTTTTTACAAAATTAGGTTCCATCAATACAATGTTTCAGAAGACATTTTGGATTCATGTATTTTACTATTACCCCATATTCTCAAAAGCAGATCACTCCAAACTTAACCAAAATCACCTTTGAAAAAGGAACCAGTTGTTACATATTCCACTAACTCATCTAATTTTTTGATCCAGAAGTACTCTAAGGATCACTTAGTCTAACACCCTTATTTTACATACGTGGAACCTGAGGTCTCACAGAAAGTTAGCAGAGTTGTGAAATGAGAACCTAGGTTCTCCCAATTACCAGTCCAAGTTTCTCTTTTTTTTTATGGTACCTTGTATCATTTATTTATATCCAGATGCTAAAAGTGTGATAATACTTCAGTGAAAGGGAAAGGTAAAAAGAAAGATGCATCTATGTTTCTGTTTAAAGCAAAAAAAAAAAAAAAAATGGTACTAAAACCAAAATGCCTCTTAGGTTGCAGCTATTAATCAGTTAAAATAATACAAAAACATCACTACTAGCATCACGAGACCCTCCTCCTTCCTATCCCCACCACACCACACCCACACATACATATACTCGCTTGCCATGAAAAGCTCAGATCTGCTAGTGATGGAAACCAGCCCCGAGTCTGGAATAGCCTCTTCTGGGAATATATATATACAAACTGTGGCAGGAGTTCAATCGGTGCAGCTGAAATACCCACACCCACTACAAATCCTGGGCAATGTCAGCCTCCTGTCAAATGCAGGCATTTTCTGGGCACTTGGGGAGGATGGCTTGGCAAACTGTGGCCCTGAAGACCCACAGGCCAAACCAGGTGAATTTGGTTAAGCAGATGGGTGGAGTGAAATAAGAGTTAACATTTTATCATTCTTCATGAAGGTTAATTAAGGATCAGAAATGACATCATTAAGAAAATTGTTTTCTTTTTCATATCTTTCCAAAAGCCGAAATTCAGACTTTGACGAAGAGCTAGTTTGCTTTCTGTATTACATGACTTTCACATACTTGTGAGCATGGCCTTCCTGGCTTATGATTTTGAATGCTCCGAAAGGACTCTTTCAAAAGGTAGGTAAAAGTGATGATGTAGGACCACTGTTACATAAGATGATGATTACTATGGAAGCAGGACCACAAACACTAGTTCTGAGGCTGAGTGTACAGTGAATGGAGTTCTTAACCCAGGCCTAGGGATGCCTGAGGAGCCCACTGAACGGGGCAGAGCCCACTTACTTACTGCAGGGAGTGCAGGGGGAGATGGATAGGGTTCCTATCCCTGTGCCGGGCTTGCCTCTATGGTTCAGGGACTGAGTCACGTCAAAGCTAAGGGTAAAAAGTCTTCAGTTCTCTGGCTGAGTGGAGCTTGGCCAGTCAAGGACTGACATCTATGTCAGCACCTGACAGCAAAAATGTGATGGGGAATTTGACAGAGCAGAGAAGAAGGATGAAGATGTAGAAATGCAAAACCATGAAGGTCATACAGTGAAATGAGAAAGGGAATTATGATCGAAAATGGGAGTTGGGAATTGATGAACCTGAAGGCAATTCCATAGAATTAGCACTAGGGCAAAGGAGAATTATTCTAGTAAATGTCTTACAGACTCAGTTACAGGGTTACAATCTTAAGTTACCCAGTAGAAGAAATCATAGTTCCCCCAAAAGAAAGACACCAGTGGATGAAGTTACACAAGAGAGAGTCTAAGTCCTCAGTGCAAAGAAATAGCTCACTGAAAGGAATTAAAACAATAAAAGACATTTGGTGGTGGCCAGAGGCAGGCAGTAGGGGGTGGACCAAACAGGTGAAGGGGGTCAAAAGCAAGAAACTTCCAGTTATAAAATAAATAAGTCATGAGGATGTAATGGACAGCATGGTGACTATATATGTTAATAATACTGTATTGCATATTTGAATGTTGCTAAGAGACTAGATCTTAAAAGTTCTCACCACAAGAAGAAAAGCTTTTTTGTAACTGTGTGTAGTGACCAATGTTAAGTAGACTTACTGTGATCATTTCATAATGCATTCAAATATTGAATCATTATATAGTACATCTGAAACTAATATGATATGTCAATTATGAATCAATTAAAAAAACAAAAAATGACAAAAGAGCCCAGGAAAGAATTAGGCTGTTGGGGAAAATGATCTCAAATGCTGGACTTCGGAATTATGTGAGTATATCAGCTGCTGAAGTAGACGATAGGGCTACTATCACAGAGAGGAGGAAGCAAAGCCAACTACAGTTCTGCCTGGACTCAAGTGGAAAGGCCCCAGTGCTCTGTGAGCTGTCTTCCAGGAACCGTAGGGGAATACCAAGTCAGGGCTGGGGTTCCTTGCCTCCCCCTCTTGTCATCACTCGTGCAATCTGACATTCACCCCTTCCACTCTCAGATTGTTCTAGCAAAGGTTACTATTATTTGTTGACTCATTCATCCATTAAATAAATAATTAGGAAGGACCTACTCAGTGCTTGGTATTGAGCTGGGCACTTGCAATCCAGATAGAATTAGACAAATACTAATTCGTCAAACCAGAACCAACCTTAAGTCCAGCTCACTCTCACTCACTCTATCTCACCTTCCATGAAATCCTGCCAGTGGTACCTTCTAACTATGTCTTGGGCTTGCTCTGCTCTCGATCCCCCCAACACTTAGGCCCAGCCTCATCATCTCTCACTTGGATTGCTGCAATCTTCTTCATTGGTCTTTCATCACCACCCTCCTCTTCATACCAGCCACTTATCTCACTGTTATCAATTATCTAACACCAGGCTAGTCTTGTAATTCATATACTTTAAAACTTCAATGACTCCACCATTTTCTTCAGAGGAAATTTCCAAGTTCTTAGCCTTCTGTTCAAGGCTTTTCCTAGTTTGATCTCTCCCGCCCAAATGTTCTAGCTTTACGCCCCATCACTTTCCCCAGCACACACCTTGCTCAGGTCATGCTGGCCACTTCCCCTTCTCTGAATGGCATTGTCCCCAGGTACTTTCCTGTCTCTGTGTTTTTGCCCATGCTGGTGCCTCCGGCTATAATGCCCTTTACACCATCTCACTTCCTGTTTACTCGTCAAGGTCTTGATCAAATACCACTTTGTATAAATAATTGTTCTCTCCCCTTTTTAAACTTTTCCTCCCAACTCTTTCTAAAAATCTCTGCCACATCATATTAGTTTACTTGTTGGCTTGAAGTCCCTCCCTCCTATGGAAAGAGCTGATTAATAGATTTGATTAATTTGTGCATCTCCAGGGTTCAAAATAGAGTTTGGGGTGAATGAATGCATGCGTGATTGGATGACTTGGCTGATGAGTTTACCCACCATAACACTAGTTGACTAAGTAACTGCCTCTCAATCCTCTCTTATCTTGATGGGTGGCCCAGGGCAGTTTGGGGTGCGTGTGCATGTGCGTGTGCACTCCTGCACTGTTATGCTGTTGTTTATTCACTGAGTTATTAAGCCAGCACCTTTGCTCGCCACCTGTTTCTGGCTCTCATGGAGGTGGCCAGAAAGGCAGTGTGGTAGAGCTGATCTGGAGATTGCAGAGTATGAACAGCGCCCCATCACTGGGGCAAAGGCACTCTGAAGAGAAACTGACCCCCAGATGTGTTGCTCAAGAGCCAGGGGACCCAACTGTGGGCCTCACGGACTCAAGTTTGTGTCACCGTCACACTTTGGAAAGATGAGATTTTACCCCTTGTCTCCTAGAATGTTGCCAGGAGGCTTCCTTTGCCTGTTCCTGCCTCTCACAGACACCCCTTCCGGTTGCATCTGCTCATCTCAGCATATCTCTGAGCACAGGAAGTGTGACAGTTAATCACAATGTGCTACGCCCGTCTTTTGCCTAACCTCCTGGGCCTTCTACAGAGTGGCTGCTGCTAACAGAAAGTGGAAGCTGAGGTTTTGCATAAAATTCATCTGTAGAATGCTGTTCTTCAAGTAGAGCAGGATCTATTCCGTTTCTGTATAGGTCCTCAGACCCAAAGTTTAAATCTCAGGGGGCCTTCTTTGATTTCTCTTGGTTCACGCTGGATGCTAGTCATTCTTTACCTAGAGATAAAACATTTTTTAAAAACAGAATTTGGGGAGTCATTTCTTTCATTTAGTTACATCATGTAATGAGCACTGATCACGTGCCAGACACTGGTCAAGGTTCTGAGACTACAGCAGCAGAGAAGACAGATCACAGTAGCTGCTCTTAGGATGCTTCCAGCCTGGGCTGTATACTGTGCAGGGTGGCTATGAAGGTGGGGTGAGGAAGGCAATGAAGAGATACACAAAAGCAGGTTGCCGGCCAAGTAACATAAAATACTTGCTATTTGTCAATACGTGTAATGAAAGCAGTGATCAAATTTAGATGTTCCAAGAACAATGTATTTCAAGTCATACAAAAGTTACTTCCTGTAAGTGTCCAGCAAACCATCACTGAGCAGGTGGAAGGAAGAAGGACTGAAGAAAAGAATAGAAAAGCCAGTTGGAATTTTGATTGTCATTGAACCAGTTTCAGATGTGCCTTGAATATCCTTCCCAAGGGAGACATTGTTATTTGTAGAGCTCTGTGGTGTCCTCTACCTTCCTGTCTCCATTGCCAGAACTGCGTGAAAGGCCACGTAGCCACCAAACCTTCTCAAGGTTTCCCTGGTTACGGGGCCCCTGGTGCCCTGCCATCCTTTCCTGTCAATGTTCAACTTGGTGACTTGTTATTAGGCAAGTCATGCCCTACATTTGAATACTTTGTTGCCCTCCCTTGAAGAATTATGATGAAGGACATAAGCGTGGGAGTGTGCTTGGCAAAGTGAGCATCGGATGGGGAGTTGGGACCCCCAGGTTCTCGTTCTGGTATAGCCATTAACTCACCCTGTGACCTAGGAGAGCCCAGAGTGTATTTATAGGCCTCGGGATCTCCACCTGGACAGGGAGGGTGATGCTGTAACAGTAGGAATCATCAAAACCCTGGCCAACTGAGACAAGGTCTATTCAAATAAGCTAATCAAATGCTTGGCCACAAAGTATTCACAAAACCTGGCATATCAGACGTGTGGAAGAGCCCTTACAAATCATGCTGTGTGACGTAGGTCCTGGAAGGCTGCTGCACTACTTTCTAGGCTGAACCTAGTCTGGACTAATAATTGTGAAATGCTGAAATTCAAGTGCTTTCTGTATCTGAAGAGACAGAATGTAACCAACTGTTTGCCCTGCATCCGTAAGTAGCAAGAAGAACCAGCTTCTTTCTTTTGGGTGTCCCTCCTCCTGTGCAAGGTCGTTTCTCAACGTGCTTAGCCTGGAACCGGACCGAGGAGTGTGTGGGTAGCGCGTCCTTACACAGGCTGCTTGAGCGCCCTCTCACCTGTGCAGCAAAGGCCGTGCATGCTTTCCTTCTTCCTGCTTCTCCATAATAAATTGCCAGGTGGAAGCTGAGCTGTTCAATAAATATTCCTTTTTATTACCGCCACTACCAGAGGCCCAGGGCTTGCTTGTATAATTTACGTTGGTGTTTGCTCTCACTCTCTGCTAAGGTTTTCAAGATATAAAAGCTTTGGCGGGCTCTCTTAGGTCTGATTTGAAAGCCAAGTCCTGTTTCTTCTATCTCTGTAGTGTCTCTCCTATTCATCCTCCTCTTTTCTCCAATCTCAATGCTTCTGCTCATGCTCAGGCCCTTCTTAGCTCACATCTAGATCATGGTAGGAGCCTCCTAACCACCCTTCTTATGGGACTCTTTCTGAGGCAGAACTCTGATCCCAGCACTCCTCTGCTCAGGAACCTTCCATGACTCCCCATTTCCTACAGAATTAAGTCTAAATTCTTCTATTTTACATTCCCAACTATTTTCCTAAATTATCTCCCACTACTCAACTTTCTTAACTTTTTTAAAGTTATGAAATATTTCAGGGGCACAGAAAAATAAAAAGAAATATGTGGTAAATATCCACATCTCCACCACTTGGCTTTTTCAGATCCTAAGATTTTAACATAGTTGCTTCAGCTCCATTTTTAACACATAAAATATTGAAGATCCAGTTGAGGCATTGGGAATCCCCTCCTCCAATTGTCTCTCTCAAGAGTTAACCACTATTTTATTTTTTTGGAAATAAATATGACATATAACATTGTGTACCACATGTTGATTTGATACATTTACCTATTGTAATGTGGTTGCCATTGTAGTGCTATTTAACATCTGTATCATGTCACATAATTATGATTTCGTTTTTTTCGTGGTGGAATAATTAAGATGTATTTGTTTTTTTTAAGTTTTGAAATTTGAAGTATTGTTGATATATAATCTTTTATTGGTTTTAAGTATACAACACATTGGTTCAACAGCTACCCATATTATTAAATCCTCACCCACACTAGTGCACCTACTATCTGTCAACACAGGAAGATGCCACAGAATCACTGACTATATTCTCCATGCTGTAATACCATCCCCATGACCAACTTATATTGTGATTGAAAATTTTTGTGCCCTTTTATCTCCCTCACCCTCCCCACCCACCCACCCCAAATCCTCCCCCATGGTAACCACCACATGATTTGAAAAGATACATGCACCCCTATGTTTATTGCCACATTATTTACAATAGCCAAGTTACGAAAGCAGCCTCAGTGTCCATCAGTAGATACATGGGTAAAGAAGAGGTGGTACATATACACAACAGAATATTATTTAGCCATAAAAAAACAAATCCTGCCATTTGCAACAACATGGATGGATCTAGAGGGCATTATGCTCAGTGAAATAAGCCAGGTGAAGAAAGACAAATACCATATGATTTCACTTATTTGTGTGATTCAAAAGATCTATTTGGTTTTCATCATTCCCGCGTATGTTTTTCAAGTTTGACTATAAGACTGCATATACATAAACTATGCAATAATTTGTTGTATGCTTCAAAATGTGCTTTCTCTAGGTTAAGTTCCTTTGATTTTCCATGTTGACACATGTAGCATACAGTTTACGCATTTGTGCTGCTCTCTAGTATTCTGTTTTATGAATGTGCCTCAGTGTATTCATCTCTTCCCCCATTTCTTGTTTCCAACTTTTTGCTGTTGCTGGAAAGGTTGCAATGAAAATTCATGTCTAAGTCTCCTGTGGATGGGAAAGTGTTCTTCTAGGCGATTTCTTTCTTAGATCTGGTATCGCTGTGTGCTCATTTTCAGCTTTCTCACATATTGCCACACTGTTCTCCCAGGTTGTATCATTTTATGCTCTTTTGCCAGCTGTTTATGAGAGTTCCTGTCCCTGCACTTCTTTGAGCTACTTAGTATTATCAGACTTGAATTTGTGATGATTATACAAGTGTGAAATGGCATTTTATTGTCGTTTAATTTTGCATTTCTCTGATTACTGGTGAGGTTGAACATATTTTTGTAAGTTTAGTAGCCATTGGTTTCTGCTATTGGTAATTGCCGGTTAATATTCATTGCTCTTTTTTATAGCCGTTTGATACTATGCATTCTTGATTAATTCTGGATATGACTATTGATAAGTTATATGCATTATATCTTCTGGCTTGTGCCCTTTCTTTTCATTCTGTTCATGGTGTCTTTTGTTGAGTAGATATTTTACATTTTAATATGGTAAAAATTATTAGTTTTTTCCCTTATGTTTTGTGTTTTTGTGACTTGATTAACAATTGCTTTTTGAATTTGAGGCCATATGATATTCCCTTATATTTTCTTCTAAAGGTTTAAAATTTACTTTTCATAGTTAAGACTCTAGACCACTTGGGATTTATTTTTGTACTTGGTTTGAGGTAGGGAAACATACATTCATATTTATATTTGTTGTTATGTGGATAACCAGTTTTCCCAGTATCATTTATTGACTAGTTCTTTTCCTCACTGATTTATAGCACTATCTCTGTTGTATATCAAATTTCCATACATGTGTGGATCTGTCTGAGCTCATTACAGTGCTGCATTGATCTGTCTGCCCCTGTGTAATATCACCTTGTCATGTAACTGTATAATACCGCTTGATATCTAATAAGGAAGATCTTCCACCTTGTTTTTTTCCTTCAACATTTTGCTATTAATTTTTGGCTCTTTGCTTTCCTGTATGAATTTAAAAAATTAGTGCCTCCAGTGCCATAAAAAACAGTTGAAATTTTGACTGAAAATGCATTGACTATATAGTAAGCTAGAGAACCAACATCTTTATGATATTGAGATTTTGTATCCATGAGTATTGGGTATCTTCCCATTATCTTTTATAGTTTTTAAAACAGTATTGTAGAATTGTTTATAAATATCTTGCATACACTCTCACAGATTTATAGGTAAGCAACTTATAATTTTTGTTGCTATTGTAAATGGTAAAGTATATTTTCTAATTGTGTGTTCACTTTTCATCATTTGCTTTCTAACCCATTGTAATCAGATTCTGACCTTATTATTCTGCTATCATTAGTCTCACTTATAACTCCCAAATAAAAACGTCAAATGGACACATTTCAGGCTTTTTGTGGCATTTAATATTCTTGAAAAAACTTTTCCCTTCTTTGTCTCCATAAAACCATGATCCTGGTCTTCCTCCAATTTTTATCAGCTTGCTTTATAAGTCCTTACACTTCTTTCTGGATAGTTCTCTTCCAGGGTTCTGTTGACTCTATTTTCCCTGATTATGAAAGATCTGATAATCTCCCATGGCATCAGTGATTCTATCTATGTAAAATTCCATTGCCAACTTTTACCCTGAGAGCCAGACCCATAGAGACTATCGCCTACTGGAATCTCTGCTTGGATGTACCACAGACTTCCTAGACTCAACATATACAAAATGGGGCCCAACACTTTCCCCTCTCAATCTGCCTTTCTTCTGTGTCCCCAGTATCAGTGAATAATTCTACCAGCCCCTCACGTAAAACCTGGGAGTCATCTTTGACTCCTCCATGCCTCTCACTTTAGCACCTGCTCTACAGCTCTGATTATAGTGCAACAGAGTGAACACTCTAAAGTGCAATATGCTAATGTCACTTTCCTGATTAAAATTCTTCAAAGTTCCCTATAATCTGACTTTCAAGGGCCTTTCATGTTCTAGTCCTGCTTAGGTTAACATGGTCTTCCCCACCTAGGCCCTTGCCTAACTTTCCAGCCTCATCTAAGGTCATATCTGATTCTTTCCTATTTCCCATTATGGTTAATTGATACCCCATCTCAGGTTCTTGGTCTGAGACCAGGATTGATCCTTGATTCCTACCTCTTTATTCATCCAATTGGTCACGAAGTCGTGTGCATTCTTGATCTTAAATCTCTCTTACATTTACCCCTTTCTTTCTGTCTGTAACGCCAATACCTTAATTCACCATGATCACTCTCCCCTTTGTGCTCTTGCCTCCATGCACACAGCTGACTTCTTGCAGCCCCTTAAAGCATCAGGCCATTTCATGACTCCATGTTTCTGCACATACCTTGCCTTTTCCCCTTCTATAAATGATCTTTCTTCTTTCTCAACTTAGCTGCCTGGTAAATACTTTTCAGTCTTCAAGTTTCAGCTCAAGCAGTCTCTCCTCTAGGAAGGTGGTCCTGAGTCCCTCATGTAGAGCTGATCTCTTTCTTTCTGCACTTGCATTCTATTTAGACTGGGAACAACTTGAGGGCAAGGATTATGTCCTCTTCATCTATATCTGGAATATGTATCTACCTCTGGTGTATTTCTGGAATCACACTCAGGGCTTGGTACACAGTAGATTCTAAAGGTTGTGGTGTCTGTAAGTAGACAAGAGTATATTTTAAATATCTAAACAACACCTTGCTCTTGCACCGACTGACTTTTTTGGTTCATCCATTCATCCATCCACCTATCCTTCACCAGATAGTTGAAGTCAGTCCTGGAAGGAAGAAGCCTACTTTCCCAGTCACCGGAGGCTCCCCTCAGAGTGGGCTGGAAGTCAGGAAGGTGGGATCCCAAAGCAGCCTGATCTGCCCAGGGATCTGGAGTTCATCTCCCCGTAGAGCAGGGCCAGTTGGCATGGTAATTCACACACAGGTGTCTGCCCTCAGATCCAAGTGCTAGCTGCTAACCAAACACGCTCGTGTCAAAAAGTCATGGATGGAGGAAATTTTGGCTGAACTAGAAGGTGGTCGGCTAGGTGTTAGAGAAAGGGCATCAAGTCAGGAATCAGAGAAACCAGACTAGTCCCTTCTCTGCCAGCCTTCAGCCTTGCTACATCTCTGAACTTCAACTTCCCCAGCCACAATGTAGGGAAAAAAGTAGGGCCTACACAGCCTATTTCACGGGACATCCTTAAAGAATAGTTAGAGGAGATAGGAGCTTGCCTTGTTTTAGTTATCTGGGAACTGATTTTATCCCCCCAACCAGAATGCAAGCTCTTTCATTTTCATTTTAGAGATGGTTATTTTCATTCATTCACCCCACCAATCAACAAATCTTTACCAAGTGCCTACTATGTGCCACTAAGTGTTGGGGATATGGCAGTGACTACGACAAATAAACTCCCAACCTTCATGGGTTTTGCTGTTTGAAAGGCAGATGGTAAAGAAGCACCTGTAGACCCGATTAGACTTGTGAAGAGTCGGAGTGGCCTGATGCCCTCGCAACCCAGCTGCTGGCCTCTCGGAGCCCAGCCCGACCAGAGCGCCTTGGCGACCCCGCTGCGCGGCCCTTGATATGGACATCACAGGAACGTGCACGAGGTTCCACGAGCGGTGACCCTGAGCTACAAGCCCCGCTGTAGGCTTGTATGGTTCCCTTCTGTGCCCTGAGTAGTCCAGATGAAGAAGCCATGGGTGCGACCCCACAGAGCCTACATCCTTGTGGGTGTGTCACAGATTCTTTCAAATAGTGACACACAAGGGAAATACAGAATGTTAGTGATTGTGGTTATCTTTGAGAGGAGAAACTAGAGAGATTTTTGGTCCTATGTTTCTGTTTTTCAAATGTCCTATAATGAGCATTTGTTGCTTTAACTATGGAAAAAAATAAACGTCATTACAACTTAAAAAATAAAGTAGGAAACAAAGTGACCCATACATTTTTGCAGCTATACGCCCCAACAGAGCATTTTTCAAATCCATCTTAGAAGCTTGATTTGTTGTTGTAGCCTGAGCCAGTGACATTCATAAATTGCCAGTTTCCAGCCTGTGGTTTCTAGTTACCATGGAAAAGTACGAGGCAATCAGAAATGCACCTTTAAAACTGAATGGAAATATAGACTCCTGTGTGCTACTTATGAAAAATAAAAGTTCAGAAAAGTGGTATGAAAAACACCCAGCTATTAAATGTAAAAGAAAAATATTTTGTCTCTTGTCTCCTAGCAAGAAAAGAATTAGAAGGAAGTCATTATAATTACTTTAGAAGGAAAGATGAGAAAGAATATGAGATGAAAAGAAATCATTGCATACAGGAAGCAAAGATCCTAAAGAAAAGGCAAATAAATAAAGGGCAAAGAGCAGGGAGGGCAGGGGAGGGAGAAGATGGGCTAAGAGCTGTTAGCTTTTAGAAATGGACAGAGGAAAGGCTTGCAGACAGGCACGGTGGGA
Organism: Manis pentadactyla; assembly: GCF_030020395.1. Taxonomy (NCBI): domain Eukaryota; kingdom Metazoa; phylum Chordata; class Mammalia; order Pholidota; family Manidae; genus Manis; species Manis pentadactyla. The sequence continues at coordinate 144,231,160 of NC_080038.1, forward strand.
CGTCAGAGGACTGACAATGGTGCCAGAGTGGGTGTGTAATGTGAAGTAATGTGAAAGGGAGGGGCTAAACGCCAGTCGGCTAGCTTTAGGGTTTGGGAAGAAATCAACAAAGATCAAGAACCTAAAGCACAGGAGCAATGGGGGCTCCGAAGCAGTGTGTTGAAGCATTGAGGCACAGCAGGGAAAAGGCACTGGGCCCCACGGTTGGCACCTGGAGATAACAGATCCCTTACCCGTCACTGAGCCCAGGGATGAGGAATGTGAGCCACTGGGCAGGGCACCAGGGGGCAGGCTGCGCACTGGAGAGAGGAGTTGCAAAGCAGCTTGCCACCCACTAGATCACCAGTTTCTTAGGCCGTCGCAGTGGTCCATGAGATGGTTAGGACACTATGTGCCCCCCTTTCTACAGGTGGACAAACGGAGAGTGGTAGCATGGTTTTCGCATCGTCATGCAATGGCTAGACTAGATGAGATCCACTTTCTTGTATGGTGGCCCTTCCTCTGCATGTTCCTTTGTCTCATGATGAATTGTCCCTGAAAAGGGCTGTGCCTGAACTCAAGTAACTAACTACTTACCCTGCACAGAACAGTGAGGGGCTGGCTAGTCCCCTCACTCCGTGCCCACCCCACCTTAACTCAATACACATGCACACACAGGAAGGGAGAGCTGACCCAGATCCAACCTTGAGCTCTCCTAGGCTCAGGAAGGAGCGAAGGTCCGAGTGGTGACGTGTGTCCCTTGGACAGAAAGCATGATGCCCCAGGGACTGAAGAAGCCCAGTAGGCATCTCTTGAAGAAGCTACAGGACTGCTCTGAGCTCCCCGCCTTGAGAATAACGGTTGGCAGAAGAGCACACAGACCATCTGGGGACCTGAGAAGCTGGTCTGAGCAGAGGGGCCCTGGGGCTGGGTTTCCAAGTGTCACCTCTGTGTTTGCTTAGCGACAGAAGCGCTGACTGCAGGCTTGACTCTCACCAGTTTGTAGGGAAAGGAAAAGCTTTGTTCAGAGATGCGGGCCACACATGTCACACCTAGGGTAGATTCGAGGAGAGGGGCAGGGCCCACTTCCATCCAGTGAGTGTTCATTTTCTGAGATGAGGAAGAATGTGAGCATATGGCACAGATGGCTCTGGGGAGAAGAAAACAAACTCTTCTCTTTGCTTAAAACATTTGTGCAATAGCCCTGCCTCGCCAGCCCTTGCCTGCCACATTCTTCCCCATGGATGGAGGGACCTGAGCCAGGAGTGGAGGACCAGGACCCTGCAGTCCAGTCCCAGTCCAGTCACTTAGCCTTTGGGTGACATTGTGACCTAACCCCTCTGAGCTTCCCTTTCCTCTTCTTCAAACGGGAAACTCATGCCTACCTGTATTTTGAGGACAGGAGAAAACGCGTTAGGGCCCCTTTGGGCTGACAGGCTGCTGGGGCAGGGTGAGTGGACAGAGGCTTTAGAGCTCCCTGGCTCCAGGGAGAGGGGAAAGTAAGGTTCAGAAAGGGAGGCACTTGCTCAGACTCATCAAGGAAGTCAGAAGCTGACTCTGGTCACGGACACCTGGCTGATGTGCCCAGGCCGGAGGCCCCGCCCTGTGTGCCTGGCCTGCTTGGGGACCCAGGTTCTGAAGGCCTCTGAGCAGCACTGGGAGTGCATAGACAGGGCTGGGCTGGGGTGTCACCTGGGCAGCTGCTGGCGAGGAATAAAGACCCTCTGCCAACATCCGTCCTTCCCTGCCAGGGGAGGACATTAGAGAGCTGGGCTTGGTTTATCTTTTTCAGGTTCCAAAAGTTTCAATGGTCTTAGGCACCTAATTTTTTTAATTGAAGGAAAGAAAAAGGAGTTAGGGACATGGCCAAGCACATGTCTCCCTCCCTCCAGACACCTGCACAGCCTTGAGTCCCCGCCGTAGCTGAGCGGAGAGGACATCTGCTCAATCACAGTGTCTTGCGGCAGGCCAGGGGTGAGGCAGCCCCATACCCAGCTTGAGCTGAGTTAAAAATGACTAATAGAAGCAAGCCAGAAGAAGCCAGGAAGAAAGCATTTCAGATAGAAGGACCAGTTGTGAAACAATGCGGCATGTGCAGGGACGCTGGGCCAGGCTGGGCCAGGCTCCTACTAGTCCCCAGTGGCTGCCTCAGAGTTGGTCGGGAGGGGCTGAGAAGCTGGGATGATGGCCGGTGGGGACCAGGCTGTACTGAGCTCAGCAGGACACAGTCCCACTGCTGCCTCAGGGGTCAGGAGCCACCAGTCCCTGGTGCAGCTGGAGCTACAGGCGCAAGAGCTGGCCCATCAGTCAGTTCCAGAGCAGGGCCTTCTGCCGGCTTCGGGGGGCCCAGCGGAATTAATCAAGCAATGAGCTGACTTCCTCTCTTACTTGAAACTTGGCACTTCCTAATAATGTCTCAACTGAGGGTTGCTTTGATGAACAGATAGCCATGAAATAACTTAAATGGTTAAAAAGCACCAAGAAAGATCCACATGTTGTGCCTTGTCTCTACTGCTCCTGCCACTCTTTGCCATAAAGAAAATACAAAATGCAACTACTGGGTGACAGCAGTGGTTGCTTGAGGAGGCCGTTTCAGCTCCTTTTTAGCTTCTGAGACTTCTGGCTTTAACTAGCGTGATCTAACTTAACCTAACGCAGAATTTCAGACGTGACCAGCATAGAGTTTAACCAGCCAGTGGCAGAAATCAGTAGGAAAAAAAGTCTGCTTCAGAGGACTGGCTTGTTGCAGGGTTAGGACTAAGGCTGAATTAAAGGTGGAAGTCAGGATAAATTATATATATATATATGTTTTTAATTCAAACCAGCAAACTCCTCCCGGGAATGTCAGTGAAGTCTCACTGGACACAGGGCCAGGATTAGGCTGAGACAAGTGAGGCATGGCTGGGTTCTGTCTTTATTTAAGAGTTTGATGTTGGGTTCATCATGGATTTTTGGCACTGATTTTGATTTTGTATATATTGCATCAAAATATTATTTATCCTGATTACTGGTAAGCAAGCCTCCTTAAATTTTACAACCAAGGCAAGTGCCTCCCTGACCTTCCCCTAGTCCTGGCCCTGCTTGGTCGAATGTAACTGGAAGCTGCCTTCCCCCAAAGACTCACATCTCTCACCCTGAGGCCACAGGGTCCTAACTGTATAAAGGCGCTGGAGCGGGCATGGTCCTCCGTAGTTAAAGCCACGGGCTTCCCCCAGTCTGTAATTCAAACGCACGATAACCCTTCTCAGAAGCAGCTGAAGGGAGTGGAGTATCAGGTGATGAACCTTAGTGCTGACCAACCTTTCCTTTTTCCTTTGTTATAGCCAAGTCCCAGCTGAGATTAAAATTTGGACCTTCAGACCATTCAACACAAAGGTCTGAGCCTAATTCAGTTATGACATACGCATTACCTCCAACCTGAGAGATAGACTAATAGGACAATTTGAGTAGAATGTGCGTGTAGACAGATGTGTCCCCACCTATGCTTTTTGGCATCCACTAGCTTAGACTCAGGTGAAATCCTATCTCCTTGTCAAAATTCTTGAATTTGTGGTATTTGATTATTTTCTAAGGAGACTGGGCCTCTTGAAAATATGGTTTTAGCATGGAAACCTACACTTAACACTATATAGCTTAATTTTCGTTAACTCATATTGTGCCAAAACAATACTTTGGGGGTACGGTTAAAGAGAGGATTTCTATCCCCTGCTTTGGGAACACAGGCATAATTGTGAAACTCATCCTGTACACGGAAGAGCTGATGGGCCTCCTAAGACATCTGGAGATGTCCTTAAAATGTGAGGCTGCTAATATTTTCAGAAGCAGTTATACATCCTTTTCAAGAATGTGCACTATTGCTTTCTGGTGCCATGGTAGCCCCAAGTAAATGAGCATTTTGTATGGAAAGCAATTTGTCTAATGAGCAGGGTTGGCTGGGCAGTGTGTAAACAGCATATGATTAAAATTACACTAGCAGGAGAAAACACACCAACCGAGTCGCTGGCAGATCCCCACCTCATAACCTCATTTAAGCCTTTGTCCTTCTGTCATGCCTTCTGATGGCTCCTAGCCAGGGCCAGTGGGGTTCACTGGAGTTTCAGGCCCCAGAGTGAGGCCTGAGGGATGAGGACAGGCCTCATCCATGCATGGGCAGGCTTGGAGATCAGCTCCACAAACAGAAAGATGGAGTAGTGACAATTCTGTCAGGCAGGGATGGCCTGGCCACAAGAAATTTAGGAACCAGCAAGTTCAGGGTCTCAGGACATATTGACCAGATTTTCCTTAATAGCCATGTCTGAAGCTAAGATCTAGGGACAGGGTTGGTAGGTAGAGAAAAAAAGATCAGGTTTTGAGATTTCTGGCCTGAAACCTCTACCCTGATGTTTCAGAGGATATCAAAACCAAAACTAACCAGGTGATACTTGGTGATGGCAGTTCTAGGACACTAACGCACGGGGATTGGCACCTGCCAGGCAGTCTCAGAAGCCGTGCTCTGCCCCCGCACTGGGCCCACCTGGACACACACCTGTAAGGGGACACCTGTGTCCTGAAGCAGGAGGGAGAGCTTCTAGCTGGTAAGTGGAATTAAACAGTTCAGGAAAACCAAAGTATAACTCATTCTGGACTAGACATAGAAAGGGCCTCTGGTCAGTTTGTCAGCAGGCGGAAGGGGCTCAGCCATGAGATTGGCTTGGAAAGAAGGACTCAGGCCATGGGGTGGGCCGTGCCGGAGCATGGCATGGCTCCTGTGTTAGAGGAACGTGGCTGCATTCTAAGACAGGGTCTTGGCCCTGGACACAAGATTCAGGTGTGACAACTAGGACTCGAAGGGGGCCTGCTGAAAGCTTGGGCATAAGGTGGGAGGGAGCTGGCGTAGTGTTCTAGAGCTGCCATCACCAAGTATCACAAACCTGGCAGCTTATAGCAGCAGAACCTTCCCTCTCGCAGATCTGGAGGCTAGACACCCGAGATCAAGGTGTCAGCAGAGCCACTCTCCCGGAGGGCTCTAGGACAGAATCCTCCCTGGCCTCTTCCAGTCCCCGGGGGCCTCAGGTATCCCTTCACTTGTGACCACGGCCCTTCAGTGTCTGCCCCCGTCTTCACATCGCCTTCTCCCCTGTGGCTCTTTTCCTCTTCCGTCTCTTATAAGGACACCCTAAATCCAGGAAGACCTCCTCTTGAGATCCCTAATTACATCTTAAAACACTCTTTTTCTGATTAAGGTCACATTCACAGGCTTGGGGTGGACATACCTTTGGGAGGGCCACCATCAACCCACTGCACACTGGTCTTTGAGCCCCTGATTGTCACCCATCCCTCTGTGTGGAGGATGAGTGGGAGCCCCAGTTGGTGTGGTGCAGCCGTGTGGAGAGCCAGGAGCACCACGCTGCGGGCCATGACAGGCAGAGAGGCCAAGGGCCAAGACATTGCAAGGCATCTGGTCTTTAGGGGCAGGTGAGTGAATCTGTCTTCCTTCCATTGGTCTTTATCTCTGAGTTCCTACAACTCAGCTGCTTACAGTGTGCCGCCCTTTACCCCCCACCTTGCCAAGATTCAGCAGACTGCGTCCTGCAGAATTAGTTGCAGGAGGTCCACCCCACAGATGAGTGTGCATGGTGTTCCTGTTCTGCAGCTGTGCTCACAGAGCCTGACACAGAGCAGGCACCACGAAATGCCTGTGGAAGACAGCATGGACAATGGAGAGCAGGAAGGAAGGAAGGCAGACGGGCAGACAGGCAGTGCCTGTGTGTCCCTGCAGCCTTCAGCCCTTCAGGCTCCGTCCTAGTACAGGTCTCTCCGGACCAGCTCTGACCATCTCAGCAGGCCACCTGGAATGTGTGCATGACTGATATGACTCATAGTGAGTGCTTTTCAGATGGCTTTATAATCTTCCTTTGGAAGAAGAATTGCTCCTCTGTTCATAACCAAATGAGAGCTTTAGTGGGGAGGGGGCATTCAGCTCTGCCCCCGTGTTTCTATTCCCTCTGAATTAGGGAATAGGGGTGGTACAAAGATCCTTGGCTTGGGAGCTGGCAGATCTAGGCTCTTGTCCCCATGAGGTCACTACCAAGGTGTGTGACCTTGACCCAAACACTCTCCTTCTCTGAGTTCCAGTTTCTTTGAAAGCAAAATATGCCTGGCTTGCTATATACTTTCCTCTTAAGACTGCTTTTGCTGTGACTCACAGAAGTTGGGGCTTGTGTTGTTGTTGTTATTTGTTTCCATATATTCCTTGATCTCTATTTTAATTTGTTTGTTGATCCATTGATTATTTAGGAGCATGTTGTTAAGCCTCCACGTGTTTGTGAGCCTTTTTGTTTTCTTTATACAATTTATTTCTAGTTTTATAACTTAGTGGACTGAAAAGTTGGTTGGTAGGATTTCAATCTTTTTGAATTTACTGAGGCTCTTTTTGTGGCCTAGTATGTGGTCTATTCTGGAAAATGTTCCGTGTGCACTTGAAAAGAATGCGTATCCTGTTGCTTTTGGATGTAGAGTTCTGTAGATGTCTGTTAGGTCCATCTGTTCTAATGTGTTGTTCAATGCCTCTTTCTCCTTACTTATTTTCTGTGTGGTTATCTGTCCTTTAGAGTGAGTGGTGTGTTGAAGTCTCCTAGAATGAATGCATTGCATTCTATTTCCCCTTTTAATTCTGTTAGTATTTGTTTCACATATGTAGGTGCTCCTGTGTTGGGTGCATATATATTTATAATGCTTATATCCTCTTGTTGGACTGAGCCCTTTATCATTATGTAATGTCCTTCTTTATCTCTTGTTACTTTCTTTGTTTTGAAGTCTATTTTGTCTGATACTAGTACTGCAACACCTGCTTTTTTCTCCCTGTTGTTTGCATGAAATATCTTTTTCCATCTTTTGACTTTTAGTCTGTGCATGTATTTGGGTTTGAGGTGAGTCTCTTGTAAGCAGCATATAGATGGGTCTTGCTTTTTTATCCATTCTGTTACTCTCTGTCTTTTGATTGGTGCATTCAGTCCATTTACATTTAAGGTGATTATTGAAAGATATGTACTTATTGCCATTGCAGGCTTTAGAGTCATGGTTACCAAAGGTTCAAGGTTTGCTTCTTTACTATCTTACTGTCTAACTTAACTTGCTTACTGAGCTATTATAAACACAGTCTGATGTTTATTTCTCTCCCTTCTTATTCCTCCTCCTCTGTTCTTTATATGTTGGGTGTTTTATTCTGTGCTCTTTTGTGTTTCCTTTGACTGCTTTTGTGAGTAGTTGATTTTATTTTTTGCCTTTAGTTAGTGTTTGGTTGATCTGCTTTGTTTGCTGTGGCTTTATTTTCTCTGGTGACATCTATTTATCCTTTGGAGTGCTCCCTTCTAGAGCAGTCCCTCTAAAATACCGTGTAGAGGTGGTTTTTGGGAGGCAAATTCCCTCAACTTTTGCTTGTCTGGAATTGTTTAATCCCTCCTTCATATTTAAATGATAATCGTGCTGGATACAGTATCCTTGGTTCAAGGCCCTTCTGTTTCATTGCATTGAATATATCATGCCATTCTCTTCTGGCCTGTAAGGTTTCTGTTGAGAAGTCTGATGATAGCCACATGGGTTTTCCTTTGTAGGTGACCTTTTTCCTCTCTCTGGCTGCCTTTAATCCTCTGTCCTTGTCCTTGATCTTTGCCATTTCAATTATTATGTGTCTTGGTGTTGTCCTCCTTGGGTCCCTTCTGTTGGGAATTCTGTGCACTTCTGTGGTCTGATCGATTATTTCCTCCCCCAGTTTCGGGAAGTTTTCAGCAATTATTTCTTCAAAGACACTTTCTATCCCTTTCTCTCTCTTCTTCTTCTGGTACCCCTATAATGCGGATATTGTTCCTTTTGGATTGGTCACTCAGCTCTCTTAGAATTCTTTCATTCCTGGAGATCCTTTTGTCTCTCTCTGCATCAGCTTCTCTGTGTTCCTGTTCTCTGGTTTCTATTCCATTAATGGCCTCTTGCATCTCGTCCATTCTGCTTTTAAGTCCTTCCAGAGATTGCTTTATTTCTGTGTTCTCCCTCCCAACTTTATTGGTTAGCTCTTGCATTTTTCTCCGCAGCTGCATCAGCATGTTTATGACCTTTATTTTGAATTCTTTTTCAGGGAGATTGGTTAGGTCTATCTCCCCAGATTCCTTCTCAGGGGAGGATGTCTGGGTTAGTCTGGTTTGTATCAAATTCTTCTGCCTTTTCATGGCAATAGAGGTAGTTGTGGGAAGCTGGTGCATGTGTCAGCTGGGAGAATGTCCCTTCTTGCTAGTTTGTGGCTTTCCTCTCCTGGGAGAATGGCGACCCCTAGCGGCTTGTGCTGGGCAGCTGCACGCAGATGGGGTCTCTGATTCTTGCCCAGCCGCTGTGGAGTTAAGATCCGTGGTTGCTGTGGAGTTAAGCTCCACGGTTGCTATGGGCGTGGCTGACCTCTGTCTGCTGCTCCAATATGGCAGGGCTGCGCTGGAGGGGGAATGGGCGGGAGGCTGTTTATCACCGTGAGGGGCCTCGGAGCTGCGCTGCCGCCCAGGGGGTTAGGGCATGCGGAGTTCCCTGGGATTCCCAGCTGCTGGGCTGGGTGTGCCAGGACACCTCCCTCCAGCTGTGGGGTCCCTGTCCTCTTAAGACTTTTTGAAAGCAAAATAAAGTGGTCTCTGAGAACCGTTCCACAGCTGAAGTTCTTTATCTCTCCATTGGTGATGGAGAAACTGGTTTGTACCGGCCAATATAAAGTTGAATTTAGACAAAGATGTTCATTTCAGTATCTCCTACACCAGGGGTTGTTGTCCTCACCCCATTCCCCATTTGGGGTGACCAAACAGTCTCCACTGTAGGCCTGCCTTGACTCAAGTCTCGGCCCTGTGCTTTGAAAAGCCTTGCTTCCTGATACCTTGGAACAATGAACAGACCTTTCTCCTAGGAGAGAAAGGAGAGCTGCCTGCAGGACACCAGTGGCCTCCCCAGCCCTGCCCTTCACACACACCCATGCACAGCACACACACGCAGCTTTCTGGAGCCAACACCTGGAGACACTTTGTAATTATCTGTCCAGTTATCTGAGCCTGATTCATTTCTTTTCAAATAAATAGTTGTTTTCTTGTGGCATTCTTTTATGAGTGTTCTTTCTAAATTGAAGTTAGTAATACATGTTCACCAAAGAGAGAAATGAGATTTATCTTTTACAAATACCTACAAATTACATCAATTAACAGAGATGAGAGGGAATCAATATTCTGTCAATATTTTCTATATAAGAAAACCATGAAATGTCTCTCTCCATAGCTGTCATGCCAGTCCCCTTCCCATGGGCGTTTGCATGTGGAGGGTGCATTTGCTTCCACAAATCCAAACAGCTCTGGCATGATTAGAAAGTGGCACCTGGGTTCCACACCTACCTCCCGACACTTACCAGCTGCATGACCTTGGGCAAGTTAATTTCCCACTCGGGAGCTTCAGTTCTCTGAAGTCAGGGTCGTGGCACACCTGGCCTGGCTACCTACTCAACTCACAGGGCCACCAGGACCATTAGAGGGTAACGCCGCCACCAGGAAAGCACTGTGTCAACTGTCTATCAGTGGCCACTCTGTCCTGCAAGCCTCAGAGGTGGGTACTCAGCAGTGCCTTGGAGGGACATGACTGAATGACACCATTCACACTGAATACAGTATAAATGGTGCACCCTGCAGTTGTGCCCTGGGAGGACACCTGGCCTGTATCACAGTTGGATGTGGACAGAGTTGCTTCGAGGCTCCTGACTGTGTGGAGGAGGAAAGAGTGTGACTGGCCTGTGGGGGAATCCAACTTACTTTTATACTTGGAAATCATCCTGCCTGCAAAGTGGTTTCAAATCAATTGTGTTATTCATCCAGGCATCCTGCCTGGCAGAACTTACTATCTCCATTTTCTAGAAGAGGAAACAAAGGATCAGAGAGATTCAGTGACCTGTCTAAAGTCTACAGCTTGTAAGGACGGGTGTGGAACTCACACCCCAGCACTCAGGCTTCTGGAAGCTCTTCCACGATCCAAACAAGCTTTGAGTTTGGGGTTATCAAGGACAGAGGTGTGGACAATGCAGTTTTTTCCATGTAAGTTTGGAGGAAATTTCATCCACATGTTCATTCATTTATTTATTCCTCTATTTGTTCTGCAGATGCTAACCAAAGGCTTCTGCTGTGCCCTGCGCAGCACCGTGCTCTGCATGGTCTTCATTTAAAATGTGGGTCAAACAAGATGTCTGCTTTTTTTTGGCCAGCATATGAACTTGTAGTCAGAGTTTCAGGACTTTGCTTTAGGAAAATAACATCTGTTCGCAACATCTGTTTCCTCTAATTTTCATCCCTGTTTCTTTTCTATCAGGGGAAGCTCTTCTCATAGTAATTAACAGCACAGACTCTGCACCCAAATTGTCTAGGGTGAAATCTCAACTCCACTATTTCCAGGCCGTGTGATCTCAGGCAGGTTTCTGACCCTTTTTCTACCTGGTTTTTCATGTATAAAATGGGGTTTATACCCTCCTCATAGGGTTGTGGGGTGAATTAAGGGAGTCAGTATTTGCAAACTGCTTATACCAATGCTTGGTTTATGGTAAGCGCTATGCAAGCATTTGCTGTTTTTCCCATTATTGTCCTTGTGCTGGGAAGGACAGAAAGAAACATGGAAGGTCTCAGGAAAAACTCAGAGCAAGTGGGAAGTGGACCAAACTGGTGTGACTGGCCATAATCAGACAGCTTACCTGGGTATCTGCAAGTATCCCACCGTCCACTGCCAGCAGGGACAGATAGCCCTGGAAACAGTCACCTTTTGTCTGGCTTGATTTTCATCCTTTGGTCATTGAAGGTAAAACCTACCCATTAGAGAGGAGAACATCAGAGACACATGCAGGGCAGGCTGGAGGATTGCCCCTGTGGCCACCATACCAGGACACCACCTTGTCCTCCCTGCGCCCTGCCCATCTGAGACTGGGTCATGAGCATCCCCATGGTGAAGGATGCACTTTCTTCATATAAGGGAACACAACTCTATTTTCATCCAGATGTTTACGTCTCGGCAGAGTTCACCACCTGGGGGCTGCCTTTGTGTTGATGATGCGAGGTGTCCAGTCAGGGGAAGGCTGCACCCTCCGCACCAGCCCAGTGCCATTGGAGTACTGTAGGGCATTCCCCGGGCTACCCCGCCTGGGTGGGTGCAGCGCAGCTGTGGCAGATCCAGGAGAGGGTTGAAAGTGAGCGGCGCTGTGGGAAAGCCCTGGGTGCCTTCTGTCCCTCTTCCTAACTGGGAAGTTCGGGCTTGTGTAGAAGCCACAGGCCCAAGATGAAGGCAGTGCCGGGGAGTCCAAGGGAGGCCCAGGAAGGTGGTGCGGGGTCTGGCCAACGTGGCCAGGGGACTGGGGACTGCTGTGTCCCTTGACCCCTACTGCACAGGGTTCAGTCCTGGTGAGAGGCTGTTTCTGTGCTTGTCTCTCCAATTAGGCCTCCAGCCCTGGAGGGCAAGGGGCACTCTCTGTTCCAATTCCTATTCCCAGGGCCAGCCAGTCTCAGTGCACAGAAGGGCCTCAGGAGAGCATTGCTGACCTGCACAGCCAGAGCAAACCTTCTGAAAGAGCAGCGCTTGGTTTTCTCTGTGAGGTGGGGCGTGCTTCACTCCACTCAGAGAAGTGCAGTCAGGAGTATCTGTGTGTTGTCTCCCTGGCTGGACAGCCAGCTCCTTCTGCGAGGACTGTGCCCCTCCTGTCTCTGCATGCCCTACGCCCCCAGCCGCTGCCCTGCCTGCCTGCAAATTCAAAGAAACTCAGATAAACACGACCAGAATCTGTTAATACACAGTCAAAGCCTCACAGATTACTTGCTTGCCACAAGGGGAAAAATGTACCTCTGCACCAGAGGAAATGGACAGCCATCACCCTAACCCAGATCCCTAATAATGGGACAACCAGGCCTTATGCACCCCTTGTGTCATGCCATAGGAGGGACGCAGCATCCCCAGTGAAATATTCTTGCAGAAATTCAAGCCATCAAACCAGACTTTCAATTCAGAGAAAATATAGAAACAGAGGATTATGTTAAATAATAACACGGAAATAATCAGACAAAGCTGGAATATTTGACGGTCTACAACACCGTTAGCCTAATTTCTTCCAAAAGTCAGTGTCATGGGATGATTCCAGATTAAACCAGAATAAAAAGACATAACAAAAAGTGCAATGTGTGATGTTTGATTGGATCCTGATTTTTTTTAAAAAAGCAGCTATAAAATGTAGTTTGGAAACAATCTATGAAATGTGAATATTACTTCATAGGTTGAATTTCTGAAGTATGATAATGATGGTACAGTTATGTAGGACAATGTTTTCATCATTAGGAGATACAAACTGAAATAATTGGGAATAAGACACCATGATGACTTCAAATTATTTTGTGATGGTTTAGAAAATTAATACATGAAGACGATGTGGCCAAAAAAATAAAACCCCACTTTTAAATCCAGGGCATGGAGATTTATTATACTATTATGCTATTCTTCTTTTCTAAAAACAAATTCTGAAACATACAACAAATAAAATATGTTGCCAAACTGAAGAAAAATACATGGAAATCTCCAGGAACCCCCCCAAATATAGAAAAACTTAATACCAGAGCAGTAAGGATCAGCTAATCCTGGAGTTGCGCTGTGGATAAAATGAGAGTTCCTGTGGCCAGGATTCTCACCTGGCCCTGGTTGACTAGCTCACTGACACCTGTGGGCAATACATGGCTGTTGACTCTATATAAAGAGCTCTGCCCAGTGCTCTGCGCGTGACACAGGGTGGCAGGGCTGCAAGGCTGCAGGAGAGCAGAGCAGAGGCTGGAGTGGTGGCAGCGCCGAGGACAGAGGCCCAGAGGACGGCTGTGCGGGACCACTGTGCAGAGAGGAGCAGAGGGCAGCTGTGCGGACAGAGGGGCCCAGAGGCAGAGACCGGCTTGCTGCAGGCAGACTTGCTCTGAGTGAATGGGATTCTAGTGACTGACCTGCCACCTGGAAATAAACTTGGGTATAACCCTTTCACCCCAAGAACGTTTTGCTGTCAACTTCTTTGGTCACAGTGAATCCACAGTGAACTTGCCCAGGGCTGAAATCCATTGGCAAGACATGCGCTCAAATAATTTGAATCTGATACAGGTCCCAGGGGCTGGGTATTGAGTCCCAAGGCATAGAGATAAGCCATTTCCATGTCAGGCAGGGGAGTTAGAAGTGAGTCCTTTGCATGAAGCCCAGGGCTTTGAAGTGTCCCTCTTCTTTATAGACTACAAGCAACTTGACCATCCCACAGGAGTGAAGAAGCTTAATGTCCAGTTCAACTTGGAATGAGGAAATATATCCCCCTGAAAAATCAAAAGTGTTTTGAAGTGGTAAACATCAGTAATTGAAGTGTGATACATGTCCTAAGATAGAAGAATCACACTGAGTCAGGGACAGAATAAATAAAAACAAATTCACCTCTAGACCCATCATGATGAAACTTGGGGACATTGAAGAAAAAGGAAAACATCTTAAAAGCTTCCGGGCAGAAAAAATAGATGTTACCTTAAAAGAAATGACATTTAGACTAAATACAGACTTCTCATCAGCACAAATACCGAAAGACAGGTGAATATCCTCAGTGTCTCAGGGAAGAAAACGTCAGCCTTGAGTTCCACACTCAACTAAATTATCATTCAGAAGTAGAGCAAAATAAAGACATTATCTGGCAAATAAGCCTCAATAAAATTATCAAATCAAATCCAGGAATATATAAAAAGGATAATACATCATCACCAAGTGGGGTTTATTCCAGGAATGAAAGGCTAATTCAGTATTCAAAAATATCAATGTAGCTCACCACATTAACTGAATAAAGGGGATAAAAATAATACGAGCACCTAAATAAGAAAAATTATTTGGAAAATTCAAAACCTGTTCATTATTTTAAAAAAGCAACAACTTGGCAAACCAGGAGTAGAAAGAACTTCCTCTATTCAGAAGCAACGGCAAACACTATAGTTAGCAATGGAATAGTGAACACTTTCACCTAAGCCCAGGGACAAGGCAAAGATGTCCATTCTCACCATTTCTATTCAATATTGCACTGGAGGTCCTATACAGTGTGAGATGGTGAGAAAAAGAAATAAAAAAATAAAAAGAATAGAGAGACATGGTTTTGTACACAAAAATTTTAAGGCATCTAAAAAAACATATAGAATAAAATAATTTAACAAAGTCACAGATACAAGACCAACATGCAAAATTCTAGCAACAGCCAATATGATATTCTAGCAACAATCGAAAAATGAAAAATTAAAAAAATGTGTACAACAGCATCAAAGACCATGAAATTCTTAGAAATAAATTGAACAGAAATGTGCCATTCCTCCACATTGGAACTACAGACCGTTGCAGAGAAAAATTAAAGATGATCTAAATAAATGTGGAGATATGCTATGCCCATGGATTGGAAGACTCAATATTATTAAGACATTATTTCCCCTCAAATTTATCTATAGATCCAACACCATCCTAATAAAAACCTCAGCAGGCATTTTTGGGTAGAATTCAACAAATGTATCCTCAAATACATATGGAAATACAAAGGATCTGGAACAACCATACAAAGAGAGACTGAGAGACTTTCTCTCATTTAACATTTATTTATTGAGCACACATGATGGTCCAGGCTGTTCTATAACTTGGACATAAAACATTAAGAGAAAGACACAGATCTTTGTTCAACGACCTACTAAAATATGAACTTCAACAAGGAAATTAAACTTAGGAAGAAAGAGTGGAATTCAGGAAGTAGTGATGAGCCGAGAAACTGGTAAACATATTGATCTAAGTACAGTCCATACAAAGTAATAGCAAATGAAAACGAATTGGGTCATGTGCATACATTGGATGCCACATCGGGCAGATCCGGAAATAAACTGGGCAGATCCAAGGATGGACACCCACACAGAGAAGTCTGGGGGAGGTGACCTGGTGGATATCTACATAGGCTCGGAGAGCCCAGAGGGGCAGAGGGTCTGTACCGCCTGGGAGGATACATTCAAGAAAGGCTGTACGGAGGTGAGCCTTCAGGACATTTAGGGGAGTACAAACTATCTGGCTGTGACTGAAGCCTCAGGTCTGATGGTGTAGCGGCAGGACAGGAGGTGAGAGCCTGCACAGGAAGTAAGAGGCCGTGTCCCGGGGGGGTTTCTGCATCGGGACAACAGTTTGGAATTTGGACTTCAACCTGAAAAGACTGCCTTGGCTGCCTGCTTTGTGAACTTGAGATAAATGTGGTGATTATTCTTTTAAACTATAGAATTCAAAATGGTAAAGAACACTCATGCATTGCAGTACCGTTTGCAAAGCAGTGTGCGCACGGTCTCTTTCTTGATCTTCACAGTGACCCTGGGAGATGTATAGTCCTCATTTTCAACCTGAGTAAACAAAGGTTCAGCAAAATTCAGAGGATTTGGTGAAGGACATATAACTTCTAAGTAGGTGATTTAGCCTTAGACTCTGGCATTTTTCACCCCCGGTGCAGTGCACTGTCCCTATATTAAGCTTTCCCCTCCAGCACAATACTTAGTCCAGGAAAGTGACAGGCAGAACTAGCAAGAATGTGTGATCTGTTTCTGTTTTGAAGATGTTAATAGCTGAAGAATCCATGACCTCTTTAGTGATGCTTTTAGTATTTCTGGAAGTCAGAAATTTCTCCCTTGTGTCTTACTGAAACGAGGACCGCTTTAGCGAAAGCCCATTTCCTCTCATTTGATTTTTCAATAACAAAAGGAAGGCCATGGCCAGGCTTGTCCTTCTAATGTCCTACTCTATCCGACTGCAGGAAAAATGGACTATAGGTGCTCTCAGGTGGACAGTTTCTCCTGCTCTCTCATTGTCTTTTTTCCCTTTTACTCTGCACTTTTAAAAAAATGACTTCCTAGGCACTCTTTTGCCTTGTCATCTTTCTGTAGGTTTGGCATTTGACATGTTCTTTCGTGAAGCAAATTTGGCACACACTATGCTTAACACTTCACATTCCTAAAAGTAGCGATTGACTTATTAAGCTGCAGTAGGTTTTACAAAAGTGGTAACAGACATGCCATCACACACTCTAGATTAATTCCAGGTAGTGTGAGTGAGTGAAAATCTCTTGTCAAAATCAGGGACCCTAAATTAGAAAAAGCTCAATCCTAGGCCTTACATAGATGGAGCAGCAAAGCATGCTCTCGGGTTTTCCTGCTGTGTAATCAAAGATTCACAGTCACTTCTTGTAAACTGGCACTCTTTTATTTTCCCACAAAGGTCAGGAGTATTTCTTCTTGCAGAAAAATCTGACACATCTCCCTCTTCCCACCCATGCTAGCTTCTTTTCCTAGCTTCCCTGTTTGGGGGGACGGGGAGCCCAGGAAAGCAGAGATTCATTCCTACTGGGGACATATGGGAAGTCTGGAGCCCGTAAGACATTTGAGCTTTCTCTTTTGATAGGGAAATACATCTTGCCAAAATTCAGCAAAGCCTTGCAGAGATGAAAAAGTGTGCATGAGCTGAGAGCATCTCGATTGGTCCCTTCAGTGTGACTCTGTTCTTCATTTTGTCTCCTGCTGCCATCTCCTCACCCAGCCTGGACGCAGGAGTCAGCTAAACTGGGAGAATTCAGGGAGATGGCGAGCCACCTTTCCATAGCAGCCATGTGTGGGGCCTGGGGGAGCCTGGAGGTGACTCTCAGGGTGGCTGAATCTAGAGAATGGGACTTTTCTTTCTGGTACTCATCTGTCAAGTAGCATTTCTTGGTTTCTTGTCTTTATCTTATCTGTGAGGTGGACCTCAGCGGCAGATGCCTGTGTAGGTCAGATGCAATAAGAACATAGTTAGCGTGGCAACTGGCAAGTTACCTAGTGAGAAGCAGGAAAGTGCCAGCTGGCAAAGAGATCAGATCTCTGAGTCCCACAGACCTGGGCTCTCATCCCAGCTTGCTCCCTTGCTGGCTGTGTGACCTTGGGTAAGTTACTTGATCTCTCTGCACCTCAGTTTCCTCATCCATCATCAAATGGAGATATTAATATCCATCTAAGATAGTAGTTGGATAATTTGCTGAGATATACATGCAAAATCCTAGGCAGAGTGCCTAAAACACAGTACACACACACACACAGTGTCATCATTAGTAGACTCATTCAAGATCTAGGGTGCAGCTCCCTGTGTTTTCACTCAATTACCACATTGTCCAGAGCTATCGTCAGCAGACTTTTCATGCACTGGGAATACAACTTGTACCTAACAGATTCTGCTCTTGGGCACATACTCTCCCTGAGCCATCAACTACCATCCACATGTCTCGGTCAGTAGGGGAAACCTCACTTTGTATGGAGGCAACCAAAGGAGACTTTGAAGAGGAAGTGGCTTATGAGTTGAGCCTTCAAATAAGGGTGCAATTTAATATGGACCTGGTGAGAGGAAAGGGAACCATTCAAGTTTACAGAAGCAGGAAAGCTTCTCAGTGTATGAGGGGAATGAGGTTTTCATTGCATTTTCAAATCTTTCTTCTTAATGTTCTATTTCATTCCCTAGTAAACACCTAGCTCCTGATAACTTTCTCTACATCTGGACATCTGAAAACTGCAGAAAACCATAGACTGGTGCTGGGATGTCTGTGGTTAGACTGAAATGAACCAGTTTCTCCCCAACAATGATTCATGGTCTAAGGACCTCTTGGGAAGCTCCATGGTCAACCCAGGCCACACTGTCATCATCCCCCTCCCTGTCCTAATGGTATCAAGATGAATAGAAATGCTTTGTCCACATTGAGAATCCTGAAAGCTGCTGGTCTTTATCTGTGGAATAACAGAATGACTGCAGTACCATCCAGGGACAGCACTCAATAACCCTGGCTGATGTGAGGACTCCATTTTGGAAGGCACAAACACGGCAGCTGGGTTCTCTTTCAGTGAGCCTCATTGATCAAATGAAGGACAACCTGAGTGATAACCACAACTGTTTACTACTTGCTTAACAAGTGCCAAAGCTGCCCTGTCTTTTACAGTGGTAGGTATGGTCTCAGGCACAATGATAAACCATTAATCCTAACAGCACATGCATATGCCAGTTGCAAGTATTTTTTAACTATTTGAATTCGATCAAGCAATCTACTACTTTGCAAAGAACTGACTTGGGACCAGTCGGGAACTGATTGCTAGGTTGATGAGACAGACATACATGCACATAAGCTGCAGAGACCAAGAAAGTTGAGGGCATTTCTTCTGAAAGAGACTGGAACTTTCACCGTTTGATGAGTGCACAAAAGATGACTCCCGGTTCTCTGCTCTCCCGCCCCAGGCTTCTCCTTATCTGTGATGCCCAAAGGCTAGAGTTAGCAGATTAGCTCCTCCAGGTGGTGGTGAGCTCCCTGCCGTTGAAGAGTTCAGGCTCAGCCTGGATAACCACATGATAGGAACCTTAGCTGGGGACTCAAGCTTCTGAACATTTGAAGGGTGGGAACTTTTGTTTACCTAACACTGTACAGTTATATGAATGCATCTGTTTCTAACAATCAGTTGCACATTTGGGCAAATCTCCTTTAAACAGGCCACCTGTACTATGATTATTAATTGTTTTTTTTTTTCAGGTCCAGACACAAGTTGAAACAGGGCTTCTAGGAGCAATTAGACAAATGGGGGATTCTCATGTGGCTTAGGCCTTAAATCCTCTCAGATCTCGCTTCTTGGGCCTTTTCTTTTCAATGTTGTGTGCTCATTTGTGTCCTCTTTATTTGGTTGAAGATGGGAACAAGCGGGGTCCAGGCAGGCCGTTCATGCCTAGGAGCAAGAAATTAAAAGATTGGCTGCCGGGTTTAGGACTAACTGTCCTTTGAGGCCCAGGCTCCACAACCAGCCATCAATACCCTGGGCTTCAGCCCAGGAGTTCTTCCAGAGGGAACATGTAACTGTGGGTTAGGGAAAATTGGAGAATTGTGCCCCCAGTTTTCCATGTGTGACCTGGGCATAGCCCCTCCAGCACGGTCACTCTCTGGTTCTATGCTTTTCAATGTTCTGCAGGGTTTAGTCCCTAGCAGCTGTATGGTTCTGCCTGGTTATGGTACAAATAGTAAAATACGTCTGTCCTTACATCCCAGCTGGTGGATGCTATACTGCAGTAAATAGATGTGCTGTTTCCTCCCTCCCCCTCCTTCCCTCTCTCCTCTCTCTCTCTCCCTTTCATTCGGAAGATCACTATTTCCACTGAATGTCAACAATTGGCTCCCTATTTCAATTCTACGCTTGCAGGCTGCAGTCCTCTTACAGCAGGGCATGAGGAAATTGTCTTAGGAGTTCATGGACAATGTTTTCCTCTGAAGTAGTATATAGGGAGGACAGTCTTCCCCCTAAGTGACTGAGGGGTAGGAGAATGCAGGTTGCCATTGCTAATTCAGAGCCAAAGACAAGACCACAAACAGTAGATGACTGACACCTCTCCAGTGGTGAAGATGAGGAATTATACATTCAAGCAGAAAAGACACCCCTGTATGAGATGTCCCAGTTATTCCATAGGAAAGGATCTAAAACCAACAGGGAGAGATTTAGGTCCAAAAAAATGGAGCACAGTGGAGAATATAGCAGCCTCCGTGAGTGGTAAGCACCTCTCTACCCACCCATTTGTCCCACTGACCCTTATTGAAATGTCCATGTGTTTTACTCCTTGGAGCCAATCTTCTATTTTGTTCATATTATAGCGTGTACCCCATACTACATGAAACATAGGATTTCAGAACTAGAGGGACAATGTACTCTAGTGTTTTTCAAATTTTGCATGATGACCCATTCAAGGATCATAAAATTAAATTAGTGGACCATGACCAGCAAATTTTAAAAAGTAAAGTCAAATTAAAACATCAAATTAAAACATTGATCTTGTTTAGTTTCATGAAATGTATCATATTTTAACATATGTATGTATGTGCATATTAGATCATGATATACAATTCATTCCTTACTATGAGTTGCTGTATCACTTACCTATTGCTGCATAGCAGTTACTTCAAAACTCATGTGCTTAAAACAATAAGCATTTGTTATCTCACCATTTCTGAGGGTCAGGAATTCAGGAGCAACTTAGCTCGATGGCTCTGGTTCAGGGCGTCTCATGGGGTTGTAGCCAAGCTGTCGCCCAGGGTGGCCCCCATCTGAAGGCTTGACTGGGACTGGAGGATTTACTCCCAACGTGGCACACTCACATGACTAGAATGTTGGTCCTGGCTGTTGGCTGAAGGCCTCAGTTCCTCATTGTGTGGACCTTTCTGTAAGGTTGCTCGAGTGTCTTGCAATCTGGTGCTGGCTTCCCTCAGAGGAGGCAGCCTAAGACGAGCAGGCAGACGTGGCAGTGTCTTGTATAACAGAGCCTCAGAAATCCCATACCATTACTTTAGCCATGTTTAGCTGGTAATACAAACCAACACTGATACGGTGTTGGAAGAGGCTAGACGGGGCTGTGAATACCAGCAGATGAGGCTTTTTAGGGGCCATCTTGGAGGACCTGACTTGTTCAATTGCCCACTTTATGCGTAAATCTCAAAATTATCACTAAACGCTGAAGACTGACCATTCATATTTAGGTTTTACTATTGTAATTACATGACACTTACAAAGTTAACGTGGCATGTAGTCAAAGACTAATGAGCAGTTACCGAGGCCACTTACTATAAACATAAATAATAAGTGGCCTAAATGAATCATTATAATGAACATGATCTTTGACTAGTCTTTCAAAGCTTGGTCACACTCTGACTTGAACATAGGACTAGAGGGAAAGGGGAGAAGCAGGGGATGAGGGAAGACAAGAGCTAGGGAGCCAAACATGGCTGTAGGACCGACTTGAAGGGAGGGGGCAGTCAGAAAGCCAATGACATGTTCAGAGGGCATTGTGAGCTCTCTCCATGGGTTTAGTTCCCTGCTCTTAAACGGAGATTCCATCCTACGACATTGAGCGCAATTACAAATGAGGAGCTGTGGACAACAGGTTGTACAAATTATAATAAGTTTTACCTCTTTCCAGTCTTCTGATTTGAAACCACAGATCAGGTAGTTTGCCATCCAAGCTGAGGGTAAGGCCTGAAGGGTACTAATCATGATGGGTTTGAGAGCTGCTAGAAAAGGCAGAAATTGTTTGCAGGGCCCAGCATGGATCTGTGAAGAGCAAATCATTCCCATGTGTCCTCTTTTGTTCTCTGGCAAGTTTACTAGGTTAGGGCATCAGGAAAATGTAGTGTATCTGGATTTCAGTTTAATCTTAACAAGGTGTCTCATAATAGCCATGTGGACAAAAGGAAAACAGATGGTTTTATGCCAGAACAATTAATTGGTTTAATGACTGGTACCCAGAGAGAACCTAACCTACTCATCGTCCAATAAAAACTTAGAAGAAGGGTTCTTGTAGGGTGCTGCAAGTGCTTTAGCTGATCAACATACTTATTATCTCCTGGGGTTAAGTTATAAAAGACATCCTGATCTGGTTTGTGAGTACATGGCCTGATATAATCAGCATCCTAGAAATTAGTGATGGACAGGAGTGGTTTTCTGAATCAATTAACAGGAAATTTATCAGGTTCCAAAAGATCAATCACTGAAAGAACTGTGGGTGAGATGGGGCTGGGGCTTAGCAGCAGGACCTCTGCTAACATGGTACAACCTTCTAATTTATAACAGATATTTGTCCTTTTTGCATACTATTCAGCTATTAAAGTAACTGGGTAATTTCTCTTATAGAATTTCCTGCTTTCTTGTTTCGGTGGATCATGTATTTGAAGTTGATCACTCTTATTTTTTGCAAATTAATGATAAATCTGGAGGTAGAATTGAATTGGACTTATTCCTTTTAAGAATATTTAGGGGATTTTATTATGAATTTATGGGTTTTTATGTATTTATGTTTCAGTGCATTTTTTCTTGATGAAGCTTTGTTCATTCTGTCCACTCTGTTTTCTGCTTTGCCAATTTATTCTCAATTTGATTATTGCTTCCTTCCATTTGCTTTGTATTTGATTTTCTGTTTACTTTTTGACTTTGATGCATGTTTAATTTCTAGCTTTCTCTTGTCGTGAGTGCATCTTTTTTTTTTTTTTATTGAAGGGTAGTTGACACACAGTATTACATTAGTTTCAGGTGTACAACACAGTGATTCAACATTTATATACATGATAATTCTAGGTACCAGCTATCACCATACCAAGTTGTTACAATATTTTGACTATATTCCTTATGCTATACATTACATCCCGGTTACTTATTTATTTTACAATTGGAAGTGTGTTTATATATATATATATATATATATATATATATATATATATATATATATATTTGTGTGTGTGTGTGTGAGGGCATCTCTCATATTTATTGATCAAATAGTTGTTAACAACAATAAAATTCTGTATAGGGGGGTCAATACTCAATGCACAATCATTAATCCACCCCAAGCCTATTTTCCGTCAGTGTGAGTGCATCTTAAATGCACTTTTCTTCCCAGCTTTAGCTGCATCCCACGTTTCATTATGCCATGTTTTAGTGATCACTCACTTAAATATTTTCTAATTTCCCTCATTATTTCTTTTCTGAATTAAGTTATTTAGAATTATGTTTCTTGATTTCTAATCATATGGGGACTTTCTTTTTTCTTTTACTGCTATCTGCCTTAATTCCATCATGGTAAGAAATCATACTCAATCTTATTTCAAGCTTTTGAAAAATTTCAAGACCCGCATTATGGCTCAGCACATGGTAAATTTTGGCAAATGTTTCATGTGCCCCCAAGAGGAATGTGAGTCCTGCAATTGTTGTGTGAAATGTTCAAGGTTTTAACCAATGATGTTCAAATCTAATATATCTTTACTGATTTTATCTTCTGTTCCCATTAGTTGCTGAGAGATGTATGAAACTCTTCCATGACTGTGGATTTGTCTATACCTTCATATATAATTTTTGCTTCATATATATTTGAGGCTATGTTAATAGGAACATGTTTAGAATTGTTATGTGACTCTGCTAGATCAAACTTTATTATGAAATGTTCTATTTTATTTCTAGGGATTTGTCTTACCTTAACGTCTACCTTAAATTACATTAGCATAGCTACCCCAGCTTTCTTTTGCTTATGTTGTACATAGTATTTCTTTTCTCATCCTTTTATTTTCATTCTTTCTATATCCTTTACTTTAAAGTGTCTTTTGTGAGGAGGCTTTACCCCCCAGTCTGACAACTTTTACCTTTTAATTAGGGTATCTAGTACAACTAAAATATATTTAAAATAATTGTTGACATCTTTGGGTTTAAATCTTGCATATTACTATTTATTTCTTTATTTGTCCTACTTGTTCTGTATTCTCTTTATTGTCCTTTGTTATCCTTTTTTTTTTTACTTTTTAATTGAAGTACATCATACATACGAAAAAGATCATAGTCCATCAGCTCAGTGAATTATCTCACACTCTTGTCACTGTCATCCAGGACCAAAGTAAATCACCAGGACACCAGAACTTGGTTTTGTGACCCCTTCCTAATCACCACCTCTCCCTTCCTCCCCAAAGTAACCACTGTTCTAGCTTCTGATATCATAGATCAGTTTTGCCTACATTTGAACATTACACATATACATTAATAAATAATTATCCAGCCTGGTATCTTTTGCTAAATATTTTGTTTGTAAATTAACCTCTGTTGTTCTGTGTAGCTACAGTTTCTTCATTTTTATGGTTGTGCATATGAATACATTTTTGAAATTATTTCTGTGAAATTCTGAAGTCTTAGAAACACTGATCTATGCATCCTTGATACAAGAAGACTTTTTCCCCTTAGCTTTTTATTTTGATATCATTTCAAACTTACAGAAAAATCACAAGAACAGTACAAAGAATTTCTGTATGGTCTTCATCCAAATTCACCGGTCATTAACATTTTACCACATTTATTTTATCATTCTGTCTCTCTCCCTCTCCTTCTCTGAAAAAGATAGATTTTTATTCCATTTCATGCTCTAAAGTTTGTTAGATGTGCATTCATATGCTACCCTTTTTTATTGTAGTAAAATATATATAACATAAAATTTACCATTTTTATCATTTTTAAGCGTTCAGTCAGTGACATTAAATACATTCATTGTGCAACTTACTACTCTGTTAGTGGTTGCCCTAGAGTTCTATCTTTGAGATATCAAAAAGAAAACTAACGTTATTTATTACTTTTACTACTTTCTGGACAAAATAATGACCTAATTTAGTTTACTGTCATCCCACCTTTTGTGCTACTGCTGTCATATATTTAAACTATGTGTTTTAAATGTTGTGGGATTTTACTATTATTGCTTCAAAGAGTGCATTTTAACTTTGATTTACCCATATATTTACCTTTCCTGTTCTTCGTTCCTTCCTGTATCTCCATGCTTCCATCTGTGATCTGTTTCTTTCTGCCTGAAAAATTCCCTTCAGGTTTTCATTTAATCCATTTTTGCTGGTGATAAATATTCCTAGTCTTCATTTCTTAAAAAAGCCTCTACCCAGCCTTCATTTTTTTACTTGATATTAAGACTCATTTGATTTAATTTCACATAGCATGACCATATTAAATTCTTCCACAAACTTTCTACAACCTTTTTACAATCAGAGTTCTACCTCTTTAAATAAACAGCTGTACTTTAGAACAAAGTTATCTTCTTTTATCAAAAGACACATTCTTTAGCATGCAGAAATGTTTTCCTCACTACTTTAAGTAGTTTTAATTAGAACTTAAAGCCATTAGGTACCTTAATTTTCAGTGAACACTGAGAAGTAGGCTATTGTAAACTGTTACACTAGCATTCTTTAGATTGATGAATTTATGAACACATTTTATAATTTCTGTTACCATGTGCTTTACAGGACAATTTCTCACTAAGCACAAAATATGTCTACTTAGCAAAACTTTAAGGTTTTAGGTTACCACAAAGATTCTCAGGCTGTTTGTAGGTATATACACACTGTAATACATTAACACACTATTATTAAAACGTTTACTTGCTATACTTATTTATTTTACTCATTCCTAACAACCATGCTCACAAAACTTTTACCAAACATTAGACTAAAGTCAAGCCTCTCTTTAAGCATTTTTCCTTGAAAGATTTAACAGATAACATCAACTTAAATGACTTTAGGTAAACATAGGCAGCTGATAACCATAAGGACATGTCTGCTTGAGTTCAACTTAAATTAGCATTAATGCTTAATATTTTCTATTAGAATTTTCTGGAAGTTTCAGAATGCCCAATTTTTACAAGCACTTGTTTTTTAATCAATTCTTATTAACACCATCGGGAGGTAGAAAAAGATCTTTCATTTACACATTTAGACACACAAACATACAGACTGAGATGTAATGACTAGTTAGCAATACTATTCATAAAAGAACATATACACAGACAGATAAACTGATACAAAGATTTAAGTTACTGATATCCAATTGCCTTCTTTTTTTTAAGCTTATTTGACTAAAAGTCTCTCAGTTCTCAAGAATACACTCTCCGGGCGAGCAGTTTATATAACTGGGTTAAGGTTTAGATGGCCCCAGACTAACAGGGCCGATGAAGGCTCTGAGCTGACAGGGACTGTGTGTGTCCAGGGCCTGGGAATGAAATGCAAGTACAATTCTAGCACCAGTCACTTAAAGCCAGGCTGTATTGTAAAAGATAAATTTCTTCTGTTTCAGGGAGTCTAGTTTAAAAACTTCCCAATTTTTGAAGATAATGATGAACCCAGTAAGTAGAATAGATTTTCACCAAAAAAATTTAGAAAACTAGTCCCATATTGTAGTAGTCCATGGGCTTTTGAATGTTTTTCTTCCTTGCGGCAAAATTAATTTGGCTGCATCACCTTATTAGACTGTCTACTTTTCTCAGAGGCCAAGCCTCTCCATCAGAGAGTTTGTATTGACGCCAGGCTTGTGTGCAGAAGATAAGACACTTCTTTTTCTGGGTCTGGGGATCAAATTGCTCCCAGTTCTTTAGAATGCATGCCACAGGCGTGTCTGGCTTTAAAC
The DNA here is from genome assembly GCF_030020395.1 of Manis pentadactyla. Lineage (NCBI taxonomy): Eukaryota > Metazoa > Chordata > Mammalia > Pholidota > Manidae > Manis > Manis pentadactyla. The sequence continues at coordinate 144,257,190 of NC_080038.1, forward strand.
GTGAAGAGGATGCTCCCATCTCCGAAGCTATCCCGGATGAGCCCCCAAAGATGATGCCGGGGTTCTTGTTTGCGGGGTCAGAGAATGAACTTAGCAAACACGCAAGGTAGGAGAGCCAGGAAGAGGCATTTATTTAGAGATAAAGTGAGAGGACAGAGCTCCTGGCTCAGGCCAGGAGGGGATAAGAGAGCCCCACCCCCCTCTTCATTTTTGAAGGAAACTTTTATATCAAATGCAAGGTTGAGTTTTCTTCTTTCAAGGCTTTGAAGATGTCACTCCCTTTTCTTCTGGCTTTCATTTCACTTGATCACAGAAGTCAGTGATCAAGCTTATAATGATTTCTCTGAGGCAATATGTCTCTTTTGATTGTTTTAATCTTTTACTTTGTCTTGGGTTTTCAAAAGTTTTATCATGATGTGCCTAGCTGTGGTTTTCTCTGTGCTTTCTCTGGGGTCAGTGGTACTTCCAGGATCTATAGCTAGATGTTGTTGGTCAGTTCTGGAAAATTCTTGGCCATTATTTCTTCAAACATTGTTTTTTGTTCCATTGTCTGCCTCTTCTGTTTTGGAAAAAATATGTATAAAGCCATTTAACCATGCCCCATTTATTTATACACAGTTTTCTGTATTTTTACCCTTTCCCTTTTTTTGGTACATGCTTCAGTATGGATATTTTTCTCCTAACTTCTCTTCCAGCTTACTGACCTTGCTTCAGCTATGTCTAATCTGCTGCTAAACCCATATGTTAAAGTGTTAATTTACAGGGTATTTTTAGTATCAGAATTTCCATTTCATTTTTCTATATGATTCTGTTCTCTTCTGATAATCTCTACTTAGCTATGTGATTTCTTGAACCTATTAAATAGTTATTTTAAAGTCCATGTCTGCAAGCTCTGAAATCTGTATCTTCTCTGAGTTAGTGTCTATTGTTTTCATTTTTTTCTCTTGTTTTTTGGTCATATGGTTTTTTTTTCTCCTGGTATGCTCAAAAATTTTTTTATGGAATACCAGATATTATATATGATTATATAAAGAGAGAATCTGAGGAGCTGGACAATGTCATCTTCCAAAAGATAGAATTTACTTTGACTTCCTGCAGTTAGGCAGGTCAGAGCAGATCACCTAAGTTTGAGGGGGGACTGAGCTAATTCAAAACTGGTCTCCAATCTTTGTGAGGATTGGTAACTTTCTTGTTCACTCCTAATCCTAGTTGCAGCCCTTTAGGGATACCAACTTAACTCTGTTTACCAGACCTCTTCTCCTTGTGGGTCCTGACTGCCTCTCTTTGTCCCTCCAGCCCTGAAAGACTATGGGAATCCCACTCATCTCCTCAGTCTCTCAGCCACTGCTTGGAATTGGCCTATGCCTTGAGGGGAAAAATGGTGCCCCCCTGTCAAGCTCACCTCTCTGTGTCTCCCTTCTCTTTGGCATCTTGATTTCTCAAGTCCTCGCTGCACTGGTAGTTCCTCATTGTCTACAAATGTTCTTTTTCCACATTTTATTCAACTCTTCTTGTGGTTATCAGCAGAAAGTTTGGTCTGCAACAAGCTATTCTGGCATTATCAGAGGTGAATTTCCTCCTGTGTCCTTGGGATCTGACTCCAGTAAGCTTTGATAAAAAAGCTTTGGTGTCTAGTAAGCTCTTAGACATCATGAGAGGTTTTCAGCTCTGCTGAAAAATCTTGTGTATTTTCTGCTAGAGATCATTTTTTCCAAGCAGTCCATCATTTTCCAATGAGCCTCAGTATGTTCCAGTAGGAAATAGTATTTAAAGACCACAAGCCGGACATTAAAGAATGTTCTTTACTCCTGAGTTGCATTGTTTCTCTGCCTTTTCAGTGGATAGAGCTAGGAAATAGGCACCTTCTAGAAAGCAAAACGACAGAGTTCATACTGACAATTTCAGTTCATGGGAAAGATTATAATGCATTTTATTTCTTTGATTTGTATCTCTTTTATGCTGAAAATTGTTAATAACATTAACATTATTACTTATTTGCTTCTTTCTAAAATGTATATCTATACACACATATGTGGTGTGGTTTATTGTAATCTGTGTGTGTTAAAATAATGATACCATCATAACTACTAACAAAAGACTGAATGCAATTTGATACATCTTTCTGTTTATTTGTCTTCAATATATATTCCACCAGGGATATGCGGTCAAAACATTTTGTTTCAAAATCTTCAAATTATTCTGCTCCATATGATTATGCCATCAACTTGATATAGAGATAGCTTATTTATTTGTGTTTGTTCACAATTTTAAGGGATTTATTTTTCTCTTTGATTTAATTTTGCTTTTAAACTATATGAAATATTAAACAGTTCTAAATCCAAAACTATAAAACAAGTTACATTTAGAGAGTTTTAACTTTCACCACTGTCTCCAATCTCTATTTTCTTTCTTCACCAACAGGCAACCACTTTTGTTAGTTTTTCATTTATTCTTTCACTAAATATTATATATACATCTCTCCAAATCCTCATTTTCTTTACACAAAAGATTGCCTACTATATGCACTCTTCTACTACTTCTGTCGTTACCTTGTTGTATATATTCTATAGATACCACTTGATAGCAGTGTATCCTCAGTCTTTTTTAGTGCAGCTTTATGTAGATGGACTTAAGTTTATTCACCCGGTCCCCTACTGATGGACATTAGGTTGTTGCCAAATATTTGCTGTTACAAACACTTTTGCAATAAAGAGCCTGTGCATATATAATTTTATGTTTTTGTCAGTGTACCTTTGGGATAGACTCATAGATATAGGATTGTTGGCTCAAAGGATAAGTGAATATGCAATTTTGCTAAATATTGCCAAATTCTTCTTCATAGCGGTTATGCCATTTTAAAATGAAACGTCTAGAAACACAAATACAACCAAGTTTCTCCTGTGTCTGAAACTCTTCTGTGGCCTGAGGATAAAATCCAAACTCCTCACCAAGGGCTACAAGAATGGGATAACCTGGTCCCGGGGTCCTCCCCACCCTCACAGCATCAGTCCTTGGTGTACCAGGCCCCCTGGATTTGCCTTGTTCTCTCTGCTCCTTGTCCTTTTCACATGTTGGCATTCTTTTCTTCCCTTTCTCTGCTGGCCTCCCACAGATCCTTCCAGACTCAGCTTATCTGCCACCTATTTCCAGAAGGCCTTCCTACACACCTTTCCATTCTCACATGTGCTCTCACAACTCCCTGGGCTTCTCAGACTGCAGAACTCATCATCTGCGTGCACGCCAAGGGGCTGTTCCAGAGCTTTGCCTCCCTGTGGGACTGTGACCTCTAGGAGAAAGGAGCTGTGTCAGCTGGAGAAGGCTTTGAAGCATGCGGCAGAGCAATGGCATGGTCTTTGTTTTAGATGTAGACCTTGGGCCCATGTGTAGAAGAAGGACCAGAGGGAACCAAGATGACAGATGACAGACCAGTCAGCAGGCTGTGGCCAGGGCCTAGGTGAGAAGAGATGAGGATCTGCTGGGGGAAACGGTGGTGGTGGGGGGGGCAGAAAGGAAGAAAAAACGAATTCCAGATTCATTCTGGAGTCCACATGGACAAGACTGGGTGGGGATTGGGTGTGGCAGCTGAGAGATGGGCGAGCATAGCCTGACTGCACATGTCCGGTTGGATCAGCTGGAGGAGGAAGAGGCGAAGGAGCTCCTGTTTGAGGAGGAGGAGGTGCTCCGAGTTTGAGGCGCCTGTGTGGCATCGCAGTGACGGCAATAGTCGCTATCTTTAGGCCTATGATGGATGTTCTGCTTTTACATGTAATTATAACGACAGACATTTACTGAGGCCTCTTGTGGCTCCAGGAGCTATCCGCACCCGCCACAGCCACCATCTCAGGTAAGCCTGCCGTCCGTCTGCTTTCTGGACCTCTCCACTTGGATGTCTAACAGGCATCTCAGATTTAACGGAGCCCAAACCTAAGTCCTCATTTGTAGCACATCAGCGTGAAGAGGCAGCACAGCCTGGCAGTTAACACCGACTCTGGAGCAAAAGGCTTGGGTTTGGGTTCCATCTCTGCTTACATACACTTTGACCTTCCTAAACCTTCTCTGTGCCTCAATTTCTCATCTGCAAAATGGTCACGATAATAAAGGTCCCTACATTTATCGTGTTGTTAAGAGGCTTAAATCTGTTACTGTACACAAAGCTCTCAAACAATGCCTGGCACAGAGGAAGCACCCTCATTTTTTCCATCAGCACCCCCAAATCCACTCCCCCTGAGGCATTCCTCGGCTGCATTCAAGACCAAGCCTAGATCCCATTCTTGCTTCTTCTCTTTTCATCACCCTACAGACTGCAAGTTTCAGGGCGGCCTCCAGAGCACATCTCAGATCCTGGCAGGGCTGCCTTGTCTCTTCCTAGACAGCTGCGACAGCCCCAGCAGCTCTCAACCCATCCTCTCCTGGGCCTCCCAACGCCAGCTGCCTGCTGCCACCAAAGCCACTTCTCAAAGTGCTTCTCAAAGCGAGCACCGATCTGCTCTCCTGCCTGTTGTGAGCCCTTCTGCACTCAGCACGGGCAGGCCGCCACCTTTTCCTGCCTGGACTGCCAGCCACACTGCCACCTGCCCCCAGGTACATACACGTTCTCTCAGCCCTCCTGAAAATGGGCCAGATCTTCTCATCTAGAAAGGTCTTCCTGGATCTCACCTTGACCAACTTGCAGCACAATAGTGTTTTAAGATCCTTCCATTTGGCACAACTCAATAACTGCACATCAGAGAGGGACAGGAACTTGTTCACGTTCCCACGAGGGGATTCTCTGCTTGCCCCTTTAACGTTTCCGGAGCTGCGTGCATTCCAAGCCCACGCTTAGACTGTTAGAAAGCTGGGGTGACTTTGCCTGGGGCTGCCTTCCCTGAACGAGATGCTGGCTGTGGAAGACCTTGTAAAGTAATGCAAAGCCGTGAAGATGTTGTCTTGAGCATTTCAATGAGCATCTGCTGGTGTCCCTTCCCATCTCACCCTGGCCCCTGCCCTTCCTGCATCTGGCCTGATCCTTGAGGTCGGCAGGCAGGTGAACCGGCCGGCGGGCTGTCCGTCCTGTTGCTGTTGGGGTGATTTATAAGGAGCCTTCATAACGGCCTTACCCAAGGAGCCTCATCCAGCCCTGCCCTTTTGAAGAAGCAGCGTGTGATTCTATGCCAAGGACAGTGTGGAAGCCAAGTTGGTGGCGTGGGGAGCAGCGGCCGGTCCCTGCATCCCACTGCCACGGTTCCTGGGGCCCCAAGCCACCAGGGCGCCCAGGCCCAGGCACGGCTTCCCCTGCCTGCCCCTCCAGGGGGCACGGAACGGCTCTGCAGTGCCACCCAGAGGCCGCCACGGCCAGCCAGAGAGTCGTTGCTCGGAAGGCGGGTTTCGGGGGATTGCCCTGAGGGGCTGGTACCAGGGAGGTGTGGAAGTTGGCCGGGCTGAGCTCTACGGAGGTCATTTCTGAGTGGATGGCTGCACATCCGGCCCCCTCAGAGCCGGTCTCCTGTGGCCGCCTCCCCACCCCTGGCACCCATACTCGTCACACTGTGACCCAGAGAGCTCCAGAGAAACCCAGGAGCCGCCTCCAAACCTCTCGTTTTCACTAAATGGTAGAAACAGGAGAACAAGTTCAGCAACATATTTATTTATGTGCATGAGTTGTTCAGAAGATGAGGTAAGGATAGCATTTCCAACGAACTGCAGCGGAGGGGCCACGAGTGTGGGTGTTTGGATGGTTAGCTAGCCAATTCAGAAAAGGACATCTCAACCTCCACCTCACACGTGCATTCAAGCAACATCCAGATGGATGGAAGAATTTAACGTCACACTAGAAGAAAGTATTGGTAAATATTTTCAAAGGCTTGGAGTGGGAAGATATTCTAAATATAATACCAAACACAGAAACTATAAAGGAAAAGACTGACAAATTTAATTCAAAGTTTAAAAGCTTCTGTGTATTAAAAAAAGACCATGAGAGATAAAGTTGGCCAACAAATATGTGAAAAGATGTTCAACATCAGAGGTCATCAGGGAAATGCTAACCAAAACCACAATGAGATATTACCTCACACCAGTCAGAATGACTAGTATCAAGAAGACTAGAAATAACAAGTGCTGGCTTGGATGTGGAGAAAAGGGAACACTTATACACTGTTGGTGGGAATGTAAATTGGTGCAGCCACTACGGAAAGCAGAATGGAGGTTCCTCAGAAAACTAAAAATAGAGACACCACACAACCCAGTAATTCCACTTCTGGGTTTTTACATAAAGAAAACAAAAACCCTGACTTGAAAAGATATATGCATACCCATGTTTACTGCAGCATTATTTATAATGGCCAAGATATGGAAGCAACCAAAGTGTCCATCAATAGATATGGATAAAAATGATGTGGTACATATACACAATGGGATATTACTCAGCCATAAAAGAGAAGGAGATCTTGCCATTTGTGAAAATGCGGATGGACCTAGAGGGTATAATGCTAAGTAAAAGAAGACAGACAGAGAAAGACAAATATCGTATGATTTCACTTCTATGTGGAATCTAAAAAACAAAAAACCAAGCAAACAAACAGAAACAGAGTCATAAACACAGAGAACAAACTGGTGGTTGCCATAGGGGAGGGGGTTGGGGGGCTAGGTGAAATAGGTGAAGGGGGTTAAGAGGTACAAACTTCTAATCATAAAATAAATCATGAGGATGAAAAATATAGCAAAGACGCATAGTCAATAATATTGCAATAACTTTGTATGGTGACAGATAGTAGCTGTACTTATTGCAGTGAGCATTTCATAACATATATACTTGTGAAGTTGCTATGTTGTACATCTGAAACTAATATAATATTGTATGTCAGCTTCAAATAAAAGTAAAAAATTTTTAAAACTATCATCATAGATGAAGTTAAAAACTAAAATAACATACTCAGAAAAACGACATGTATGAAAGACAGTGATTAATATCCTTAATATATAAGGAGCTTTTACAAATCAATAGGAAAAAGGCAAACACCCCAGTGGGAAAATTGGAAAAATACATAAACAACCAACTCATCAAAAGACAAACAGATGACTGAGAAACACTAAGAAGTGCCCAGCCCAAGTAGTAATCAAGGGCATTATCATTAAAACAACACATAGTTTACATATTTTTCAGCTACCAGATGAACAAAAATTTCAAAGAATGGAACAAACTCATAGACGGAATGGATGATGTGGAGACCAGGCTGGCCCACAGGCTCCTGGGGAAGGGAACATTGGCAGTCTTTCTGAAAGGCAATTTGGTATCACAGATTAAAATCCTTAACAAACACTGTATATCCTTGCACCCAGCAGTTTCACTTTTAGGAATTAATCCTAAGGACATAATACTGGATATGTGCAAAGATTTAACTGCTCAGGGATGTTGACAGGGTTATTTTTAAAGCATCAGCGTATAAAGAGGAAGATGTATACAACTGTTTACCATGATAAGAGAGATTTATTTTCATCATCCTGGAATGTGCATGCTATATTACTAAGTGAGAAAAGCAAGTTAAATGGAAGTAGTATGCATAATATAATGCCTTTTAAGTAAATAAAAATACTGTATGTAGTACATGTTTAAAAATAGATTGGGCTATACAACAGAATATTAACAGTGACTGCTTCAAGGCAGGGAAGGAGGAGTCAGGATTGTATGTGACGTTTTCTTTTGGTTTATTGGTATTCCTTTTATTTCAATGTAGAAATATCCAGAGTACCTCTTTGGTTGCTTTTAGTTTTCTTTAACTTCCTTGGATTTAAAAAAAGATTGTAAGAGTACTACAGGCTTGTTGCAAAACATTGAGACTGGACAGAAGCATATAGAGGCTTTCCCTCTCTCTACCCCATTCCCCAGAGGGGACTGCTGTGGACAGGTTCATATATGTATTTTCAGACATTTGTATGCATATGTAAACATATATATGTATATTTTACTACAATGGGATCACATTATATACAGTGTGCTGTAACTTGCTTTTTTCACTAAACAATATGTCATAGCCATCATCCCATGTCATACATATGGATCTACCTCATACTCTAAAAAGCCACGCCTGTCTTTCAACAGCTGCATGTTATTACCATGTACAGATATACTCAAATCTTTTTATTCTGATTGCTCTATAACAAGTATGTGTTCCTTGTGTGATGGAAATATAATAAAATGTTTTATTGAAAAAAAGAAAGAAGAAGAAAGGAATCCTGGGGGGCAAGGAAGGGAGGACAGGAGATAATTTTGTTCACTTTCTCTTTCATGTAGATTTGGGGTTCCTTCTACTTAGGAGACATCTATGATTCTAGAGAGCTGTCAGGCTTGATGAGGTCAAGAAGAAAGACCCATTTACTCCACGATGAAAGAAAAGAGGTCCAGGCACTTTGGGAGTTCTGGTGGCCTTGTCCCAGTCCAAGGCCCGAGGCTTGGAAGGAGGGCAGTGTCAGAGAAGTCCTCGCTGGGGCTCCAGTGACTCTGATAGAAGAAAAGAATGAAGCCAGAAACAGAATCAACCATAACAACAGCAGTTTCTGCAGCAAAACAAATCACCTTTTAATCTCTTGCCCAGCTGCAGGATGGAAGCCCCTGTAACTCTCCCTCTGCTCACAGCCAAGCCAACTGTCATCAGGAGGTGACCCCTGGATGCCTGCTCTAGGGCGGTCCAGTTGGCCTGCCTTCTTTTACATGAGGAGAAGTAGGCCAGAGGGGAAGGGCCAAGGCCAAAGAGAAGGTAGGGCAGGAAATGAAGGCCCTGTAGCCCAGATAATTTCATGGACAGAGAGATTCAGGAAGAAACAAAGGCTGAATGCAACAAAGCTCTGGTTCTGAGAAAACACCTTTTCTTTTCGATTAAGAAAGAGAACCAATCGGAGATTACTGCAGATCCACGTGACCTAGTATTACAATGCCTCAGAACCAGATAAACACTCTGTGAGGGATTATACAACAACACCCTTTGAGTATAAAATGAAGGCAGTTTTTATGCAAACATACTGGGCCTTTCTTACACTAATCACCTCTCCTTCACAGAATCATTTCCTCTTTACTATCTCCACTGAGCCTCACAGCAGCTCTATGACGGACGAATGGCAGGATGACTGCAGCCCAAACCACATCAAAAGAAGGGTGTGGGGGAGTTGGGCCTGGAACCAGGGCTTGGATCTCCCGACCACTGAGTCCGCTGTCTCCCCCATGTCAGATGAGAACCCCATAGTTTCCGATGAGAAGCATGGGGATCAGGGCATTGGGCACTGGCCCTGGGCGGCGGGAGGAAGACGGCCCTTTGCCCCAGTGCAGGCCAACCCCACCAATTGCCCCCCTACCCAGGACAGACTATGCGTTAGCACTTCGCCACGAACATGAGTGCATATCATTCCTAACTCAGCTCCAGTGGTAGGTAGGGGCGATTATTCTGCTCATTTCACACCTGAGCGTGAGAGGCACAGAGAGATTATTAAGTATATCTTGTCCAAGCTCACACAGCTAGCAAGTCTGAGGTAATTTAACCCAGCTGACCTGATTCAGAAGGACCTCTCCAAAACGGTTCCGTTGCCTCCTGGCTAGACCTATTTTGTTCTGATGACACCACAGAGAAGCTAACTGCTTCTGTTTTCAATCTTGTCTCTTGAGAGAGGCCGTTATTCCCACCCACTCACCCAAACGTTGGGAAATCGCTCCTTGAATCAGTCTAACTAACATACCTGGACAGCTGCCCCAGTCCAGTCATCTGTTTTTCCCAAGACGCTCACCTATCACCCCTCAGATCCTAGGCAGGGTATTGCACTTTTGTTCAGAGAGAGCTGGAGATGGGGTGTTAGCAGGAACGAATTTTATCCACTGCTTCGGGCGTACTTCGCCAGGAGAGCCTAGAGCAAGATACAGACACCTGGTTCCCTAATAAATAAGACAGTTAACTTAGTTTCCCTGGCCTGGGAAGCGCCGGCGGGGTGGGGGCGGGGCTGAGCCGCGCGGCCCTCCCCTCAGCCCCGCCCCCTGCCGGCCGGTTCCCACGCCCCGGCTCCGCAGCCGGGCTCGTTTCCCTGCTGTCGGTGGGCGGTTCGAGGCCTCGCCACGCACCTCCTGAGGCGAGGTCGTGGAAAGCGGACTGGTTGGCCTCCCAACAGGGTCCTCGGAGCACCTGCAAGACGCGGCCGTAGGACTGGGAAGACAGGGTGGGGAGGAAGAGGCCTCTCAAGTGACTTTTTCTGCTGTTAAGAATCATGTATACATTCCCGACAAGTTGTAAAACCACGAGAAAGGGTAAAATGTGAAATAAAAATCAGCCTTAACCTTCACAATCAGTGTGAGCCATTGTAAGCATTTTAGACTCAAGGGATCACCTAGTAGTAAGTTCTCCAGTTCTCTGGCTGTCGTGGCATTTGGGGTGTTTCTTTTTGGTTTTGGGTTTTGGTTTATTTTCTGCCCCATAGCTTAGGTACTGGGACAGTCCAAAACCCAGAAACGCTAATGGGCACAGACAGAAGAGTCCCTAAGAAAAGCCTAATCCTTCTTGCCATATCTGTGTGCGACTGGAAAGAGGGCAGCTCCGAAGGACAGAGCCCTTCCCACTGAATGTGCTTGACTCCGGCACACGCCACACCGGAAGCCACGCTCCTGCTCACCTGGTGCTGCAGACACTGAGGTGGCCCCTATTGACCATCTGCCCTATCTGAACCAGAAGGTACCTTTCTCCTCCCCACCAGGCCCCACTTTATTCAAAATTAACTCAAAATGAATCAAAGTCTGTATGTGAAACACGAAACTCTACGACGCTTAGAGGAAAACATAGGAAAAAATTTTGCCTTAGAATTCTTAGGCTTGACACCAAAAGCATAACCATTAAAAATTGATAAATTGAACTCCTTCAAAATTAAAAATGCCTGCTCCAGGAAAGACACTGTTAAGATAATAAAACGACAAGCCACAGACTAGGAGAAAATATTTGCAAAGGACTTATACCCAGAATGTATAAAGAACTCTTCACTTAACAGTAAGGAAGCAAACAATTCAACTGGGCAAGGGACTTAAAAACTGACACTTCACCGAAGAGGAAATATCGATGACAAATAACAACGTGAAAAGATGCAATCATTAGTCACTAGGAAAACACAAATCAAAACCACAGTGAGACATCGGTACATACTCACTAGGATGCCTAAAATAAAAAGGATAAATAAAAAATACATAAAATATTACCACAACACTAAATGCAGAAAAGGTGGAGAAACTGGATCACTCCCACGGTGCTGGTGGGAATGTAAAATGGTGCAGCCACTTTGGAAAACGGTTTGGCAGTTTCTTAGATTTGGCAGTTCCTTATGAAATTAAACATATTCTTGTCATATGACCCAGCAATCCCACTCTTGCATATTTATTCCAGAGAAATGAAACCTTATGTTCACACATAAATCTGCATGTGAACATTCTTAGCAGCTTTTTGGTAATAGTCAAAAGCTGGGAACAACCCAAATGCCACTCAGTGGCATAAAGAAAATGTGGTGCATTGGTACAAGGAAGATGACTCAGCAATAAGAAGGAACAAACTATTGATACGCTCACCTGCTTGGACGGATCTCAAGGGTCATTATGCTGAGTGGAAAAAGCCAGTCTTAAAAGATTACTTTTACTGCATGACTCCATTTATATCACGTTCTCAAAATGACAAAACTAGTGATGGAGGTTACATCAGTGGTTGCCAGAGGGGTAGAGGTGAGGCCAGGGGAGTTCAAGGAAGTATACCGATTGTGATAGTGGCCAAACAAATCTACGCATGGGGTCACCTTTCAGAGAACTATACACAAAAATAAAAAAAGCCTGCATGTGAAAAGTGGTGAAAGCCAAATAAGATCTGTAGTTTAGCTAATGGCATCATACCAAAGTCAGTTTCTCAGTCTTGATAAATAGAAACTTAAAAAGTCACTAAAGTGAAAGGCAGAACTAAAGCATTTTTAGACGGTAATACAAGACCAGGTTTTTATAACTCTGGAGTAGGGAAAAATATCTTAACTTAGCTACAAAAAAATACAAACCATAAGGGAAATGACTGATAATTTTAAATATGCTACAAAGAACTTCTGTTCATCAAAATAACCCCATATGTTGTCTCCCAGGGCAGCAGATTGTATGGTGCCTTTTAATAAGGCTAATAAGCAAACTGAAGAGGATGTTATTTAGGCACACATAAATATGTAATACAATTTTTAAAAGACAAACGAGGAACACAAAATTTTACACAGTGATGATTAACAATGAGCAGCATAGCAAAATGGCTAAGGATTGGACTGCCTAGGTCCAAATTTTGGCTTTGTCACCAAATGCTGGAGTGACCTTCGCAAGTAACTTAACCTCTCTGCTCTTCAGTGGCTTTGTGTGTAAAACTGAGCTAACTCACTCACAGGGTTATAGTAAAGTTCAAAAGAGTTAATATACAACCGATATGAAATACCTGGCATGTAGTGAGAGCCATTTAAATGTTAACTACCATTATTATTTGGGGGAAATGAATGGCAGAGGGATAGATTAAGCCGTAGGAGAATTTATCACTCATGTTCTAGCTTGGGCAGTAGGTTCACAAGTATTCATTATATCATTAAAATAAAATAATAAAATACAAGATATACCAGTGTAAGAATATAGTTAATGACTCTCTAGAATCTTACTACAGTGATAAACAGTGACCGCAATGGAGGGGGTGAGGACTTGATAATATGGGTGAATGTTGAACCACTGTGTATTTGAAACCATCATCAGATTGTATATCAATGATACTTTAATAAATAAAAAAAAGATATTCTAGTATAGACCAGTGAGGATGGTAAAAAATTTAGAGAGTGGAAAGAGAAGCCACACATTTGAGAAGCTACAGGTTGCAATACACACATCGCCAAATGATTACAGTGTGGAATACATAAAGAAAAGTGGTTGACAGATGCACAAGGAAAAGAAAAATCACCCAATAAGAACAGTAACAATAACGTATGGGCAAATGACATTGCTAGGCATTTAATGGGGAAGGAAGCCAAATAGTCCGTACACATTTGAAAGGGTGCTCAAACTTAATAAGTGCAAATTACAATCACAGCAAAATACCCACACTTTACTAGTTGCCCAGGGCTGTGATAACAAATACCACAGAGTGGGTGGCTTCAACGTCTCAAAGGCTGGAAGTTCAAGATCAAGGTGCTGGCAGGCTTGGTTTCTCCTAAGGCTCCTCTCCTTGGCTGGCAGATGGCCACCTTCTCCATGTTCTCACATGGTCACCCCTCAGTCTGTGTCCTAATCTCCTCTTCTTATAAAGCACCAGCCATATTGGAATGGGGCCCACCTCAATGACCTCATTTAACTTAAACACTCCCTAAAGACACTATCTCCAAATAACAGTCACATTCTGAGGTACTGACGATTAGGAGTTCAACATATGAATTGTTTTTTCAGGAGGAAACAATTCAGTCTGTACCATACACCCACCAGAACGACAACATTCATTTCCACATGTGCATCCGGAGACATACACATATCCAGGGATATTCATAACCGCATATTGGTTATAGAAATCTCACCACTGGTAGGAAGCAATAATAAATTATAGTAGATGAATAATGATGGGATGCTATAAATGGTGGGATGCAGATAAAATTAGTGAAATACAGTTACATGCAACAATACAGATGAATTTTAGGGGCATCACTTCTGGCAAAAACAGCAAGTTGCAATAATACATGCAGTACAACACAAAGTAAAAGCAAACAAAACTAAGCAATATGTTGTTTAAAAACACATACAGGTGTTACATTTAAAGAAAATCAAGGTAATAATAAACAACCAAAAAATAGATAGCGGTTAGTCCTGAGAAGGAAAGGAAAGGGATTTACGTGTTAAGAATAAACTGAGTGTTAGTTCTGTGGGTGTTGTCAAATTACTATTCTTTTAATCTGCACATACATTGTATTTTCTATTCACTCCTTATTTTATCTTTAGGTATCTTTAAAAACTAGGCACTTGAAGAACATGACAGAAAGAGATAGAATTGAAGCCATAATCAAATCACAATTCTTTACAAGAAACAAACAATGAATGGATTCTGCACACTCTCTCAACTGGCATTCCTCACTAGGCAGCCTCTAAAATGTCCCCTAAGACCCTTCCCTCCTTGTATTTGTGTCCTTGTGTACTCCCCTCACCTCGAGTGTGGGCCAGACTTAGTGACTCATTTCTAAAAACTAGAATACAGCCAGAGTGATGGGATGCCTCTTCCAAGATTAGGTACAAAAAGCCTGTGGCTTCTGTCTTGCTGGCCATCTCCTGGTCTCTCATTCCCTTGTTTCTCTGATGGAAGTCAGCTGCTATATTGTAAGCTGCCCTACAGGAAGGCTCATTGGCAGCCTCTGGTCAATGGCCAGCCAGTGAGGAGCTGAGGCCCTCAGTCCAATGGCCTGGAAGGAATGAAATCTTGCTTATAATCATGTAAGTGGGCTGGGAAGGAGATCCTCCCCCACTTAAGCCTTGAGATGACCATGGCTCTAGCCAATAGTTGATTGCTACTTTGTGAGAGACCCTGAACCAGAGGACTCAGTCAAGCCACACCTAGATTCCAGACCTGCATGAACTGTCTAAATAATAAATAATGTATTGTTGGGTAATAAATAAATAAATGAGAATATGCATTTGTTGTTTTAAACCACTGAGTTTGGGGGTAATTTTTATCCATTAATAGACACAAATATAAAGTTTGCTTTGAGGATTTATCTAAAGAAATAAGACATCTTCGCAAAGGTTTATATATATATATATATACATTCATACATATATATGCACACACACAATCTGTTGATTGTATTTATAATGATGAAAATGCAAAAGTAATCAATAACAGGTCAACAATAAAAGAATGGTTAAATAAATTATGATACTTTATATAATATAATATCAGGCAACCATTAAAAATGACAATATACCACAGATATTAACAGGACAATAAGGAGCTACAAACACACTATGTTTAAAATTTTCACAACTTAGATGAACTAGACATATTCCTTGAAAGACACAAACTACAAACATTCACTGAAAAAGAAACAGATAAATGGAAGTCCTATATCTCTTAAATTAATTGAATGGAATTCTGAGTTAAAATCTTCCCACAAATTAAAGCCATATGAATTGATTTCCAACTTCCATAAAACATTGAGGAATATGTAATATCAACTCTACAAAAACTCTTCAAGAAAAAAAGAAGACAAGGTGATACTTCTTAAATTATTATATGATGCCAGCATTACCCTGACACCACATCCAGACAAAGTGGCATAGGGAAAAAACTAAACTAAACTAAAAACCAATGCTCCTCATCAGCACAGTGTGAAAACCCTCAACAAATATTAGCAAATTGATCAGATAATATAAAAAAAAAACAAAGTGGTGTTTATTCTGGTAATGCAAAGCTGATTTAGCATTAAAAAGAATCAATGCAATCCATCATACTAACAGTCTAAAGAAGCAAAACCACATGATCACACATCCATTTGTAATAAAAACCTCAGCAAACTTGGAGTAAAAGGGATCTCTCTGCTCTTGAAAAAGGACATGTACAGAAAAAATGCTCCAAACATCATAATTAATGGTGAAAGACAACATGCTTCCCCCGACCCCCTTAGGACTGTGAGCACAAGGATGTGCTGCCCCCACCACTCCTGTTCAATGTCCTACTCGAGGTCTTTGCAGTAAGGCAAGGAGGTAAGAAGCCTTCAGACTGGAATGGAAAACATAAGGCTGTCTACATTCACAGGCAGCATGATTGTCTATGTAGAAAATCTCAAAGAACCTACAGAAAAGCTACTAGAACAGAACACAAGACCAATATACAAAAAGTCAGCATGAGACATAATAGCAAAAATAGAAGAGCAAAAGTACCAAGTTGGAAAAAGAAGAACAAAGTTGGAGCAGTCACACTATTAAATTTCAAGACTTTCTATAAAGCTATGGTAACCAAGACAACGTAGTATGGTGAAAGGACTGACACATAAATCAATTGAATGTAACACGGTTCAGAAATAAACATAACTGACTGGTACTGCCAAGGTGCAGAGGCACCTCAGTGGAGAAGGTGTAGTCTTTTCACCAAATGGTGCTGGAACAACTGGCCAGCCACATGCAAAGCAATGAATGTGGATCCATATCTTGCACCACTTACAAAAATTAACTCAATTTTTGTTCATTGACTTAAATGGAAAACCTCAAACTATAAAGTGTCACCTCCTCAAAAACGTACCTGATCTTGAGGAGCTTAGAGTTCAATTGCGGGGACAGAATCCAAAAGCAAAACAGCTACCACCTGAGTACCACAGGCAGCACTGGGACAGGAGGAGGGGACGTTGTTGCCTCAGGAAGCAAAGATGGGGCTTGGGATTGGCAAAGTGGCTTCTGAGGATAGCCTGTGTGTGACTAGGGGTGAGGGGTGCGGATGGGGAGGACTCTCACCAGAAGCCCTGCCCTCAGAAGATATGTTGATGTATTGTTCTTTCTGGAGCCATTTCCCCAAGAAACCCAGAAAGGACTCTCTCTGCATCCCCCACAGCCAAACCTTCTGTCCTTCACACTTCATTAAAAATTCAGGGCACTGTCAGTCTGTTCCGTCAGCCTGCCCAGGTAAGTGGAAGCCCAGCTTAGGAAAAAAGTGATGTGGTTCCGCAGAATGGCAAGGCTGAGCCAAGCTTCCTACTGCAGGCCCTCATTAGCTAAGATCTCCAAAGGGCTTTGGCCTGGCCAGCCATCTCTGTGCCAGTGGCAAGGGTTGTGTTTGCTCTGCAGAGACCAAGCAGCTGCCAGACTTGGCCACAAGTGTTTGCCTTTCTGTGTCAGCCAAGGCCTTGGTTCCTTGTTGGCTTCTGCACCTTCTCTAGCTCGGCAGCAAACTGCTTCTCACCCTCCAGGCACCTGGTCTCTGAGAGTACACTCTTGAAGGATCTTCTCCTGCAACCCAAAGGCACTCCTGAGCATGGCAACCATGGGTGCCTTAGCAAGAGCTGGAAAGACTGTGAGATGATCAGCCCCAAGCTGCATGTTCAAGTTGATGCAGTCAACAGTACAGGTCTCCCTGTGAGGCCCACAATGACCATCACATCTAAAATTGCAATCTGCACCTGCCTATTCTAACTTCCCCTACCTGCTGTCTGGTTCCCCACATCATTATCACCTCCTCACCTGATCGCCTTTGTTGTTGCTGTTAATTGTCCATCTTCCTCCACCAGGATTGAAGCCCCACAAGGGCAAAGATGTCTGTTGGGTTTGTCCCCTGCTGTAGGTATTGGAAGTGCCTAAAATAATCACCAGTGCTTGTGTAGGGCTTCCTATGTGCCAAGCACTTGGTATCAGTTCAATCATTTAATCCTCACAAACACTTATGAGGAAGGTACTATTATGGTCCCCATTTTACAGATAAAGAAACTGAGACACAGAGAAGTTCAGTAATTTGTCCAAGGTCACACAGCTAGGAACAGAATTGGTATTTGAACCCAGATTTAGCCTCAACCACTTGGCTATACCATCAAAACCAAAATAAAACAGAGCCTTCCCATAGTAGGCACTCCATAAGTGAACAAATGATTGAACTGATGAATGAACTGTGAAGTGTTCCCCTCCTGTGGGGAATCTGGCCTGCCAGTCCTCCTATCCACCCAGCGTCTCTCCCCAGGAGGCTTTCAGGACAATAAAAGCTAGAGGGTTTCCTCCACAGGCCTCCCTCCCTGCCTCCTTGCAGGAGTGGGTGCAGCCAGGCAGCACCCTGACTCTTCACAGTCTTTTCCTCCGGACGCTCAACAGGGCCGCTAACGCTCGCTGAGCGCTGGTAGCGCTGGGACTAGAGGCCGCAAACGGGCACAACATGAGCTCTCTGAGCTGAAGAAGTGAGCGACGGGCAGGGACAGGCAGACAGGAGGCGCCGGTGCAGAGCCAGAAGCAGATCTACGCAGAGCAGAGCGACAGGAGCGCCAGAGAAGGGGGACAGCTAGGGTTGTGGCGATGAAGAACTAGGGCTTTGACATTTAGAAAAGCCTTATGGAAGAGGTGGCATTTTAGCTCAAGTATTAAGGATGGGTGGGATTTCAAAAGATGTCAATGAGAAGTGCTTTCCAAGGGAAGGGAACCTTGAGAGCCCCGAGGCTGTCGGAATTGTAAGTTTGGGACAGAGTGTCCCCAGAAGGGATGCTTCCCATGCAAACTGGACACTAGCCAGGGTGAGGGGGCCCGGGGTCTGCCAGACGTGTTTGGTGCTCGCCAGTACCCTCCTCTACAGGGCCACCGTCTTCCCTTGCACTGCCACCTCATCATACCTGAGGGAGGCATGGGCTGGGGCTCTTGGTCAAGTCATATTCCCGACTCATTGCCAGCTCCTGTCTGTATCGTTGTCTCACCTCCAGCCTCCCCTGGGTCTGGTTTGGGTCCCACTCTGCCAAGGCGCTGCAGGGCTCACGTAGGTTTCTACCCTGGGCTAGGCCCCACCCCTGCAGCCCATGCCTTGGCTTCATTCATTCTAGCTGCAACACTCTAGGGGTGTATTTGAATGCCTTCCTTTTGAAGCTCCGAGTTCTGTAGGAAAATATTACCATAAAAATGTTTCCAGGTTGGTGTGCTGGCTTCTGTCAGGGCCTCACTGTTTGACAACGGCTGTGCTGATTTAAGTGATATTTACATGCAAAACTGTTTTCTGTGGGACGCCATCATTACCCCTGTGTCAGGGGCCAAGGATAACACCCCATTACAGGCCTTCCCTGTTACACGAAGAAGGATTCATTCACTCATTCAGCTGAGCCCATCTGAGTACACAAATCTGTACAAGGTGCCGTAAAAATACCTCTGATCTCACCGCGGTCTCAGAGATCCCAAAATCATCTGATTCAGGAGGAGGCGTCTCGTCATCTAAGAGCAATCCGCCCTCCACGTCCACCTCCATCCAGGGCAAGAGCCTGCTTTGTACAGCAGCTCCAACAGCTCAACAGATTGGAGGTGCTTCTTTAGAACCACAGGAGGCAAACTCAAATGGCTTCTGCCCTTGGATCCTAGTCCTCCACCCCTTCCACTCGATACTCATCACTAACCTCATCTCCCTTCGCTGTGAAAGCCCTTCAGACATCTGCAGACAGAGCTCTTCCTGGTCTTCTCTTCCCCAGGCTGCACAGCCTGTTCTGGCCACTGTTCCTCAGGTGACAACCTGTGTGCGAGGCCAGGAGAGATCCCCTTAGTCCCACCCACATCCAGCTCTGACATTGACAGATGGGCAACCACAGAGATTTGCTCCAGGGCATACAGGAGTCCCAGGCGGAGTCACACCTGGTTCCGGGATCTTTCTACACTCAGTCCAGTTCTCTTTCTCCCGTGCCACATCAGGACTGCAGTTTATCAAGTGACTATCTATTATACCTGCTTGGTCATCAGATTCTCAAAACCAACCATTTCCAGATGAGGTAAATGTATGCCCAGAAAGGGACATTGACTTGTGTGTGGTTGCACAGCTGGGATGTGGTGAAGGAATACAGGTGGTTCAAGTCCTGGCCTTCAGCTCTAAGTCTAGTTCTCTCCTGTGAAATCCAGCTGTTTCCCCACTGGGTCCCTTGGGTCTCTCTTGTGGAGAGAGAGGTGAGATGTCACAGTGACCAACATGGGGACATACATTTTGCACTGAACTAAAGAAAACCTGACCACCATACTAGGGACCACCAAAAAGATTTCCCAGGCCTAAGTACTGAAGGTTTCATTAACTCTGGGAGTCTCAATATAGTACCATCTGTTAATTAAGTTCAAGGCTAAAAAATTAGCATCTGCATTCCTGTTAAAGGATAAGCAAAATGTTTACCTTTCCCCTTAATTTCCTTTGGGTCCAAGTGCCCCCAGGATGTGTATCATCCCCACCTTTTCTTTGTATAACATATCTTCTGTAAATGAAATGTGCCCCTTTGAAGTTCCATCTCTCTATGCTGCTGACTAGTCAAGAATATAAAACCTTTGTATGGCTTGGGTTGTTTGGAATATATCTCACACATTAGAGTTATATCTTCCTGGGCTTAGGTGCAAAATTTGGCTCAAATAAAACTCTGTCTTTATTTTCAAGGTCATTTTGATGAATTTTTCATCAACACCTAAAAATCCACCCAGGTCAGGACAGAGAAGACCTGGCAGCGCCTGCATAGACAAGACTTGGGGGTCTTCTGACATTCACATAGATGCATTTCAGCAGTGACATGCAGTCACTAACAAGGGTTGGCAAGGTTACTAGAGGCCAGCATCTGAACAGGGGAAGGGATAGATAGTAAGGCTGACCTTTGCCACCAACAGGCTACTTATAGAGGGAAGAAAAATAAGTTGGCTATCTCAGGAGGCACTGAGTTCCTTGTTTCTGGAGGGAGAAATGGAGGCTGGATGGCCAATTGGCAGTCTTCCATTCTAGGAAGGATTTCTCTGGTGAGGTGTGAGCTTCCATTGCCCTATACATCCCAGAGGCAATGTTTGCTCTAACTTGTCTCAGAGCCTTCTTGAGAGGAGAGATAGGGAATGGTGGATGTCTAGGCCAAGCTCTGAGACATGTGGAAAGCCAGATGGCAGTGCCATGGATCCAGATAAAGCATGAGGCATCAATGATAAGGTGACACTCCCAAGGTAAAATGGGTGGTGCCTTCTTGGTAGTTTTCTAGCAGAAATCTTTTAACTACTTTTCTGCAGTCAGATCTCAGCCTGACCTGGAATCAGAGGACTGAGCACACAGCTTCTCCATATCAGGATTTCCAAAAAAGCAGCTATTTTGTGGTGCAAGCTTCTTGGTCGAAAGCCTGCATGGATGTGCCTCTCCAGGAAGCTGGCTGTTCTGCCCCTGCCCTGGCTTCCTCAGGCCTGAAAGACCAGCCTCCACCACAAGGGGGTGCTGGACATAGCTCCTTGCAAGAAAACCTAGATTCCCTAGGGCTTTATGCAGTAGGGTGTTTGCAGCCTAGAGGGTGGGAGGCCAGGTCAGGAGGCACCATGCTAGGCCCTTATGCATTTTAAGTGCACCAGGTCAGCTCTGTACTCCAAGGATTCTTTGGGGAAGTGCTTTGGGAACAGATCTTGTAAATTTGTATTCTTCTGGCTTTAATATTCTCACAGCAGTTTAGGGAACAGAGAAACAGAAAGAGGGTGTGACAGGGGAAGCCAGACAGGTGGCCTTAGTCAGATTCCAAGTGCAGCTCTGCCTGAGGGCAGATGTTCAAGGCCCTGTGCTGTCGCAGTACAGAGAGGGAAAAGCCACCCACCATGTCCTCCTTTCCCCTACTAGTGTACAGTCTTGTGGAGACGACCAGAAGCCCCAAGAATGTTTATAGGAGATAGAAGAGATCACACACTATCATGTGGGCTTGAAGTGCCACAGGAGATTCCAAAAGGAGAGGTGGCACTTGGGAGATGGTAGAAATGGGGGCAATGGCACTTCAGGTGGGGACACAGAAGGAGCTGATTCATGACCTGCATGTTTTGGATGTCCTACAAAGTCACCCGAGGTGTTCGGAATTGGAGAAGGGGAGTTTGTAGGGTACACAGATGGGGGACCTCCAGGGGGAGCGGAGAGCACTTCAGAGAGCCCCACAGGCAGGTCTTGACCTGGGAGCCAAAGGAGCCAGGGTGGTGTCCTGGCAGCATGTTCTCATGCATGTGTGTGTGTGCGTGCATGTGTGTGTGTGCAGGCACATGCACGTGCACAGGGAGATGAACTCACACTTCTTAGCCTTTGGCAATTAGATACTATAAGGGCAAATATAATTAAAAATAAGAGGGTGAATTCTCCTTATTGAAAAATAAGGGAAAAGAGTCCTTCCTTTCCTTTTCTTTCACATTTTCTTTCTCGGTCCTTTTTCAAACGCATGTCAATCTTTTTAGTGGCTAAACTGCTTGCTAGTCTCACAACTCGGGAAAGGTTCCTCAAGGGCCTGGAGCCAAATCTATGCCATGCAGTCAATAAGGTAGCTAACACCCTTTCTCTGGGTCTCCTGGGAGGAAATAGTCCTACCATTGGTTGTCACCTGACTCCAACTGTGGAACCTAGCAAGTGTAATGGCCTGGATCCAGTTAGCTACATAACGATCCTTGTCTTTGCAATCTTTTTGTGGGTTGCCTGTGATGCAGGGCACATTCCCGTGTCATGCTTATTTAATGATAACGGTGGATTCTTTCTCTTCTACCTTTGTGGAGAGGTGTCTTGGGCTGGGAGGAAATTGTATTGCCCCAGCAGTCCACACAAACTCACACACGTACAGATCCACACTCACAGCCCTACATGCTGTATTGCACATGCACCCTTACACCCAGCTGCTCATACATGGTGCACACCATGTACACCCCCTGGCTCTGGCTCTTCTTCCCAAGACAGGCGTGAGAGGAGTGGCCTGGAACCCTCTGCCAGGAAGGCCAAGGCCACGCGTGGCAGGGCCTGCACATTTTCTTCTTTTATTGGGCCTTTTCTTTCCTATGGTGCCCAAACCACCAGCTTTTCTGAGTCTTGCTCCTCCAGCGTTTCATTTACCCTCTGCTACTGCATTTTTCCTTTATGTGGTGTTTCAACCTAATCACAGAAAAAGAAAATGTAGGAACAGAGAACACAATTCATTATGTTGTACACCTGAAACTAATATAATTCAATTACACATAAAAAAAGTGGCGAATAGGAAAACCACCAAAACAAACAAAAACCCAAATCAAAACTTACTGCTTTCTCATTGCAAGTCTCCTAGAACTTGGGGTTTTCCCTTGGATTTCTCTTATTGATTTGTCAATTATGTATTAATTTTATTCATTAAATTTATTCAATGAACATTGGGAGTGCAGCTCGGGGCTGGGCATGCCTGCTCCGGGGAAAGAAAGAACTTGGGAGACCAAGATTTTCCTCCCACGCGAGTCCGCGCTTGGCTCCCCCCCCATCCCCGCCTCATGCCCCAGGCTATGAACCCACCCTGGGAGGTGGCGGGTGGGCGCGGCTTCTTATCCTGGCCCCACCCCTGGCGAGCGGGAAAGCTACGCTGCTCCTGCCCAATGGCGGGGGAGCCTCCAGACCAATCAGAGCCTCCCGAGCTGGAGGCGGGCTGCGGCCCCTCTGCCCCGCCCACTTGGCGCTCTGGAGGACCTCGTGGAAATCTGAGCCCGAGGTCCATGCGCCGACGCCATCGCTCCGCCCTGAGCTGAGTTTCCGAGCCACAGGGTCTGGGCAAGCCCCGGCCTCGCTTTCCCAGGGCCAGCATCCGCTTCCTCATTCAGCCACCTGGTTGGGAGCTCCTCCTCCGAACTCGGCCCTTGTTGAGCACAACGTGTGGGTTAATCTTGAGGTGTGGCTCAGTCACATCAGTCCTCAAGGTGCCCTAGTCCAGTCACCCCTCCCATAGCGTAGCGTTTGGTGTCAGGCCCACCTGAAGAGCACTCGGGCCAGGATCCTTCACCTTGGTGTTCCCTTCTGGGGCCCTGCCGCCCCTACTGGGCCGAGGTTCCTCTCGTAATAGCAAACCCCGTGATGTGCCAAGGGTTGAGACACCTTAGGCAGACCCAGCACTTAAGGTGGGCAGCTGATGGGGCCTGTTTCACGGCTCCTCAGTGCCTACTTCCGCTCTGCCAGAAGGTCCATGGGCTCTCCTTAGTGCACTACAGGTCTCAACTTCCCAGATCCTGTCGAGTCAGGTGGGCGAAAGCGGCTCTCACTCATCCACCACTGGCATTCCCTGACTGCATTAGCTAGTCCCTTCATTAGCTCGAAGATCCCAGTTTAGCTCTTCAGCAGATAGAGCTGGGAGAGGTAGCCTGATGCAAATTTTAGGGAAGTGGTTGCGAGTCAAGAAACAAGGGGCACTGTGAGGTCTTCAGCCAACGTCAAAATATACCTTACCCTCAGTTTTTCCACCTATGAAATGGGGATGGTATATAAATTGTAGAGATTGTGAATAGGCTTGTAAACTGAAGCACTGGACACATGCCTTTGGGCAGTGGTGGTGGCTGGAGGCCTATAGAGATGAGATAATGGAAAGCGGCGGGATTCAAGGAAAAGCCTTATCCTTAAGTAAAACTTGCATTTCATTAGTAAGTGTTTGTTAAGTAAGTTAGTTAATTGTCTGTTGCAAGAGACATAAAAAAATAAACAAAAAAAATCACCTTGTATTTCATTGCCCAGGGTTGCTGGCAGATGAGGTTTTTGCTAAAATAGCCCCCAGCCCAAACCCCTGATTTATTTTTTTTAGAAATGGAACCAAGTTTTTTCACCAGGGGGCATATTTTACCAATTTGTATTTTTAGAAAAAGTAGGCATCACACCCCACATTATCAAGAAGCTAGAGTTTCTCTCTCTCTCTCTCTCTCTCTCTCTCTCAATCATGAGCTTTGTCAATTGTATGATGGAGCTTATTTCTGTTTTCTTCATGGCTTAGCTTTTAAAACACTGCGCTGTGCAAGGATCAGCTTGAGAAAGTGCCATTTGGTGTTTCAAGTATGGCCATTCCCATCCAGCCCCACCACTGGCCACCCAAAGGGGAACTGTGAGAGTGGGGGTGGGGTTATGGTTTTATGAGTCAGTAAAGCAAATTGGAGGTGTTGCCAAACTCGACTTTGGTGTACACTTTCCATGTCACTGGGTTCACAGCACAGAGGTTTAAAACAATATGGTGAGCAAAACACTAGACTGAGAATTAGGAACTATAAATTCTCTAATCCTGTCACTGATCCAGTGAATTTGGAGCAAGTCACTTCCCATCTTTAGCTCTCAGTTTTCTC
The DNA here is from genome assembly GCF_030020395.1 of Manis pentadactyla. Classification (NCBI taxonomy): domain Eukaryota; kingdom Metazoa; phylum Chordata; class Mammalia; order Pholidota; family Manidae; genus Manis; species Manis pentadactyla. The sequence continues at coordinate 144,281,950 of NC_080038.1, forward strand.
AACTAAAATAAAAAGGCCAGCCTAGGGCTCTTTCCTTTAAAGAATCATTTTCTGTTTCTTAAGGGAATAACCGAGGCACTACTCTTTGTTGTCTCCATAGTGACCACACCCCCTGACCTGCCATTTCATTTCCATGGCAATAGCTCTGTTGGCTCTCTCCACTGGCCTCTAGTTCTTTAGCAGCTGCTGCAGGTAGGAGGTTTCAGGACTTTGTTGAGGGGCCAGGATACTGGCTAATTTCTTTGTCTTACAGCTTCTGAGTTGATCCTAAAAGTTCTATCTCCACCTTGATGAGCTCACAGTGCAAGTTGGTAGATTGTAGAAGTTGGCAAGAGAAAGAGGTATGAGGGCTTTTGTATATAAAAATAAAAACAAACACCAATATGTAAATGAAATTATCCAGACATTTTTGTCCCGCATCAAATCCCATTTATGGATGGCAGTTGTCAGTTATCATGCAACTGCCACACAGGCTGCTAATGTGAGTGTGTACAAATGCTGGCCTGGGAGGCAGGAGTCCAGCTAGGACACCATTAGATGAACGTGTGACGTCCCACAACTCCCTTCCCTGTCCACAAGTTTCCACATCTGTATGACGATGAGGTAGATCACTGTTACAGGCTGAGCTGCACCCTTCCCCCCAATTCCTATGTTGAAGTCCTAACTCCCAGGACCTCAGAATGTGACCTTACTTGGAAATAGGGTCGTTGTAGATGTGATCAGTTAAGATGAGGTCATACTGGAGTGGGGTGGGCCCCTAATTTAATAAAAAGGAGATATTTGGACACAGATTCAGGCACAGGTGAAGATGAAGGTAGAGGTCAGGGTGATGTTTTTACAAATCAAGGATGACCAAAGATTGCCAGCCCACCACCACAAGCTAGGTGAGAGGCATGAAACATATTCTCCCTCAAGGACCTCAGAAGTAACCGACTCTGCTGACACTTTGATCTCAGACTTCCAGCCTCCAGAACTGTGTGACAACACATCTCTGTTGTTGAAGCCATTCAGTTTGTGGTACTTTTTAAAGGTAACCCTAGCAACCGAATACAACTACATCAATGGTTCCCAATCTTTTCTCCACCAAGAACTCTTTCACTCTTTGTCCTTTTGCAGACCCAATTCATTTGCTTAACAAATATTTATTGAGTGCCTACCATATACCAGGCCCTTATTCTAGGCATTAGAGATACACAAAGTCACAAAGCAAAGTTCCCTCCCCTTGTATTTATTCTACGTTTTGAAAGATTTAGTCGGCCAAGTATACTATGGCTTTAGTTTAATAATAATTTGTGTGTTTTGTGATGAGATAACCAGGGTTGCCTCATTAATGTGATATGATTAGTGTCAAAAATCCGAGAAAGGTGATGCTTTAAGTAGCTGTTGATCCCTTGTAGCAAGCAAATACATTCACTAGATTTTAAAACATACTGAAAGTTGTTCTGAAAACCCTCATTACCAAATTTATGAATCCCTACAGGTTCAAGAACATCATTGCAGGGTGTCTAGCTAAAGCAGAGGTCAGCAAACGTGTCCTGCAAAGGGCCAGGCAGTAAACAGTTTAGGCTTTGTGGACTATAGAGTCTCTGTCACAACTATACTGCACTGCCATTTCAGTGTGAAGCATTCATAGTGCAAACTGATGAGCTGGCTGAGTTCCAATAAAATTTATTTATGGACACTGAAATCTGAATTTCATATGATTTTCACCTGTTGCAAAATATTCTTTTGATTTTTTTCAACTATTTAAAAATGGAATAAGCCATTCTTAACTCATGGGCTGTAGAAAAACAGGTGGCAGGCAGGCTATATTTATTTGGCCTCCTGGCCACAGTTTGCCAACCCCGGAGCTAGATTTTCTTTAATTCTGCTCTAGGTCTGACATTAGGTGGTTCTTATCCCCCTAAGGGTCTGGATGAGGCCCAGAGGAGGATTATGTTTGAACTCAAACCCAGGCTTCCTGCTGCCCAGTCCATGGCCCATGAACACAGCTCTAAGCTGCTGTATTTAGTCATGATTTCAGATGTAGTCTTTGTATCCATGTGGTGCAGAAAATAGATGTGTGGTCAGCGGCCCTCAAGCAATAATCATGTAAGGGCTGTCCTCTTATTAGCAGCCAGTGGCAACGTAATTTTGTCAAGCCTGACCCTAGGCTTACAGAACCCCTTTCGTTTATACCTCTCTCGGGTTGCGCAGGCCCAGGAGGCCCATCTGTCCTTTACTATTTGAGTCGCCGTTGTCTCATTGGTGGCTTTCTGAGCAGCTGCAAAATATGTTTTTAACTTTACGTGTAAGTTAGGGGTCATCGGCGCCAGGCCTGGAACAGTCCCTCTCTGCAAGGGCTTTTTCAGCTCTGACATTCTCTAGCTAACCGACTCTGGTGAGTGTTTTTAACTCCTCCCACCTTCCCACGGCTGGACTTTCACTGTGGGTAATAATTAATGAGGCGTTTGCTCAAGGGCTGGGGAATAATGTGCACTGCTTTTCTGTGTTGTTGTGGTCGGAAACTGCTTGGTTGCCTAGCACCACAGTCGTCTGCCTGCTCGTCCTTCTTCGCTGCTCATCTGCTCTGGTCGCATCGCAACCGCAGCTCGGCGACAAGTGCCAGGACGGGGACAAGAGGTGCCCGCGCGCGCACAGGGGACCATGTTGCGAGGCAAGTCCCGGCTCAACGTGGAGTGGCTGGGCTACTCGCCCGGCCTGCTCCTCGAGCGCAAGCCACTCCTGGCAGGCCGCACGTCGCGGAACCCCGGCCGGTAAGTCACATGAGCACCCGCACCCCCGCCCGAGCCTGCGCCCGCCACGGCCCTCGCGTCACCGCGGCGCGCCGCGCCTGCGCGCTGCCTCCCGCCGCCGGGGGCTCGCCGGCACTTTCTGCGCGGCCCGCTTCCACTGGTCGCCTGCGGAACCGGCGGAGCGCGGCTGCAGAGCGCGGCTGCAGAGTCCGGCTCGCCTCCCATCAGTTGCCGCTGGCGCGGCGTCGCCATGGAGCGCCTTGATAAAGCGGCGCTGAACGCGCTGCAGCCGCCCGACTTCAGGTAGTCCCAGCGGGGCCGGGGCTGGGCAGGGCTGGCCTGGGGCGGGGCATAAGGGAAGGTCAGAGCCGAATGGCCTGGTCTGCAGTGGGCAAAGGTGTAGACGGACCTTCGGGGCCGGGCTGTGGGATGCGGGAGAGGGGAAGCAGGTTGGGGGCTGCACACCTGGCCCCGACCCTTTGCTCTGGAGCAGGGACTCGGGGTCTTTGGGGGCTAGGTCAGCGGGCCTTCGGCTCATGCTTCTGTCCTAGCACTTCCTCTCGCTGTCGTCTGTATTGCGAAATTGCTGTCTGCAATCTCTCTCCCCACTGCAGGGTGAGCTCCCTGAGGACAGGAACCTGGCCTTCTCCATCTCCTGCAGGGCCTGCACCATCGGGGCTTAGTAAATGTTTGCTGTGAATGAACGAATGGAAGGGAGTAGGGGCTGCCCCTGGTTTGAGACTGGTCCGCTTGGGGGCTGCTGGCCGAGTAGAAGGAATCTGGGGAGAGCTGGTGGTTCTGGCCCACTAGCCTAGCCAGTGATACCTCGGTAGGCAGGAGGGTGGGGAGGGATTTAGCCTCCATTCCGTGATGATCATGACCTACTGTGTGCCACGCTCAAACTAAGTGCTTTATTGCGCACTGTAGCAAAATAAGAGAGTGCTTAGTTTCCTTTTTTAAAAGATGAAGTTGACTCAGGATAAGTGACTTGCCTAAGATCACACAGTTGGGCCACCCTTTTACTAAGTGTTGAAGCTAGCGTTTGACCAAGCCCACTGACTCCAAAGCCGGTGATCTTTGGAGCCCCGTGATCTTTTCACTCACAATGTAGGTGTTTTATATTACTGTTTACTAATGAAGATGCCAACAGATATTTTTATTAAGCACACCTACAATATACAGTATAGCCTTCCTAGACTGATTCTAGTGTTTCCTGATGGAATCTATTTGCAATGGAAGTCTTGTTACAAAAGGGACCGTGGTAAGCTCCATCGCTTAGTCTTGCTGCAGAAGTTTATGTGAAGTGGGGAAACTCTAGGTACTTTTAATAGTGGGGACGAAATAAGGTTCATCCTGAATTACTCTTGTGTGTGAGGCCAACTTTAATTCTGGACTTCCCTATTCATTTCTAACAAATCTCAGCAACACATAGAAGAAACCAACTGAATGACATTAGGTGCTTTGTTTTGGAATAATTCATAGGTTATACCCAAGCTGGCTTATGCCAGCAGAACTGCTAGCTGCAGTGGGCTGTGGCTGGAAGTCAAGGAGAAAATGCCCTATAAACACTAGAGGGCATTGGCTAGTTCTCAAACATTTGTATGCTTAACTTTATACTTAGTTCCACATGTGTGAGGTCACAACCCAGAATACAGTCAGATTTTTGGAGCTTAAGGTAAAAAGAGAAGTGAGAAGTGGTTGAAGATGAACTACAAATTGTTAAGCTATGCTGGATGTAGTGTGTGAGGCTAGAAATTAACATGCAGAAAAGAAGACTAAGCTTGGGAGGTGGGATTGTAAGTAATTTTATTTGCTTTTAAGACAGTTTTTTATGGTGTTATATAGTCTTTTCTATAACAAGCTGCTCTCAAAGCCAGACCAGTTAGTAGATACTCAAGAGAGATAATTTGAAGAACAGAAGAACCAGTTAGCTCCTCCTTCCTGAAGCTTTGTTTCTTTTTCACGTTATAATCTGAATTTTGCATACCTAAAACATAATTTAAGTCACCATAGAAACACCAGGAAGCTCAAGTGTTTTGTTAGGGCCCACAAAAGAAATGGCCAAATACCGACTTTATATTTTTTATACAAATACTGAAGACACTCATATTCTTTGAGAATTTTACACAATAAATCCCTCTCAGAATTTATTACTGGGAAACAGTTGAAGGGAGCTTGTGTATATTAGATGATAATTGTAATAGTTCAGTGAGCACCAAAGTGGGATCTGGTAAAAGATGGTCTATTGAAGTCCAGAAAAGAAATGTCAGAGCTACATAAATTTATTTGTAACCATATCCTTTCTAGTATCTTTTTGTACATATTTTATATTTTAAAGAATGTTATAGATTATTTATTTAAAAAATAGGCCTATGTGGCAATATGTACTCAAAACTTTTATTTAATGATGGATTGCAGAGGCGACAAAGTTTGTAGACCATTGATATAAACTTGAGACATTCCTTTCCTTTCTGGAATGCCAGAAACCTTCCAGCTAATTGTATACAGTTATAAAAACCCTTTGGCTGGATTTTCTGGGGGTACAGAGAAATGTGCAGGAGTAGTTGTCACATTAAGCGTTGTAATAACAGGAATGAACTAAGTGTAACTGGCTCCCTGAGCAATGAATCCTTAACAGCTGGTGGAACCGGGAAAGGTGCCTGGAGGAGAGGCTCTTTTGGGGGGTCCTTGAAGGATGCCTGTCTCCTCGAAGACACAGATAAAAACCAGAGCCTCTATCTGAGGACTACCAGAAAGAGAATTAAGTTCTAGTGTCGACAATAAGCATAAAGTTAGAAGTGTGTTATGTTGTTTGAGGATGGTTAGATTTAAGCGGGAAAAGGACCTTAACCTAGGGGATGGAGCTATAGTGCTTCCTGCCTTAATAATGTTTGAGGCAGTTTGTGTATGTTCAGGGTTGCTGGGGGCCTACTACAGAGTGGTGTTGCTCATTTATAACAATCAATAGGACAAAAGGTGACATTTGTTTGCTTACTAAAAGTCAGTAAACAACATTATGGAATATTTTGAAAATGGGAAAATAACTTTATTTTTGTATATTAATCTGGAATCCTTTTTTTGTGTGTACACATTTTTGATATAATTGGAATATATCAGGGATTGGCAAAGTTTTTCTGTAAAGTGCCAGATAGTAAATATGCTAGGTTTCGATGGCCATATAGTCTGATGCCATTACTCAGCTCTGCTTTTCTAGCTCAAAGCAGTCTGAGATGAGGCACCAACACATGGCTATAGCTGTGTTTCAGTTAGACTTTATTTACAGAAATAGGCAGTGGACCCTTGGGTCTTAACTTTGCAGACCCCTACATACATAATACATTGTAATCTGCCTTGTCCATTTGTTACACAAATACTTTCTGAATAATCATTACAATTCTCTTTTAGTGTCTCCATTTATTTGATGTACATCATTTGCAAAGTCATTTTCCTATAATTGGACATTTTCATGTTACCCAGTTTTGTTTGTGCTGTTATATTAATCTGCATATTGCTAATATTTTAATTAGCAATTCCTCAGACTTGTTTTTCTTTAAGTGTATACTTTTAAGAGCTTAATTGCATTCTTCAGAAGTTTTATTGTATTCTGAAGCAAAACTTCTCCCACTGGAGTATTTCCTTGATTTTAAAATAGTCTCTGGACAAAGAGAATTCACTGAATAGAAAGTGTTTTGGCATGAAACTTTTAATGCATCCATGTTATGTGAAGGCCAGCTTAGCTGTACTATAGATATTTAATCAGCAAGAAATTTGAGTAAGTTTCCTTTACCTACATCCAGATTATTCTCAGCTGCTTTTTCTCTGGAGATTCTCATACCCCAATAGCACTGTATTAAGCTAGCCATTGATCAGGTGGTTTGTGAACGAACACGCATTAGTTGTTTTCTCTGCATCTTCTCTGTTGCTATCGCCATTGTAAATTCTGGAATTATGGCGTGCATTTGCATTGTGGAGCACTTTAGAGAGTGAAAAACCACTTTCATGCTGTGACAGTTCCTCTCACACTGGATCTGAATGATAGGCTCTTGGAGATGGACTGGCATCTGGGTCTCTAGTATCTTCCAGTTTTGAGTCCCTAACTCTGCTGTTCCTCTGCTTCCAAGGAAGGAGTAGGGTTCCCAGGATCATCTCTGGGTATTTATGGTGTTTATGGACACAAGAGCGGTTGGAAATGGCTATGCAGGTTCTGATTTTCTCTTTGTTTACTTTTTTCCAGAAACGAAAGTTCATTAGCATCTACCCTGAAGACGCTCCTGTTCTTCACAGCTTTAATGATCACTGTACCTATTGGGTTATATTTCACGACTAAATCTTATGTTTTTGAAGGTAATCCTAGACCATAGAACAGAAGATTTTCTCCCTTGCTGTATTTAAACTTCTCTGCTTTTATGACCTCTTTCTATCTGTAAACTGGGTAATCTTAATTTCACTTCTTCCGTCTGTTTTGCTTTTCAAAACTAATGTTGCATAATGAGCCTTACTTCATGAAATGAATTTTTGCATGGCTCAGCTCATTTCAGCCTGCCATCATATTCGTTTATGGCTTTTTGTGAAATAGCTTGCAGAGCCTTTCTTTTAGTATCTCTTTGAGAGCAAGAGTTGGCTGACATGGGCACAGGAATCTGGGGGAATGTACCTTTGGTGGCAGACATTGGAAGGAAAAGAAAAAGTTTTTTTTTTTTTTATCAAAGTCCTTAGATGAAGTGATAATTACTATTTACATGCAAAATAATGTTCTTTGTGTATAAGAAGGTACTCAGATCTTTAAATGAATGCTTGGTTTATCACCACTCAGAGCATTACTTTTTAATTGCCTGACTAGGTCAATAAATGTATAGCTAATAAAAATTAGTAGGCTGTTTGTTGCACTTTGATAAATTTTGGAATTAAATGAGAACCTTTTTTCTCTTGATAGGCGCCTTTGGGATGTCCAATAGGGACAGCTATTTCTATGCTGCTATTGTTGCAGTAGTCGCCGTCCATGTGGTGCTGGCCCTCTTTGTTTATGTGGCCTGGAATGAAGGCTCACGGCAATGGCGAGAAGGCAAACAGGATTAAAGTGAGCATCACCTTTTGATAGCATTAAATTGATTTTTTTAAATGGTAAAAGCATCCAGTATACTGATGATTTCAGTAAAGTTGAAAACATGTTAAAATCTGTTTTAAGGAGTCACGTTTGACTGGTATCGATTTTGATCCCTCTAATACTGTGGTTGGTATCATCACTTTTAACTGTATGAGCCTCTCATTTGCAAATGAGATTTTAGAAAATTTTAAATTGGTTAAAAATAAGTATACTAAATTGGTTACACATTCTGGGAAGAATTTTATTATCCTACAACAAAAAATGTTTTGTAGTGCTTTGTCTTTTGGTTGGTTTTGAGTTTTACACCCCTGGATAGTTTCAGATGTACACAGTAAAGCAAACCTGAACTTCCCTTTTCACTGGAGTGCTTTTCCTAATGGTCATGAAAATACCAGGTCATTGTATTTTTGGTTGTAAATTCCTGTGGAAAATTGCTTAAATTGTGAGCACTGGAATGAATCTGAATGCCCCTGAGAAATGTCACAGCAAGTGTAATACCTAGTCAGTAGGACTCTACATTATTTCCATGCCTATTCATGTAAAAGGACTGGTCTATTGAAGGAACTAGATAGCAAAGCAAAGAGCTATCAGCCTGGACACTGGCCTGCTCCCTAAAGGCCCCTTGTAGGCCAGCTCTTTGATGATGTGCTGTGCTCTGTCATTCACAGTGAGGTCATGCTTTATTTAATTATAAGGTTTGTGTAAACTCCCTTTAAATTTGTTTTTCCTACATTTTTATAATATATATGAAAAGAATTTACATTTAAATGTATTTGTTTTGCATAATTGGGAGTACAACCAATCCTGAAAATAGATTATTTTTATTACCCAGGAAGTATTCTCTCTGGGATCACTAGTCTAGTCTTCCAACTCAGAGCTGTTACATCCCAGATATCTGTAGTTAGGTAATCCTTGAGGTCCTTCGTGATATAAAAAGACCCTGTGGTTTTACTTCAGTATCCTTAGTCTCTTTTCTTCCCAGCCACTTGGTACTACTTGTGTGCAATCTAAAAACACACCTTGAAAAAAGCATATTCAAACAGGAAGAAAATTTAAATTCCCTGTAATGTTGCCATGTGGAGATAAACACTATTTTGGTTTATATCCTGTGTATATTTCTTAATGTTAGTTGGATATACATTGGAAATTTGGTTTAAGTTCAAATTCTGCCAACTTTTCCTGACAGCTATCTCATACCTTACAGATGAATAATTGTTGGCCATTTTCAAAAAAGGACATCGCATTGTTCAAGTTTCCTGTGACTGGTCATTCCGGATGCAGTGGCCCTTGCCATGCTTGCCATGCCGATTGGTTTATGCACCCCTATGTTTGATGTTACAGAATTGGACTGCAGAAATAGATGGTTAGGCATAAAGCCAAGTAGGCATTTGTATTTAATTGTTGGGGGAAAAAAGATGATTATTGTAGGACTGTTTTTTTCTTATAGTTAAATATTATCTACAGTTCAAATGTCTTCCAGCAGTTATTTTAAATATAAAGTGTTCTCTTTAAAAAAGACTACAGTTTTGCAAGTTGCAGTGCTCCAAAATCTTGCAACTATAGACTATCTACTGTTAAGAGAACATATGGGATGTGAACAGTTCCCTGGAATGTGTTGTTTTAATTTGTCTGATTTTTCTCAAACTATTCAAGTTCAGTTGGACAATATCCATCATATCATTGATAAGTTTTCACAAATGCCTAGGGTGCCTAACTGGTTTTCTTGGTTTCACTGGAGATGGCTGGTAATTACAGGTATGCTTTGGTTATGTAACTGTACTTCTATTATGTTAATGTGTGTGCGCAATTTAATTAGTAGCTTAAAACCTGTACATGCTGAAGTTACTCTACAAGAAGATATGTCAAAGAAATAATCAATCTTCCCATGTTTTCTTCCGTCTGCTACTTCTATAGCTTTTCTTCTTCCTTCCTAATTACAACCCTTAAGTAGAATTTGTGCCTCATATCGAAATTACCAAGTATCATAATTCTTCCAAGTGGTAAAGATACCTCAAGACAAATGCTGGGCATAGAAGCCACAGGGCATAAATCTGCAAAGAAGTAAAAAGCTAACCTTTTCAAAGAATATTGCTTCTCTCTCACTTACCAACTCTACATTTCCCTGTATGGCCCCGGAAGATGACTGGTTAGCCAGAGACGGGTAAGATTCCTCAAGGGAGGAACAACCTAAGACAGGCACAGTCGCAGGGGGGCCATCAGGAGAGAAATTGGGGATCAACAGAGGTGAGGCTTAGAACCTCACCCCCCCTGTTTTGAGAGAAATCTTCTGCATCCGTGGATGTTTTGTTGCCTTTGTCTAGCTTGGATTAATACTTAGTCTATAGGCACACACCTGATCACCTACATTTGCCCTCTTACAGCACTAAACTATGTTTTCTACCTTTATCTTGCATCTACCTACCACTTCAGCATTTTATTAAAAAAATAATAATAATAATAATAAGGGAGAAATGTGGGATTCACATATAAATCAAGTATAAAAATCAAATGAATATTTACATTTGACCTGATTGTTTATAGTTCATAATGCGTGATCAAAACTGAAAGTTTCTGTGATATGACTGCCCTTGCACTGTTCACCATGTAAGAACTTAGTCACTATGTAAGAACTTGTTCACCATGTAAGAACTTGTTCGTTATGCTTCAGAAGATTGGAGACTGTTGAGAATTAGGCTTGGGGTGGATTAATGATTGTGCATTGGGTCCCCTATACAGAATTTTATTGTTGTTAACAACCATTTGATCAATAAATATGAGAGATGCCCTCTCAAAAAAAAATAAATAAATAAAAATAAAGCAAAATGAAATTAAAAAAAAATACTACAGTTTTAGTATGAAATTGTACAAATTTAATATGATTGTCAAACCCCTAGTTTGAGTCTGGGGTCTGGGGCGCTATGCGGTGGATTTCTAGGTGGTCCTCTCTTTAGACGCCTTGTCACCTCATTTCTTTTTCTGTAATGCCAAGGCTTTTCTTGTACTTTGGGGATCTTATGCTTTCTGTAAAATATTAATGTCCAGGGTTGGGTTATTTTGTTTTATTTCAGACATTTGCTGAATGGATAATGGTAGGAGTATTTTTCTGTATTTAAAACAGTGATTTGTGCAAAGCAGTTGTAATTTCCTCTTGGAAAAAGTACCAAGTGTTTAAAAGTTAGAATCAGATGCTAGCACTGACATTTAGGATTATTACAATCTAGGCTTATTTCCAAGCCAGTTAATTTTTCCCTAGGGTTTTAACCGTTAATTTACTACTTTGCTGCTATTGAAATAACATTGTATTTGACATACAGATTTGTCCCGACATCTCACTGATTTCCTCTTGGACAATGTACATACTTCAGAATGTACAGAAAGGAAAGCTACATGGAGCCCTTGTAAACGTTTTAAGATAGTGATATGTTCACTCTTGTTTGAAAATGGATTGTAAGAATAACCTCAGTTAGGAAGTGTAACTTGAAGTGTCAGTATAAGCTACTGATTTAACACATTACCTCCCATTTTGTCCCCCAGAATATAATCTTTTTTCCCATTGTGCTAAAAAATGAAAAGTCTGCTGTAGAATGCATCTGATGTCACTAGCTCTTCAAGTGGTTACCATTTTACATGTAACACCAGAATTCAGTTTTGAGTTTTTACTAAAGGAATTTAAACCTCCCATTTAAAAAACCCTGTATTTCATGGGAATCTAGCAGGAATACCTTGTAATAAATAGACTTTTCATCATAAAAATCTCATCAGCTTTGCCAAAAGAAGCAACTGATTGTCCTATTTGGTGTTTATTTGCCATTTTCATATAAATTTTAGAAATGCAGCTAGAGTACTCAAGGAGACTAGTAAAAACAGTTAAATGACATGTACCTGAGAAAAGATGACAGCTGAAGGTACGTGGAACAGGATCTAAAGCCTGTTGTAGGTGTATCTCGTGTGTGTTTCCCATCTCCAGACAAGTTCCTGTGTACTGTCTTATTTATGCTCTAGTGTAGTTGTAGACTGTTGTTAGGCCTGTTGCATAAATGGTTTGACAGCAGCACGGAATTTGTCACTTGTCTTAGGCCACCAGCGGATTGCTGTGCTGTCCAGCATTCTGTGTCCTCCATCAGAAGAGCACCACCTTATTAATTCAGAGTCTACTCTTACATTTAAGGTAATTAATTGCAAGCTGGGCTGGAGCAGCATGTTAATAACTTGATAAGAGTTCTTTTTGCTTTTTGCAGGGGGAAAGGGTCACCTGAGAAAATAAATGATTTTCAGGGTCTTTGGGAACATGATAAATACTACAAGTAATCTATGAATAGCTTAATTCTTTATATATTCACTAAAATAGTCTGGAATTCTTCAGTTTACCAACACTCTTGACCATGCTTTCCCTGCCTGTTTTGTTGCTGTGTGTACTTGAAAATAATATCTGCTTTCCTTTTAAGATTTTATGATTCATATTTGTCAGTTACACAGACTAGTCTTCCTTTTCCTCAAGTTCAGTGAAATCTCACTGAGCAGTAATAGTAGCAATAGCTAACAACATCTGCACAGCACCTTACAGTTTGCAAAGAACGTTCACATAATCCTCTGGAGTTTTGCACTAGTGAACCTGTTATGAGCTGTCTCTTGACATTGATGCCAGAAGTGTTAGAATCTTTAAACATCGCTTGAGTCATTGAATGTGCTGTCATCTTGAATAGTGTCCTAACCAGGGACAGGGTTTAGATGCCATATGTTGAAAGCTGTGTGTAATTGTCAAAATGGGGGACTTGAGTTCTTCAGCCACTTGAATCAGATTTACTTTTGTTAAGTGATGCTTTTCTAACTGTTACCTAGATGAATTTTGTATTCATTGTATTATTCTAGCCTGTAATTTGTATAAATTTAACATCTGTTGTCATTAAAAAAGTGTTTATAATGCCATTTTGATGTGTCCTGAATCAGTTAATAGAAAGTTCATTAACCTCTTCATTTTTTTTCATTTGTTAATACCATATGTAGTGTACTGTCAAGGGTAAGCATTTATGCAGTAAGTGTAGATCAGAGGTGCTGAAACTGGTGGGGGCTGTGAGGGGTGCTAAGATGGGAAGGCTCATTATCCCCAGTCTGTTGCAAGCCCTTTAGAATTGGTGTGGCATGGGAGGAAAGAAAGCTCCTTGCCCCTTGGTGTTTAAAAAAACCCCAAACTCATTTGGGAATGCATGGGCTGCAGATACTGCTAAAGGAGTGAGGTTGAGAAACACTTTGGGCTAAGTAACTAAAGATGGGGGTGGTCAGTGCCTGCGATGTCCAGCATGCCAGCCCCCCATGCCCATGCCCTGTGTCCTTGCTCCTCTAGCCACCTACTGGACATACTCCATCTCCTTTCTATGCTTCTGAGGGCTCTAGCTGGTTCTCATTAATACATAATATATAGTTCCAAAGAAGATTTGAGATGTCTTAGCATCAAAATAAACAGATTACATACAATCATATTTACATAAAAAGGGTACAGGTTATAAAATGCCTAAGGAACTCAGGACACAGGTAATGGCATTGCAGACACCACTGGAACCACCTTGCAGCACGTACTGCCCAGACCTAACCCAGATCTACTGAGTTAGAACCTCTGGGGGCGGAGCCTGGACATTCCTGTCTGTGACAGGCTGTGCTTTGGCACAGCTGGTTTGAGAACTGCTGCTAGAGATTGACAACTGTATATGTATGTTCTTCATGCTGAGCTTGAAGATGATTTTATAAAGTAGCACTGAAATAGGCACTTTATTAGAATCCTGCATAATCCTATATCGAAGGTTCCATTTAAAATCAGGAGACCTTCACTGGGTCCCTGACTTGCCATACTGATTTTGCTTCATGGTAATGAGTTGCCTTAAATGGGGGACAGCCCACTTAGAAACAACTTAGGCTTTTGAGAAATGGCACTGCTCGTCTGAGGCCTTCCCCTTATTTGGAATCCTCATTGCTGTGGTCTTTGGAGAGGGAACAACACACAGGATTTTAAGCGAATCTGCTTTCAAAAGTAAAAGAAGTAATGGGAGAAAACCGGACATGGTTTCCCAGGCAAGTGTGCTCTGTGAACAGTGTGACTCTCTGCCCCCAAATATCTCTCCTCACTGCATACATCTTCCCACTTCGTTTCTCATCACACTGAGCTGTTTTGCCTGTGAAAGATTCACTTAGGTTCACCCTGTTGGAACACAGGATTCAGTGGAGAGCAGTTGCTCATACCCGCAGCCCAGTTGGTGTGTCCCTCCGAAGGGGCATCCAGCTGCCCTGAGGGGATGGGCTTTGGGAGTTACAATCCCCGCATCTCCACTTCTCACCATCTTCACAGCCATCTCCTGGGTCTAGACCAGCTTCACTTCTGCCTGGTGCCTCTACCTGCTCTCTGCTGTTCTTGCTCCTGTAGTCATTTTGCTGCAAAGCAGCCAGAAGGTTCCTTTGAAAGTATTTGATCAGGCATGTCATACCTCTGCGCAGAATCCTCCTAATAGCTCCCAATCACACTCAGTAAGTAAGATCCAGACTCGATGCACAGCCTACAAATGAGGCCACTTTCTTCATTTCATTCGCTCCCCCTTGCTCCACAGTTGTCGGCCTCTGAGACTTCTTTGTGGCGCCCAACCTCCCATGCTCACTCCCACCTCGCAGCTTTGCCCTGGCTCTTCCCTCTGGCACCCCCCCCCCCCGCCCGCGGATCTTCCCAGGGCTGGCTCTTTCTCACCCTTCAGGTCTCAACTCTTGAGGGAAAGTCACAAGTTCCCCATCGCTCTTACAACACATAAGGGGTGAAATTACCATGTTTATTTATTATTCACCTCCCTCCACTGAAAACGTAAGCTCAGGAGGGTAGGCACTCTCTCACTCACAGAATGTCCAGTGCTCAGCACTTGTGTGAGTAAGGATGTTATTGATCAACTACAGGTAACAGAAAGTGCAGTTCAAATTGGTTTAAACTGTGGAAAAGGCCAGAGCTGGGGCTAATCCATTGGCACAGTTTAATTAGGGTTCTGCTCCATTTTTTTCCCGATCCTCTGCGTGTCCTAATCAGTGTGTTGGCAACATCCTGAGGCTTCCCTCCCTCATGATGGCAAATTGGCTGCAGCCATCCCAAGGCTTCATCACTAGACAATGCCAATCATTGGTGGGTTTATGCCTGGGCAAGTGCCCAGTCCCAAACCTATCACTGGATTGTACTGGTTCATTTAGGCCACTCAATGACCACCCCTGGGGAGGGGCTTGATGCTGGTGTGGCTCCCAGCAATGTTCACTGCAGGGCTCAACAGATTTATTCGGTGAGTAAGACAACATGCAGTATGTACATTTATATGTACATGTGGAAATGGCTGTGGCTGGGGGTACAGATATACATGTAGACATGGATGCAGATAGATGTGCATATAAATATAGACAGATACAAATGGAGGCATCGGGAGGCATGCACTTTGGTGCATGGAACAAATGTCAATGTTGGGACAGGGCAGGGCCTGGGGTGGGGCTCTTCTCTGGAGCACCTTACAGCTGCGTGAGGTCTGGGTGCGCATCAGCGGCAAGATACCAACACAGTCCCTCTGTACCAGATTTTGTCAGCTCTGCCTCAGGAAGAAGATTGAAACAGTTGGAGGGTCACCAGAATCACTGTCTCATCTGTATCTGTGGCTCCCTCTTTCCAGGACTGCATGCTGCTCTGAAGCCCTAAAACACACCCTCTTTCTTAACCGCTCTTCAGCACACATGTGGCTCTTTGGAAATGAGGTATACGTGGGAGGAGAGGTTTATGCCTGCGCACCAGCAGAGCGGCTGTGCAGCCAATGTACTCTTCGCGGAGATGACACCAGGGTTTTGTCATTTCAGGAGGTCCCCCAGAACGCAGCAATTGCAGCCCTGCTGCTAGGATCCAGCTTAAGAGCTGTCCCGCGGGCAGAAGTGCTGGGAGGCAGCTGTCATCCGGTCCACGCATACTCGCTGGTGCCCTGCTGTGTGGTTCTGCGAGCAGCAGCCGCATCATCGAGTTTAGCTCCAGCTGTTAACATGCACAAAACCAGAAAGAATTAGTGTAGAAACAGGATCTGATTTTCTCAGCTATGTGTAAACTATGGAAATATGTTTTAGAGAAAAGTGTATGTTGCATATCCAGATTTTATTGCTTTAAAATATTCACAAGAGAAAATGAAAATGTTTTGGGTCTATGAAAAAAGAAGTCTGTTCACATTTCTATATTTCATTTCTTTCCTAAAAATCGGATGTAGGACAGGCTGAAGGCATCGCTGCCTTTTTACCCTAGTGTTTGTGCTGCTCCTAGCTAGGGGCCCAGTCCTCTGCCTCCCCTCTTTGCTCCCTCCTCCCTCCTGACCCACCTTGGACCAACTAGAATGCAGATTAAATGTTGAGTGGGAAATGAATAGAAAGCCCAGTAAACTGAAACAAGCAAGACACATTAAACCAGCTGTTCCAACTGACTTGGCAAAAGGCTGTGGTGGGGATTGCCACTTGTGATAGGCAGAATTCTCAGATGCCCCTCCAGAGTCCCATCCCTGGCACACATGCCTTGGACCCTCCCCTCCCCTTGACGTGTGAATGTGACAGGATAGTAGCTCCCTGGGTTCGATACCACAGGCTGGGGTGGGGGCAGGGGGCTTCAAAAATGGAGATGCGTGGTCTCCAGTTCTGGAGGCTGGGAGTCCAAGATCCAGGTGTGGCTGGGCCGGTTTCTTTGGAGGCCTCTTCTCCTTGGTGTGTAGATGGCCGCCTTCTGCCTGTGTCCTCACTTATAAGGACACCAGTCAGAGTGGAGTAGGGCCCACTCCAATGACCTCATTTTACCTTTATGACCTCTATAAAGATGTTCTTGCAAATGCAGTCACATTTTGAGGTAATGGGGGTTAGGCCTACAACATGCAAATTTGAGGGGGGGCACGGTTCAGACCAGAACAGTTATGGTATATAGTCTGGGAGGCAGAATAATGACTCCTCAAAGATGTTCACATCTTAATCTCTGGAATGATCTCTGCACTCTACAAGTGCAGATAGAATGAAGGCTGCTCTTTAGCCGACCTTAAGGGAGGGAGAGCATCCTGGATTATCAGAGTGGGCCCAACGTTACCACAGGGTCTCATTGGGGGATAAAAAAATGGCACCCAGAAGATAGATTCACTTCCTAAATCCCTAGGACCTATGAATATTACCTTCTGTGGCAAAAGAGTAGATATTACCTCCAATAGAAAATGACAGGATGAAATTAGGATCTTGAAAGGAGGGCCTAATCTGGATTATGCTGGCAGGAGAATCTTCAATAATCCCTGATAATTTAAATGCAATCACATGTATCCTTATTGGGAGTTTGAAAGAGACTCACACAGAGGAGAAGATGGGGTACAGACAGAGGCAGAGACTGGAGGGCCATGGTCACAAGCCCAGGAAGTCTGAGGCCCCCCAAAACTGGGAGAGGTAGGAAGGACCCTGCCCTAGAGCCTTGATTTGGACTTCTGACTTCCAGAACTGTGAGAATAAATTTCCCTTGTTTAAAATCACCAAGTGTGTAGTAATCCATTATGGCTGCCACAAGAAACTAAGACAGGTCCTTAAAAATGGAAGAGGGAAGCATAAGAGGAAGGCCCAGTGGTGTGTGAGAAGGACCCTGGCTTTCAAGATGGAGGGAGAGACCCAGGAGGCAGGGAATGTGGGCAGCCTCTAGGGGCCCGTGACTGCAGTTCTCGGGATAGGTCATCAGATTCCGAAAACACCTTCATTAGCCCAGTGGTGTTCCAGGGGGAGCTTCAGGATTCTCGAGGCCTAGGAATTAAACAATGGCTTGCTTTTCATTTCAGTCAGCCCGACCACCAGTTGCTCCCTGGGCAATTTTGCTCACACTCCGTATGCCCAGTGCCCCACCCTTTGCCTGGTACAGTACATGTTTTGAGTGAGTGGATGTCATTCTGTATTATGTCCCTTTATAGAACTCTTTCTTTTGAGTTTGACATTAATATCGGCCTTCTGTACCCTTGAGCCCCTGGGCCTGCCATGGAGGGGGAGTGCTGGTGGGTGGAGGCAGTCCTGCTAAGGGCTCTCTCCACACTAGTAGGGGGCAGCCTCCAGAATTAGGCCCCAGATCTGCTCTCAACACAGTGTTTTACAGAATGCACATTATTCATATTGGATATCATTCAAAGATAAGAGCAGAAATTGATGAAATTGAAAACAGAAAAAAAATTTATGAAAAAAAGAACTGGTTCTTTGCAAAGGTCGACAAAATTGACAACTTCTAGCAATTCTGACCAAAAAATATATATAGGCACAAACCACAAATGACCAATACCAGGAATGAAACTGGGGATATGATGGCAGACCATGTAGACATCAAAATGATGATAAGGGCATGTGATGAACAGCACACACACATACATTTGATGATTTAGACAAAATGAACCAATGTCTGTCTGTGGCTTGGGATGTATACATATATTCTGTGCATTTGGACCAGCGCCCACTGATGCCTTCCATCATGATGGTACCACACTGGGGTTATCACCGCCCTGATAACCTCTGTGCTCTGCCTATTCATCCTGCCTCCTCCAACCCCTTCCCTGGCAACCACTGATCTTTTCCTGTCTCCATAGTTTTGCTTTTACAGAATATCACAGAGTTGGGACCATACAGTATGGAGACTTTCCAGAGTGGCTTTTTAAACTTAGTAATATATGTTAAAGACTCCTCCATGTCTTTTCCTGGTTTGATACATCATTTCTTTTAAATGCTAAGTAATATTCCACTGGCTGGATCACTGCAGTTTGTCCATTCACCTAGTGAGGACATCTGGTTGCTTCCAAGTTTTGGCAACTGTAAAAAAAGCTGCCATCAACATCCATGTGTAAGTTTTGTGTGGACATATGGTTTCAACCTGTTTGGGCAAATACCAAGGAGCATGACTGCTGTATGGTATGGGAAGAGTATGTTCAGTTTGGTAAGAAACTTCTGTACTGTCTCCCAAGTGGCTGTACCATCTTGCATTCCCACCCACAGTGAAGAAGGCTCTCCATTCCTCCATATGCTCACCAGTGTTTGGTGGTGCCCGTGGTTTGGATTTTGGCCATTCTCAGGTGTGTAGTGGGGTCTCATTGTTTTCATTTGCAGTTCCCTAAGGACATCTGACGGTGAACTTTTCATGGGTTTACTGTCCATTTGTGTATCTTTTTAGGTAAGATGTTAAAGCACATCTTTTTTTATAATTTTTAATTTTTTAATTTTGGTATCATTAATCTATAATTACATGAAGGACATTATGTTCACTAGGCTCCCCCCTCCAAGTCCCCCCCACATACCCATTCACAGTCACTGTCCATCAACATAGTAAGATGCTGTAAAATCACTACTTGTCTTCTCTGTGTTGCACAGCCCTCCCCGTGCCCCCCCACACACTATACATGCTAATCGTAATGCCCCCTTTCTTTTTTCCCACCCTTATCCCTCCCTTCCAACCCGTCCTCCCCAGTCCCTTTCCCTTTGGTAACTGTTAGTCCATTCTTGGGTTCTGTGATTCCGCTGCTGTTTTGTTCCTTCAGTTTTTTGCTTTGTTCTTATACTCCACATATGAGTGAAATCATTTGGTACTTGTCTTTCTCTGCCTGGCTTATTTCACTGAGCATAATACCCTCCAGCTCCATCCATGTTGTTGCAAATGGTAGGATTTGTTTTCTTCTTATGGCTGCGTAATATTCCATTGTGTATATGTACCACCTCTTCTTTATCCATTCATCTACTGATGGACATTTAGGTTGCAAAGCACATCTTTATAATAAATATTTTAATGAAGATAAACATCATCATGTTCGTTTGGCTGTTGCTTCCCATTACCAGTAATAAACATTTTGTAAAATCTACAGTCCATGAACTAAATATATAAATCAAGAATGCCTAATTTTGGGGTAGCACATTGGTCAAGGAGACAGAAGATCTGGGTTCTGGTCCCTTCTTGCCACCAAATGTGTCATCACAGGCAAGTCACTTCCTTTTCTGAATCTCACTGTCTTCTGTCGAGTAAGGGGAATGGCTAAGGTGATTTCTAAAATTTTCAAAGCTCTGAACTTTCTTTTATTTTTGTGTTTGATGTCATTCTCTAGAGTGGCCCATGTGAATATACAGACTTCTGAGCCCTTTGATTGCTTCATGAAAACTTTCATATTATCTCTTGAAAATTTTCCATACTTCTTTTCTGTACTGAAATGAAGAGTTTCAATGAGGCCGAAACCTAGCAACCGACTCGCTCTCCTGAAATATCTCACTGAATGTGTTGTCCGTAGAGTGTATCAGGGGAGAGAATATGCAGCAAAAATGGTAACCACGCTTCACATTAATTCCATTTGGTGACTCACCCACTCTGTCATCCAAAGATGGCATTGATCTAAATCACGACCTTTTCTTCTATCTCATACCATTAAAATAATGCCAGGAAAAGGGCAGTGACTCACCCCTGGAGCAGATTCTTGAGAAAATTAGCAGAGCTTTGTTATGGAAATTCTGGTCCAAGGGTCTTTTTATTAACTTCACCTGGTGAGCAAGCCCATCCTTTGCCCAGCTAGTTAAGGGCCTCTTTACAATATGTCCTGTGGATTCAATCTAGCTCGACTATATTATTTTGTTGATTCTCTCCCCTTGCAATAGTACTCCAGGCTTTGAATGCACAAAGTAATTTTCCACTGAATCAGTTGCTAATTGTCATTGCCTCTGAAATTTGAAGGGGCTTAGGGAGTTTGTTTTGCACACTGGAATAGTTTTCATACAAAGTTTGTGGATACAAATCCCTCTATGCATACATATTAATTGTGTGTCTGCACTTGGAGAAGTCGATACCTGGAGTAACATGAGTATTAAAATTATTGTTTTCCAGTTACCACAGGAGCACATCAGGGAGAAGAAAAATCTGGGTGTTTGGTATTAAAAATAAGGCCTAGGAATTAGACAATGGTTTGCTTTTCATTTCAACATACCCTGGTCTTATTAAATTATATGCCATGGCAATATTTAATAAGAATGATAATTGTCATTTGTGTTAATTTAATCCACACTTCTCTAGCCTCCCAAATTCTAGAAGGCACTGGCTGTAACTGTTTATATTCCTTTCATAAAATACTAACATAAAAACTTAATAAATACCTCCCACAGCTGGCAGCAACTATGCCACGATCATCTAGTCTCACTCTTCATTGTACATCTGGGGCCCAGAAAGGGGGAGTAGCTTGCTGAAGGTCACAGAACAAGTCATGGAGAAGCTAGGATGACACCTCAGTTCTCCAAGGCGCAGGCCAGGCGCCTCAGTATCACAGTTTCAGGGGATAATGTTGCATGCTCAAGAGAGTGTTAAATGATATTCTGTGCCTTCTGCCTAAGAAATACATAGTACATTTAGAAGCACTGCTTTCCCAAATGGTCTCAGTGTATAAGCTCTGGGACTTCTAGGGGGCTGATTAAGATATTCTCAAAATTCCCTTCCATGGTCCCTCTTGGTCTCCAGTGAACAAGATGCTTCTAGATTCATGTTTGCTTGCAAGTCAGCAAGATCGATTTCCACAAGAGACACAAGAAATTTAGTGTCATAACTTCATGAACACCACATAAAGACCTTTGCTTTGCCAAAAGTACTAAGAAAGTCTTTTCCCTAAAATAGTGGAAATGAAATCACTCAAGTGTCATCACTGGAACAGATCCTTCTGGAGAATAAGGAACCAATTACTACCTTTTTGAGGTAATAGTAGCTATTTTTTCCTTGGGTTAGGTTGCTAGTTAATGTCTGGTCATCCTTGTTATAAATTTACTTCCTAGCAAATAAGGATTTTCTTCTCTCTGAAACTTTGCAGACTTTCACAAGAATACTGCTGGAACTGAGAGTAAATAACTGAGTCAATTGCTTATGTTTCAGAATAGTTTTAAGTGAATTTTAAGAAAACTTAGGGCAATTCAATAGTTGGTTGAATCATCATGCGAACGTGGAAGCTTCAGAGGCCATAAATAGCAGTATTTACTGGTTTTAAATATCCACAGGGAAGAGTTGGTTAGATTGGATTCTGTCAGTCATCTCCCAGTCTGCATCATTCTTAACTTCATTTTTCTGGAGGCTAAGGCTGTAGAGATCAGACTTTTATTTATTCATCCAGATATTAATTCATCAACTATTTAGGGAGTACCTTCCATGTGCCAATTCCAGGGGGACAGAGAGGCATGAAGGACATGGCACTTGAATGCAAGTAGCTCCCAGCCTGGGGAGGGGAAATGGCGAGTAAGTAGGGACATTCCCTTTCTAGAGGTGCTCCCATACATGTCTGCAAGCCGTGTGAGGAGGGCACACAGGAGTCAGTGCCCCTTGGGTCGGGTGGGGGGTGATGTTCCCTAGCGACTTCATAGGCAAGGGGACACCTAGCCAGCAGGGGGCCCTGGTGGTGGGGCTGGAGCTGGGGGGAGGGCGTGGGAGGCACAGGGCAGAGCAGCAGGTGTGACATCAGGGTGTGAGGAGGTGAGAGGGCCGTGCAGCCACAGGGCACTGCGGGCCTTGGGAGCATTCTGCCTGGCAGAGGAGAGGCGGGCCGAGGCACAGGGCTGCAGGGGCAGAAGCACAGGGCTAAGGGCTAGGAGACTGGGCAACAGGGAGCCCGTACTGCTTCCTCACCCGCGGTGGGAGGAAGTGACGGGATAGTCCGCTAGTTTCCCCTGTCTTACCAGTACAGGCTGTGCTCCAGTGCACACCGTTGTGCAGGTCTCCTTGGGCACGAAGGAGGCCCAGAGAAGCGGCCAACTTCCCCGGAAGCTGGGGAACAGCTGGATGAATTGTGACTTATTCACACAATGGCGAAAGTGAACAGACCAGCTCTACACATAAAAGCACAGATAACATTGCGGGGAAAGAGGAAGTTGAAAACAGCCTACATGCAGTGCAATACCATTTATTCAGAGTTTAAAAACACACAGAACAGTAGGGTGCGTGGGATACGTGGGAGCTCGGGAGTACCCAGGGCGCCTAGAAGAGCTCTCTGGGCAGCGCGGGGGGATTGTGTGCCTCTGAGGGGGAAGCAGGGTTTGGCCTTTGGCTGTCTGGTAAGGCTTTATTTATTAAAAAAAAAAAGGTTAACTGAAGCAAATATGATAAAATGTCAACCTCAGTTAAATCTGGGTAGTGGGGACATAGGTGCCTGTTGTATTATTTTCCGTACTCTTAAGTATGTTTGAGATATTTCAAAAAAAATTAAAAGTAGAAAAAAGAAAGGAAAAAGGCTATTGTATCAATTAGGTACTCTTGGCTAAAAGTGAGAGAATAAGAAAGAGGTCTAGTGATAGGGTTATTTATTTATTATTATTATCTCATCAAGGGCTGACAAACTGCCGCCTGTTGTGGGCCAAATCTGGCCTGTTGTCTGTTTTTATACGGCCATGAATGGGGAACAATTTTTACATTTTTAAATGCTTGAAAAAAATCGAAAGAAGAATATTCTGGGATATGTGAAACACGTGAAATTCCAACTTCAGTGTCTACAAATAAGGTTTTACTGGCACACAGACACACCCATTCATTTAAAGACCCGCTATTGCTGCTTTTGCAGGGCAAGGGCACAGCTGAGCTGACACAAAGATGGGCCGCAAAATTGGCCCTTCAAGGGAGAGTTTGCTGACAGGTGCCATTTAACAAAAAAGTCCCAAGGTTAGTAGTTGCAGGATTGGTTAATTCAGTAGTGTGATGATATTGGGGCTCTAGGTGGCTCCCTATATGCATGGCTGCCATGTTCCCGCCATATCTATGGCTGCTATAGTTCTGAGCATCACGTATCACAGGACAATGTCCAGGGGTTGTGGTGGGGCTCGGGGTCTTGCGTCCTGTGTCTCTCACTTTTTAACAGGGAGGATATTCTTTTCCAGAAACTTTCTAGCTGATTCCACCTTAAATCCCACTGGTCAGAAGTGGGTCACAGGGCTGGACTTCCTGAGTCCAGGGAAGGCTTCACCTTGGGAGGGAGGAGGGGATAGAGCAGCAAATGCATGGGCAGCAGAACCTGCCCCAAGTATCAAGCTAAAAACAAAAAGATTGGGTTGGAAGGGGCAGGAGGGAATGTGGGGAGACCAGTTAGGAGGCCAGTGACCAGTGCCATCATCTGGGAGAGACAGGACGAAATGGTGGGCCTTGGACCAGAGTGTTGCCCGGGGTGGGCATGGTTGGATTCTGGGTATATTTTGAAGGAGGAGCCAGCAGAGGAGGGGATTGAATCACGCAGGACCCCAGGATTTCTGGCTTGGACAGCCAGGTGTCTTCCAGGAGATGGGGCAGGCACAGATTCCTTGTAGAGGTGAGGAG